>NW_004444089.1:5822469-5848193 GCF_000243295.1 Trichechus manatus latirostris
TGACACAGTGGCTGCAACAATGGGCTCAAACATAGCAACGATTGTGAAGATGGCGCAGGACCGGGCAGTGTTCCGTTCTTTTGTACATGGGGTCGCTATGAGTCAGAGTTGACGCCACAGCACCTACCAGCAACAATGAAGACAGGTAAGTATTTAGACTCATGTGGGGTCAGAGTAAATATTTTCAAATTTTATTCTGTTGAATGTTCTGATCTACTTTGAATATGCATTCACGATCTGAGATTTCTCTTTCCAGGCCTCATCATCCTAATACAGCCTGCCAAAACCTAGGATGTGCTGTTTTGCCCGTGTGATCACATTTCCTCTGACCCCTCAGATTCCTATTTTTCTTTAATCTCATCCATAGGTAATGAACTACAGCCCTTTTTTATTAGAACCATTAAAGGAGAAATACCACTTAAAGTAAAACACCAACATAAAGGTAATCCTTTTGTCACAGTAGATGGGCTCACCCTAGCAACTCCAAAGTATTAGGAAATTTAACACAGTTTAAAAGCGGGTAACGCAGCTGGGGTCCAGACTTAACGAGGCAATTCACAAACCGTTCCGTCCGGGTGTTCCACAGTCTGGGTCACATCTTTCTTGAGGCAGCAATCATTGTACTGCATGTGGCTCTCTCAGAGGTTCTGTCTGTTTTCCCGATCTTATGGAGGAGGTTCTTGAACTTGCATCACTAGCATACCTATGTTTTGTTCAAGGAGCCCTGGTGGCACAATGGTTAAGCACTCGGCTGCTAACCAAGAGGCTGGCAGTTTGAACCACCCAGCAGCTCAACAGGTGAAAAGCCCTGTCAATCTGCCCCTGTAAAGATTATAGCCTAGGAAACCCTATGGGGCGGTTCTACTTTGTCCCATGGGGTGGCCATGAGTTGGAAGTGACTAGAGGGCACACAACAACATTTTTTGCTCATATTCGTGGGCAGCAGTAAAGAAGATAAAACCTCCAACAAAGACGTCCTAGGTGAGAAAACTGGGTAGAGAGAACGAACAGGAGGACGCGGTGACTTACTACATTAGCCTAGCTTCCTCAATGCACAAATTCAAATGAAGAGTAAACCCAAAGGTTTTTGCAGATTTTCAGAGCAACATCTTCTCTATCCTTCAGTGATGGCCTGCTTCATTTAACCGGTCAACAACCATTTATTGAGGCCCTGCTTGTTCTAGGAACTAAGGTTACACCAGAACCAAACTCGTTGCCATGGAGTCAATTCCAACTCAGAGTGACCCTGTAGGACCAAGTAGAACTGCCCCATAGGGTTTTCTAGGCTGTCATCTTCATGGAAGCAGACTGCCTCATCCTTCCCCTGTGGAGCGGCTGGTGGGTTTGAACTGTGGGGTGCCAAGCCCATCAACCACATTGCCACCAGTGCTCCTACTAGGGATACTGCAGTGCATAAAACAGAAAAGGTTTCTGCTCTCAGGGGTCTATCACTCCATGGGGGTAGACAGACAGCAGGCAAACAAACAAACCAGGGGGTTGTATGTGTTATAAAGATGACCAAACAGACTCATACAATAGAGCAGTCTGGGCAGGGTGGTACCTGTTCAGACTGGGGCAGCTGCGAGTCACAATCAGCTCCACAGTAACAGGTAGAACCATGAGGGAAGAAAATAGGCAACTAGCTTCGTTCTGTATTTTGGAAACCTTCAGTCACTTATCCCCTCCATTCTCTCACCTCCATACTTGTCTGTGCTTTCTCTCTGAATCGGCCTTTCTTCCCTCCCAAACCTTTACACCATGACTTCTGGAAGCCTCGCCACAGGACTTTCACTCTACTTCTCTGCTTTGATTAAAACCTGCTCAACTGGAAGATGCTCATTTTCCCAACAACTAAGTTACAGCAAAGTTTCCTGGGTGGCGCAAATGGTTAAGCGCTCGACTACTAACCCAAAGGTTGGAGGTTTGAGCCCACCAAGAGGTGCATCGGAAGGCAGGCCTGGAGATCTGTTTCTGAAAAATCATAGCCTTGGAAACCCTATGCAGCAGTTCCACTCTGCACACTTGGGGTAAGCATGAGTCAGAACCAACTGGACGACAGCTAACAGCTGTTATAGTTATAGTGGGGTTTAGAAGTCGAGTTGGCATATATGTTTCACTGGTTTTGATCCTTTAGAGAACCCGCCCTAAGACACCACCCTTCTCTCGCTTAGTCTGACTGTTACTGTTGGGTGCAGTGGAGTTGATTCTGATTCTGGCTCATAGCGACTCCACGTGCCAGAGTAGAGCTGCCCCATAGGGTTTCCTAGGCTGTAATCTTTATGGAAGCAGATCACCAGGACTTTCTCCCGTGGAGCCACTGGGGGGTTGAAACCGCCAACGTTTCTGTTAACAGCCAAGCACTTAACTGTTTCGCCACCAGGACTCCTTCAGTCTGACTGTTGTTGGTGTAAGGTGCCGTCTAACCAGTTCCGACTCGCAGTGACCCTATGAACAACAGAGAGAAACACGGACCAGTCCTGCGCCATCCTCACAATCGTTGTTATGCTTGAGTCCATTGTTGCAGCCACTGTGTCAATCCATCTTACTGAGGGTCTTCCTCTTTTTTGCTGACCTTCTGCTTTACCAAGCATGATGTCCTTCTCCAGGGACCGGTCCCTCCTGATATCATGTCCAAAGTGCGTGAGACTTAGTCTCGCCATCCTTGCTACTAAGGAGCATTCTGGCTGGACTTCCTCCAAAACAGATTTGTTCATTCTTTTGGCAGTCCATGGTATATTCAATATTCTTCACCAACACCATAATTCAAAAGTGTCAGTTCTTCTTAGGTTTTCCCAATTCATCGTCCAGCTTTCATATGCCCATGAGGCAATTGAAAACACCATGGCTTGGGTCAGGTGAACCTTTGTCTTCAATGTGACATATTTGTTTTTTAACACTTTAAAGAGGTCATTTTTAGCAGATTTGCCCAATGCAATGAGTTGTTTGATTTCTTGACTGCTGCTTCCATGGGTGTTGACTGTGGATCCAAGTAAAATGAAATCCTCAACAACATCAACCTTTTCTCCATTTATCATGATGCTGCTTATTGGTCCAGTTGTGAGGATTTTTGTTTTCTTTATGTTGAGGTATAACACATACTAATCAAAGCTGTGATCCTTGATCTTCATCAGTAAGTGCTTCAAGTCTTCTTCACTTTCAGCAAACAAGGTTGTATCATCTGCATAATGCAGGTTGTTAATGATTCTTCCTCCAATCCTGATGTCCTGTTCTTCTTTATATAGTTCAGTTTCTCAGATTATTTGCTCAGCTTGCAGAATGAATAAGTATGGTGAAAGGATACAACCTTGATGCACACCTTTCCTGACTTTAAATCTTGCAATATCCCCTTGTTCTGTTGGAATGACTGCCTCTAGGTCTATGTACAGGTTCCACAAGGAACAAATGGTTAAGTGCTCAGCCACTAACCGAAAGGTTGTTGGTCCCTGTCCATCTGGAGGTGCCTTGGAAGAAAGGCCTGGTGATCTACTTCTGAAAAATCAGCCACTGAAAACCCTATGGAGCACAGTTCTACTCTGAAATGCATGGGATTGCCATGAGTCAGAATTTACTCGATTGCAACTGGTTTTACTACTAAATTACTACTAAATATTATTACTGGTAATTACTTAGCAGCTTTGTTGGGTAATATTTTAATGAAGAAATTATAATTCACTCACACAAATACTAAGATAATATTAAGATTGGTAGCTTCTTGACACAAAGAGTCTCTTGACACACGGCTACAAAGTGTAATCTTTCTTCTGAATGGCCAGGGACCCACCTGAAAATTGGAGGTTCACTTTCTATAAAAGAGCATGAGTGGCACAAATGGTTAAATGCTCCACTACTGACCAAAAGCTTCATGGGTCAAACCCACCCAGAGGCACCCTGAGAAAAGGCCTGGAGATCTGCTTCGGAAAGTTCACAGCCTTAGAGACCCTATGGGCAGTTCTACTGTGTGCCATGGGGTCGCCACGAGTCAAAATCTACTTGAGGACACCTAATGCAACAGCAACCAGAATAGGACACCTTCAATAAAGCCTCCTTTGGAAAAGGAAAGTCTAGGAAACATACAGACTTCTCTGGTTCTTATTAATATAAAGTCCTGAACACTAACAAATCCTCAAGCGTCCTGACCTGGAAATGGAGTAATGTTCCTGATTTAGCCTCTGGCTCTGCTCTCTGGGGGAACTTGCGCATCTCTTGTCCTTCTTGTACTTGGCTTTGTCCTCGGAGGTTCTGCCCCGTCCACTCTCCTCACAGCTCTCTCTGAATGGCCCATAGGGGCTAGATCCTCTGGGGATGCCCAGCTTTGCAGCTGCCTCTGATAGAGCAGGCTTGGCGTTCAGGGTTGACTTTGGGGATCCAACCAGCAATACATTGTTGTTGGGTGACATCAAGTCAATTCTGACTCACGGTGACCCCATGTGACAGAGTAGGGCTTTCTAGGCTGTGCTCTTTCTGGGAGCAGATCACCAGGTCTTTCGGTCTCCCATGGAGCCACTGGGTGTGTTCGAACTGCCAACCTCTTGGTTACCAGCCCAGCGCCTAACCATTGTGCCACCAGGGCTCCTTAACTATCAGTATTTTTTATTTTGGCTTCTTTTTAAAAATTAAAAAAAATTATTTTTTATTGTGGTATTATACATTATATACATAATATACATATATTAGAAAAGAATTTAATTTTATAATGTGTGTTACGTGTATATATGTATTATGTATACTCACCACAATAAAAATAAATAAATAATTTACATATATATAAATTTGCCATTTCAACATTTTTTACACGTACAATTCAGTGACATTGAGTTTCGTCATGTTGTCAATATAGCTTTGAAGGCAGGTCTGTTATTTCTTTGACAGTATAACTTAATCAAAAAACATAGTAGACTTCCTGATTTTATCTCAATGGGGGAGGAACAATTTGGAAAAGGAGGGTGAGAGTGGCTGCACAATTTGAAGAATGTAATAAAGGTCACTGTAGTGTCGTATAGAAATTGTTGAATTGGTGCATATTTGCTGTGTATATTTTCAACAACAATTAAAAAAACAAAAAAATGTAGTGGGCTTCCAATATATTTGTTTTGATCAGTTTTATAAGCAAATTGATCTGACTAAAGATGTTATGTAGATGGCAGTTTTAATCCTGGTAATTCCCTGACTTTCATTTACAGAATTGGAGTTTTGCTCCCTGCACCCTGTCCTCAATGCAATGTAGCTACTTGAGGCCAGGTCAAATGTTTGTCTTGGGAATGAAGGCAATGCCCTTAATCTGATTTTTACTTTTGAGCTAGATTCCTTTGTCTGGCTGCATAACTTCTGTCCACAACTTTATCTCCTGCTAAGGCTGCCTACAGGGTAGCTATGAGTTGGAATAGACTTGATGGCAACCTGCTTAAGGCTACCTTGAAGCTCTGGTAGTGTAGTGGTTAAGAGCTCGGCTGCTAACCAAAAGGTTGGCAGTTCGAATCCATCAGCCGCTCCTTGGAAACCCTGTGGGGCAGTTCTACTCTGTCCTGTAGGGTCAGTATGAGTCAGAATCGACTAGATGGCAATGTGCTGTGCTTTTTTTAAGGCTGTCTTGAAAGGAGCCCTCGTGGTGCCATGGTTTAAGTGGTGGGCTGCTAACCAAAAGGTTGGCTGTTGGAACCCACCCAGTGGCTCAGGAGGACAAAGACCTGCTCATCTACTCCCGTAAAGACTACAACCTAGGAAACCCTATGGGACAGTTCTACTCTGTCACATGGGGTCACTATGAGTCAGAATCAACTTGACAACAATGGGTTTGGTTTGGTTAATCTTTATGGGAGCCTCTGGGTGAGTTCTAACCACTGACCCTTCAGTTAGCAGCCAAGCACTTGACCGTTGCACAATCAGGGCTCCTTACTTTCCTAATAACCGAATTAAAAAGTTGGGTAAGAACGTAAACGCTATTTAGTTCTCCCCTCTGTCTTTAGGCAGACCTGTGTTTAAGATATCGTGGATAATTTCGATTTTTAAAGACCCTTGTGAGTGGCTGTCATGGATTGAATCGTGTCTCCCCAAAAATGTGTGTATCAGTTTGGCTGGGCCATGATTCCCAGTATTGTGTAGTTGTCCTCCATTTTGTGATTGTAATTTTATATTAAAGAGGGTTAGGGTGGGATTGTATAACACCCTTACTAAGGCCACATCCCTGATTCAGTGTAAAGGGACTGTCCCTGGTGTGTGGCCTGCACCCCCTTTTATCTTAAAAGAGATGAAAGGAAAGGGAAACAAGCAGAGACTTTGGGACCTCATACCACCAAGAAAGCAGTGCCAGGAGCAGAGCACGTCCTTTGGACCTCGGGTTCCTGTGCAGAGAAGCTCCTAGTCCAGGGGAAGATTGATGACAAGGACTTTCCTCCAGAGCCTACAGAGACAGAAAGCCTTCCCCTGGAGCTGACACCCTGAATTTGGACTTGTAGCCTACTAGACTGTGAGAAAATAAATTTCTCTTTGCTAAAGCCATCCACTTGTAGTATTTCTGTTACAGCAGCACTAGATGACTAAGACAGTGGCTATTCCACAACTTCCCTCTATTGAATCTAATGTTTCTCAGTTTTCTAAACAAGCCGAGTTCTCCAACCTGCACATTTCTCTCATGTAAGATTCGGCACTATGGCAGACAAATTACATATAGGCTGACCGAATACTAGAACATGAACATTTTGTATTAGTAGACACTTTATGTTGTGACTTGGATTGTGTCCCTCTCCCCCCAAATGTGTTATAAATCTTAATCCCTATACTTGGGGATGTAATCCTATCTGGGAACAGGGTTTTCTTTATGTTAATGAGTTCATGTAAGTGTAGGGAGTTTCCTGAGTCAACCACCTTTGTGACATAAACTGAGCAGATTAAGTACAGAGGAGCAAGCGCAGATGGGGAAGATAGACGCCATGCCTCTTGAAGATCTCCAAGGAACCCAGGAGCAGGAGCTGAAAAGATCCAAGGACCTTCTCCCAGAGCTGACAGAGAGAGAGAAAGCCTTCCTCTAGAGTTGGTGTCCTGAATTCAGACTTCTAGCCTCCTAAATGTCAGAAAATAAATTAACTACCCACTTGTGGTATTTCTGTTATAACAGCACTAGATAACAAAGACACTTTATAATTTCTTTTTTGTTTTGTTTATTTTTGATATAATGACCTTTCCTAAGCTTAAAGAGTTGCTTGGGTGCATAGTTTCTCGTCTTCTACTTTTGCAAGTGCATATATCTGAGAAAGGAAAATGAGAATCTAGCTCAATAGAAGTGAGCTCAGATTATCAAGTTCAAGACTCCTTGCCTATCTTGGTTTTACACCCAAAGTTAGTTATAGAACTAAAGATGGGGTTTTCTATTCTCTTAACCTCCTGGGACAGGAGAGCAGGAACTAGGGTGGGTGGGGGGGGAATAAAAACAGAAGATTCTCTTTAACTTAATCAAAGGATTATAGTGGGAATATAATGGATAATATCAGAACATGCAGATGACACAACCTTGCTTGCTGAAAGCAAAGAGGATTTGAAGCACTTAGTGATGAAGATCAAAGATGACAACCTTCAGTATGGATTACACCCTAACATAAAGAAAACAAAAATCCTTAAAACTGGACCAATAAACAACATCACGATAAACAGAGAAAATATTGTAATTGTCAAGGATTTCGCTTTACCTGGATCCACAATCAACACCCATGGAAGCAGCAGTCAGGAAATCAAATGACATATTGCATTGGGCAAATCTGCTGCAAAAGACCTCTTTGAAGTGTTAAAAAGCAAAGATGTCACATTGAGGCTAAGGTGTGTCTGACCCAAGCTATGGTATTTTCAATAGCCTCATATGCATGCGAAAGCTGGACAATGAATAAGGAAGATCGAAGAATTGATGCCTTTGAACTATGGTGTTGGCAAAGAATATTGAATCTACCATGGGCTGCCAGAAGAATGAACAAATCTGTCTTGGAAGAAGTACAGCCAGATTGCTCCTTAGAAGTGAGGATGGTGAGACTTCATCCCACGTACTTTGGACATGTTACCAGGAGGGACCATTCTCTGGAGAAGGACATCATGCTTCGTAAAGTAGAGGGTCAGCGAGCAAAAGGGAAAGACCCTCAACGAGATGGGTTGACATGGTGGCTGCAATGATGGGCCCAAGCATAACGACGTTTGTGAGGATGGCCCAGAACTAGACAGTGTTTTGTTCTATTGTGCATGGGTCGCTATGAGTCAGAACTGACCCATCAGCGCCCGACAACACCACAGTATCAGAAAGTAGAATGCACGGACCTTCTTGAACAAACCATGACAGGCAGTTTCCTAACAGTTTTCTCCTGAATCCAGGCTTTTACTGTATACTTACATGGACGACTTATGAAGACCTGCTATTCATATTCCAAATAATTCAGAGTTTTTTGTATTTATATAATTTCCATAAAATTATTTTTAGAAATCATGGCCTACTTCAATCTGTCACATGATTATCTATGGTTTAATTCCTGTGAAAAGCAATTAAGTCTGTCCTGGACTCTAGCTATGATGATTTCGAATTTTGTTGATCTCTAACTTGTTTATACATTTAGAACAACATTCTTTTTCTTTTCAGGAATAGTATCTTCTAAGGTTAGTAGCCCCTGGTGGCACAGTGGTTGAGTGCTCAGCTGCTAACTGAAAGGTTGGTGGTTTGAATCCACCAGCTGCTCTGCAGGAGAAAGACGTGGCAGTCTGCTTCCATAAAGAGTATAGCCTTGGAAACCCAATGGGCATTTATACTCTGTCCTATAGGGTCACTATGAATTGGAACCAACTCGACTGCCATGGGTATCTTCTAAGGTTAGATGATCTGGGTTTCAGTGCCCACCTATACACAGAGCATGAAATGGACATTAAACAGGTATAAAGAAGGAAAGGCAGAAATTGATACAAGAAGGAGTAATGAACAGTGTTTCAAACTCTCCTCTTAAGTTGATATCTTTCATTTCAAGTTTCATATCTCATCATTCAAAATCCTGGAAAGGTGTCCCTGAAATATTTTTTCGTCTAATCCTAAACAGCTAGGTTCTCTACCAGTCTATACCACATCCTGAAGGAAAAGAACAACAACAACAATGGAATAGCCTCAGAAATGCAGCTTAAACAGATTTAAAGATATATGCAAATACATATATATTTTTTCCCAATACTATAACCCAATATTTTTAAAATCTCATAATCTTTTAATGTTATGCTGGTCTGTGATCACCTATCTTGTTTACATAAAAATTTAAGGCATATTCAAAAGAGATCATTTAGTTAAAATTTTGCAATCAGAAGGAAAAATACTTTGGATATTTTGTAAGGAATGG
Organism: Trichechus manatus latirostris; assembly: GCF_000243295.1. Taxonomy (NCBI): domain Eukaryota; kingdom Metazoa; phylum Chordata; class Mammalia; order Sirenia; family Trichechidae; genus Trichechus; species Trichechus manatus. The sequence goes on from NW_004444089.1 coordinate 5,831,817, forward strand.
ACAAAACAAAGCTGAATTTCTATTCTTTGCCAGTTATTTCGTAATTGCACTAGCTTTCAGGTCATAAACTTAACAAATTATTCATTTAATCATGTCATTAGGCATTGAACATCCAGGGGTTCATGCACTCACGTGATACGTTTCAATGGTGCCCACTGTGCACCAGGCACTGCAGAGACAGGAAAGAAAGGAGAAGTGGCTCACGGTCTAGTGAGATGAACAGTCACGATCTAGGTAACAGGGCTGAAGTGGAGGGAGGGTGGGAAGGAACTAATACATTCTCGTTGTGTTCTAGTCATTGTGCTGGTGTTTCTCATAAAGTTAACTCATTTAATCCTTGTAACAACTCTGAAAACGTATTATTCACCCCAGAAGAACCCAAAATTCAGAGAGATTCAGTGGCTTTCCTAAAGTCACCAAGACAATATGCAACAGAGTCATACATCCAAATCAGACCTGTTTCTCCCACAATTGCACTCTTTCTACTGTACCAAGTGGTCTCTTTGAGCTTTGAAAGGTGCCTATGGAGTCAGAGAGACATTCCCAAAGGAGGTACAGTGGGAGCTAACTCTGGTGTGGTGAGCATGAATCCCAGAGGGAGACAAGGTTGTGAAAGCTTTCTAGACGATGGTAGGAGCACGTGGAAGGCACAGAGGTTTGTGAGAAACTGCCAAGGTCAAGGAGCTGCAGACTCTAGAGGCAGACTGCCTGGATTCCCATCCCAGCCACTCTAGTTCCTGGCTGTGTGATCTGACACATTTTTTTTTTTTTTTTAATATTTTATTGTACTTCAGGTGAAGGCTTACAGAACAGATAGTTTCTCATGTAACAGTAACACATATGCTGTTTTATGACATTGGTTAACAACCCCACAACATTTTAACCCTATCTAAATTCTCAACTTTTTTTTTTTTTTTCCTGGTGAAAATACACATAGCCAAACATACGCCATTTCAAAAATTTTTTTACATACACATTTAAGTGACATTGACTGCGCTCTTCTAATTGTGCTGTTATTCTCACTTAAGATGAAGGCTTACAGGACAAAATAGTCTCCCATTTAACAGTTACTACAAATGTTGCCCTATGACAATGGTTAACAATCTCACAACACATCAACAATATCCTTACTCTACTTTGTGTTCCCTATCATCAGCTTCCTACTCCCCTTCTGCCTTCTGGGCCTTGTCACTGGACTCCTGTACCTCGTTACTCTCATGGTTTTACTGGGCTGTCCACTCCCAGGCTGAACAGTGAACCTCGAAGGTAACTTCACCAGGGGTGTCTGGGGGCCATACTCTCGGGGTTTCTCCAGTCTCCTTTAGGCCAGTAAATCTGGTCTTTTTTTTTTTTTTTTGTGAGTTAGAATTATGCTCCACATCCTTCTCCAGCTCTGTCCAGAACCCTCTGTTGTGATCCTGGTCAGAGCAGGATCTGACACTTTTTAAACTCTCTTTTCTTTTCTATAAAGTGTAGATAATAATAAAGCAAACAGCCAAAAAATTAGTTGTCACAGAGTCAATTCCAACTCATGCTAACCCCATGTGTGTCAGAGCAGAACTGTGCTCCACAGGATTTTCAATGGCTGATTTTTCAGAAGTAGATTGCCAGGCCTTTCTTTTGTGGTGTCTCTGGGTGAACCCAAACGTCCAACCTGTCAGTTTGCAGCTGAGCACATTAACTCTTGGCTCTACCCAGGGACTCAGATAATCATAAAACCATTGTCATCGAGTTGATTCCAACTTATAGAGACTGTACAGGACAGAGTAGAATTGCCCCATAGAGTTTCTAAGGAGCAGCTCGTGGATTCAAATGGCCGACCTCTTGATTAGCAGCCATAGCTCTCAACCACTGTGCCACCAGGGTTTCCCAGATAATCATAGTATCTAATAAAGTTGGTGAAGATTACATGATGTTTAATGTAAAGTAGTTTACACAGTGAGGGGAACCCAGGAGGAGCCTCATGAATATTATATATTATTATTCTGAAATATTGCTGTTGTTGTTGTTAGGTGCCATGGAATCAATGTTCGACTCATAGTGACCCCAAGTGACAGAGTAGAACTGCCCCATAGGATTTTCTAGGTTGTAATCTTTACGGGAGCAGATCGCTATGTCTTCCTCCTGAGGAGCCTCTGGGTGGGTTTGAACCATTGACTTTTCGGTTAGCAGCCGAGTGCTTAACTGTTGCACCACCAGGGCTACTTTGTAGTAACAGCAGGGCCTGGTTAACAGTTAGAGAGCAGAGCAGGCCAGAAGGGTTGGTGGTACCAATTCCAGAGAAAGGGAATATGGGAGGAGAAGCAGGCTTTGAAAAAGTTGCTTACACTGTACAGTAAAATCATGTTTCAAAACAGTGAAATAAATTAGCATATTAATGGCAAAATATAGGTCCAATTCTGTTTGAAAGAGTTATCCAGAGACTATTTCTTACAGTTTAAAGTCAACAGTAAAGAAACATCTTATTAAAAAGTAATTTAGCCACACCAGAAAACAATTATGTTAACATTGTATTGGATAAAATTAATAAATAGTTTAATATCATTCACAGGAAACTTTTTTGTAATACACACATTACTTTTAGGTTAGACACAGATTCATGAAAACAGAACACACACAAAGAGGTGAGACTATATTTCTGATTTTACTAGTCAAGAATACAAAGTTGAGTCGCCACATGGAGCAGGGGCAGATGTGGCACTGTCAACATAGATTTCCTTGGCTCCCAAATTCCCCAAGTGGTAACCTAAATGCTGATGACAGGATAGGGTCTCCCCAGATCTATAAAGTTCCATTCTTGCTATGCCCTACTCATTGCCATCAAGTCGATTCTGACTTATAGCTTCCCTATGGGAGAGAGTAGAACTGCCCCATAGGGTTTCCAACGCTGTAATCTTTAAAGAAGCAGACTGCCACATCTTTCTCCCACAAACTGATGGGTTCAAACCACCGACCTTTTGGTTAGCAGCCAAGCTCTTAACCACTGTGCTACGTTCTTGCTATGACACTAGCCACTATTTACTCTGGTCTTACCTGTCTAACGAGAATTTGCACCAATACTTTACACGCTTCTGTTTAAGGGAATACGTAAGAGCTTACATATCTTCCGATTTATGACCCAAATTTAGGATCAACAACGTGATCCTCTTGGAGGAAGGCAGCTCATTTCCCCATAATTCTAAATCATTGTAAGCACGGAATGCAAGACAGCTACTTGTAATCCAGTGTGCTAAATCACAGTTATGGGATTAGACTGCAGATGCTTCTTTTTAAAACAAACCCATTAATTCTGACAGTTTAAGCCAAATGCTGGTTAGCATGAACAGAATTCCCTTTTTGGCTGGTAGTAATAAGCTGGTAGAACTGCCTCATAGGGTTTTCTAGGCTGTAATCTTTACAGGAGCAGATTGCCAGATTTTTCTCCTGTGGAGCCACTGGGTGGGTTTGAACCACCAACCTTTTGGTAGCAGCCAGGCACTTAACCGTTGCACCCCTCATATACCTAGCAATTAATTTGAAGTTAGACATAGCATTTAGTCATCTGTATTATGCCATTCACTATCATCCAGGAAGATACTATCCTTGGTGCTGAAATTCTTCTGCGTAGTCCTTGTGGTTGGAGAATTAAACAGTTACTCTTAGACATACTCTTTCATTGAAATTATGAACTGGATACATTTTCATACCTTAAAGGAAGTATTAAATCATATATGTTAATATTTTGATTAACATGATATCAATATTTAATATTCTGCTTATTTTTACTATTTTTTTAAATTGGAATTTTTTCTAGAGGGATAACTAACAGCTCTAACATCTTTTTTGAGAAGTCTATAAATGTTCCAGATATCTCAAAGAATTTTCAAAAGACCAAACCCATTGCTGTCAAGTCAATTCCAACTCATAGTGACCCTATAGGACAGAGGAGATCTGCCTCAGAGAGTTTCCAAGGCTGTAATCTTAATGGGAGTAGATTGCTAAGTCCCTCTATGGCACAGTGGCTGGTGAGTTCGAACCAACAACCCTTCGGTTAGCAGCTGAGCACTTAACCACTATGCAACCAGGTCTCCTTGATGTAATAAAAAGATTATTATATTTCTCTTTACTTGCAGATGCCCATAAAATGGGGAAATTTAATGACCCTAATTTAATACTTCTTGTATACATATTAATGTTAAATATAATACAATGGACCACAATTTCTTACTATGAGCAAAATACAAGAAAAAAATATAAAAATGATGAAGTAAAGTTCTTCAACTGAAGCTAAGTGATGTTCAGATATTTCACTGCAAAAAAAGAAAAACAAAAAAATTTTAAAGCAAAAATGTCTTTCCAAACATAGCTGTAAGATTCCCACATATTATTTTTCATAGGGATTCTCACTGGTATATTTTTTTCTACATGCTTTGAGGAATAAAATAATTATCAAACTCTTAACCAATTGCAACGGATTCTTTAATTACATGGGCTCTTTATAATTATTGTTTCTGTGTTCTAAGTTCCATTACATTTCTACTCTTGCTATGCTCTGTGTTATATGTGATTATGTTTCCTTTGGCATTTTTGTTAATTAGAAGTTAAACATGTTGCATTTTACAATCCTGCAGTGCTGAGACTATGTCTCTGTGGTTAGTTTTCAAACTATGAAAAGTTAATGTATGTTTTACAGTGATGATTGAAATAAGACATTTTCAATTTAGGCATTAATAGAGGTGTTACGAATTTTATAAATATTCTTGAGTAGGACAATAGCAAGTAACTAATAAATAGGAAAAGAAACAAGGGTACAAAAATACGTGTTGTCCACTCATATTTTAAGAGTTAGAAGCCATATGGATAGCCTTAGCAATAGCAAGGATGTTTACAACATATGAATGACGTTACTAGTGTTGCGCATTCATGCCAATGAATGTCAAAATTAAACACATACATCTAAGAAATAATTTGGACACTCTAATCCCATAAAATCCCACTGCCCTTTAAAAAAAGAATTCAGAGAAAGTCCTCTGTCTTGGCATGAACTTAAAGTACTAAACTTTATTTACAAAAAAGCGGTAACAAAATATTTTAGTGAAAGCTAAAAGTAGAGAAATAGTTATTGAAACAATAGGAAAAAAGTCTGCTTTAATTCCTCGGATAAATTTTGGTAGGCTCTTTACTTCTGTGGGTTATCAAATTATAAACCATTGTTTTATTATTATTATTAATTATTATTTGCTTATTCGTTAGAAATTCTTTATTTTTATTAAACAAAAGTCTGAGAAAAAATACGTTGTTCATAACGTGTCTTCTTTCCCTATGACTAGCTAAAAATAAGAAAAAGATACATTGTTAATTTGGTTTAATGTACTTCACAGAAATAAGTCATTTAAGTGAGATTGAAATGGAAATTGCTAAATTCTTGTAAAGTAAACAAATGTTGAATACATTTAGGGCTATTAACTAAAAAAAAGAAAAACATAAGGACACCGCTGTCTTACTTGCTATTTGAAGCAGGTAAAGTCCGGTCAGTGAACTGAAGAGAATGTAAGTGAAGATTCCCATTTCCTTCAAGTCGATTCCGGCTCATAGTGACCCTATAGGACAGAGTAGAACTGCCCCATAGGGTTTCCAAGGCTGTAATCTTCATGAAACCAGACTGCCACATCTTTCTCCCATGGAGCAGCTGGTGGGTTTAAACCATGGACCTTTTGGTTAGAAGCTGAGTGCGTAACTACTGCACCACCAGGGTCTCTTTAAGTGAAGATTAAACCCCAAAACCCAACCTGTTGCGGCTGACCCTAGAGGACCATAGGATTTCCAAGGCTGCAATCTTTAACGTAGTAGACTGCACATCTTTCTCCAATGGAACAGCTGGTGCGTTTGAACCTCTCAGTTAGCAGCTGAGCGCTTAACCACTGCAACACCAGGGCTCCTTAAGTGAAGATTAGTATATTCTCATTATATAACTTGAAAACTCTACTAAGCTTTGTTTTTGTGTTAATGTATAACTACCAGTTCTATCATTTATTGAGTACTTATTAAGGGACTGTTCTCAATGCTTTATATGTTTTCTCTTTAAATTCTCACAGCAACACATGTAAGGTAGCTACACTTTGTTGTTGTTTGATGCGATTGACTCAGCTACCACTCACAGCAACATCATGTACAACAGAACGAAATGAAACGCTGCCCAGTCCCGCACCATCCCCACAATCTTTGTTACGTTTGAGCCCACTGTTGCAGCCACTGTGTCAGTCCATTTCATTGAGGGTCTTCTTCTTTTTCACTGACCCTCTACTTTACCAAGCATGAAGTCCTTCTCCAGGGACTGGTTGCTTCTGATAACATGTCCAAAGTACATGAGAAGAAGTCTGGCTATCCTGGCTTCTAAGGAGCATTCTGCACTTTACACGTACAGAAATAGGCTCCAGTAATTTGTCTGGATTTGAGCCCTATCTATCTGATTTCAAATCATTCTTTTAGCCATTATGCCATTCTTCAAGGCGTTGTTTGGGATTAGGATGGGGATGGTTAACACACAGTGACGTGATTGGGAGAAATGTTTTGTTTTATAATAGAACCATGTGTGCTAACTCTTGTGCATATAAAACACTACATAGTATGAATTATGAAGGCAAGCATGTGGCCCCTATCTTACTATGCCTCACTGAATGCAAACAGCCCTTAAGCATGCTAATTGAATGTTTTTGCCACCGCGAAAGAAATGTGGCTGAGCTTGGTTTAATATAAACAAAGAAACCCGTGATAAAGCTGTGACCAACCTATGAAAGTCCATCTACTTCTCACAAGCTTAGATTGTTGTTGTTGTTAGGAGCCGTTCAATCGGTTCCGACTCATAACGACCCCGTGTACAGCAGAATGAAACACTGCCCAGTCCTGCACCATCCTCACAATCGTTGCTATGTTTGAGCCCAGTGTTGCAGCCACTGTGTCAGTCCATCTCTCTGAGGGACTCCCTCTTTTTCGCTGACCCTGTACTTTACCAAGCATGATGTCCTTCTCCAGGGACTGGTCCCTCCTGATAACACGTCCAAAGTATTTGAGACTAAGACACGCCATCCTCGCTTCTAAGGAGCATTCTGACTGTACACATTCTAAGACAGATCTGCTCATTCTTCTGGCAGTCCGTGGTATATTCAACATTCTTCACCAAAACCAGAATTCAAAGGCATCAATTCTTCTTTGGCCTTCCTTATTCATTGTCCACGTTTCACATGCATATGAGGCAGTTGAAAATACTATGGCTTGGGTCAGGTGCACCTTAGTCTTTAAAGTGACATCTTTGCTTTTCAACACTTTAAAGAGGTCTTTTGGAGCAGATTTGCCCAATGCAATATGTCATTTGATTTCTTGACTGCTGCTTCCATGAGCGTTGATTGTGGATCCAAGTAGAATGAAATCCTTGACAACTTCAATATTTTCTCCATTTATTGTGATGTTGCTTATTGGTCAACTTGTGAGGATTTTTGTTTTCTTTATGTTGAGGTGTAATCCATACTGAAGGCTGTAGTCAGATTAGCCAAACAGAAATGCATTCTTATATACACATTGTTATAGATGGGATTGTAGCCTTCAAAAATATGTGTTGTAAATCCTAACCCCTATACCTGTGGCTGCAATCCCCCAGGATTATTATATTAATTATATTAATGAGAACATATCACCGTAGGGTGTATCTTAAGGCAATCACCTTTGAGATAGAAAAGAGCAGATCAGGCACAGAAGAAAGCAGGTACAGGGGAAAGAGGCACATTGTCTAAAGACTAAGGAGGCAACCTAGTCTACAAGTCCAGGAACTCCAAAGACGGCCGGTGAGAGAAGCTGAGACAAAGATTTTTACCCATAGTCGACAGGCAGAGAGACTTCCCCTAGAGCTGGCACCCTGAATGCGGACTTCTAGCCTCGTACCATGAGAAACTAAATTTCTGTTTGTTAAAGTTACCCACTTGTGGTATTTCTGTTATAGCAGTACTAGATAACTAGGACACACATTCATGTACATGTAACAGATGCCCAAACACCAATCACGGATTAAGCATCCTGATCCCTGAAATTCTCCTTTAACCTTATGATTACCTGTGCTGCTTAAGATTCTTCTTCATGCTAACAATAAAGAGGCTATGTCTAATGTATACCTCAAAAGATATGAGATTTAAAGTCTCAAGTAGGAAGTACAAGCCAGATACTCTGTTCTACCTTCCTTTTATCAGTTACCGGATGCCATCAAGTTGACTCCGACTCATGGTGACCCCATGTGTGTCACAGTACAACTGTGTCCCTTAGGGTTTTCAGTGGCTGATTTTTTCAGAAGTAGATCACCAGGTCTTTCTTCTGAGGCACCTCTGGGTGGACTCAAACTGCCAAGCATTTGATTAGTAGCCGAGTACATTAACCAACTGCACTACCCCGAGACTCCAAATTTCTTTTTACCTCTCTTTCTTTCTGTTCCTGACCCTGCACTGGGACCCTAACCCTGGGACATCAAAGCCCAAGCTTCACATTGCCTCCAGGTACCACCTGCTAGTAGATCAATGAGGTGGCCAACTCAAGCCATTCTTCCACTGGATTATCCGTGGCTACTGTCACCTGAGAAAGGCTCTAATCCACAGCTTTATGCACTGGTACTAGTCTCAGATTGGTTCTATGCGCTATTTTTCAGTTGGGCTAAAGTTTTGTAAAAATGCCCTCTCTTACTTTCAAGAGATTCTAGTCAATAAGCTGACTATACCAAAAGACCCTTGGAAATTTCCTCACAGCATTTCTTACTCTTCCCCCACCCAAGATATGTGCTCCCTATTCTAATTATATAGAAGCAGAGTGGTAATACTTTCCAACAGGAACTAGGAGATTAAAGGATAGTCAGACACATAACAAAATCTTTGCCAAATAAGGTAGAGAAGATGGACACTATTAATTTATTTAAGGGGAAATTTGTCAACTTATGTTACCTAAAAAAAAAAAAGAGTCAGAAACATTTTCTGAAAAGTTGAAAATGGGTTCAAAGTTTGTTATCACTTTTGTGTAGGAGGGGCCATCAATTTATTCATGAGGGTGGTACTTAAGCTGGCAGGAATTTCAGTAGGAGAGATGAGGTGAACAGTGTTAAAGATAGAAGGAAGAACATGAGGAAGGCATCAAAGTAGGAAAACACAAAGTATAAACTTGGAACAAAGAGTAATCCAGGTTCGTTAAGCTTTGTTTTCCAAGCAGGGGACCTCAGAATCATTGAAAGTGATCCACGTATCCTTAAACACATCAGGAATTGTTTGTGGACAGAATAAGTGTTGAGTATATTTATGTTCAAATCCACCAAGTGCCCCTTGGAAACTCTATGGGGCAGCTCTACTCTGTCCTATAGGGTCGCAACTCGACTGCAATGGGTTAGACTTCTGTTGTACATATGTGTTCGTGTGTGTGCAGGGGGGAGTATATGTCCTTGTATCAAATATATGTAGATGTGATTAGGAAAGTAAAAATTATTTAAAACAAAATTTTGATTTGATAATAGCTTTTTATCACTGTATATTTTCTCAATCAATGAATATTACAAGAAAAAATCTCTCAGGTAGGAGTCTGCAATTTTTTTAAAAGGATAATAAAAGGTACATACTCAAAATGCTCCTTAGAAACGAGGATGGCAAGACTTCCTCTCACATACTTTGGACATGTTATCAAGAAGGACCAGTTCCTGGAGACGGACACCACGCTTGGTAAAATAGAGGGTCAGCGAAAAAGAGGAAGACCTTCAAAGAGATGGATTGACATGGTGGCTGCAACAATGGGCTCAAACATAGCAATGATTGTGAGGACGGTACAGGACTGGACAGAGTTTCATTCCGTTGTACACTGTGTGAGATCAAGGTACAAATTCACATATAAACCCTAAATTTCTGCTCACTCACTGAGAGAAGGCAGAGATGGAACTGAGACTCCGTCCACCATAGCCGACCTTGGACCCTAGCTACGACGGACCTCCGCCAAGTTCTGGCCGTGGTTAAGCCTTCTTCCTGAGACTTCTTATTAAAGGTAAAAGCCTGAAGTCTAAAGATGTGGACTCTAACCATTGAACTAACATTGATTGCATTAATTCCGATTCTCCTGTTCTAAGTGAATGTTGTGAGGTCTCGTGTGCCTTGCCATGGCTACCTTGCAATAAGCTAAACGAGTTTATGCATGACAAACCTGAGTGTCTCTCTATTAATTTTCTAAGATAAAATCCTACATGATACCTAGTAAGCATACATACATATGTGTATGTGTGTGCATTTAAAAGAAAATTTTCAAAAAATAGTATCTATACTTACAAAATGGATGCACTTTGACGTTTCCAATTTTATGTTTTCTATTCTCCTTCATTAAAAAAAAAATTGCCGATTGCAAGCCACTGAAGTGATTTCATGACTCACTAATGGGTTGGGACCCACAGTTTGAAAAACGTGACTTGATTTCAAACAGAATTTTCCTAGTCACTACAAAGCTGTTTCTCTCCTGCTTAACCAAATATTTGGATGATGATGTAGAAGGAATGTTCTCAAGTTTTCAGATGAAACAATAGGAAGAATGAGCCGGTAAATTATTTGCATGACATAATTAGCATTACCACCACCTGTCTGTCAGTTTGTTGTACTGTGGTGGTTTGTATGCTGCTGTGATGCTGGAAGCTACACCACTGGTATTTCAAATATCATTCGGTTCACCCGTGGTGACAGATTTCAGTGGAGCTTCCAGACTATGCCTGCGAAACTGGACAATAAAAGAGGAAGAACGAAGAAGAATTGATGCACTCGAATTGTGGTGTTGGTGAGGAAAATTGAATATACCATAGACTGCCAGAAGAATGAACAAATCTGTCTTGGAGAAAGTACAGCCAGAATGCTCGTCAGAGGAGAGCATGTTGAGATTCGTCTCATTTACTTTGGACATGTTTTCAGGAGGGATCAATGGCTGGAAAAAGACATCATGGTTGGTAAAGAAGAGGGTCAATGAAAACGAGGAAGACCTTCAACGAGATGGACTGACACTGGCTACCACAATCATGAAGATGGTGCAGGACAGGACGTTTTGTTCTGTTTTACATAAGGTCACTGAGTCCGAGCTGACTAGATAGCATCTAACAACAATAACAATCAGGATTAAGAAGATTCTAGCAGAGAATAATGAAGAGCAAAGGAAATTTAAATAGACATGTACAATTCTGCATTTAAATCTCAAAATCTACATATTAAACTACATACTTGGGGAGACGTGGCTTAGCAGCAGCATGTCTAGAAACAAACCAAACCAAACCAAACCAACCAACCAAGCAAACAAAAACAATAAGAAAACAAAAATTGGGCCTTTCGGTTGATAACAAGTTTAACATGCGAGGAGAATGAACCAACATTTCTTGATTACCTCCTGCATGCCAAATATGAACCATTATACGGATCATTAGTGTCATGTTGCCAAAAAAACCAAAACCAAACCAAACCAGACTAATTTGGGGTTAGGTTGTTGGGTGCCGTTGAGTCCATCTTGACTCATAGTGACCCTGTGTGACAGGGTAGAACTACCCCATAGGATTTTCTTGACTGTAATCTTGACTGAAGCAGATCACCAGGTCTTTCTCCTGTGGAGCCGCTGGATGGATTTGAACCACCAACATTTCGGTTACAGCCAAGTGCTTAAAATTTGCACCACCCTGGGCTCCTTAGGGTTACATTAACAGGATTTATACCTCTAAAGGCTGAGGTAAGAATTTCTCTCCATCTTATACTGGTCAGCACCTACCTAGAATCTTTATATATATAAACCAGATACAAGTTTAGAGGAAAGAGAAAAAAATCTATTCTTTAAAGAACAGCTGAAGGGAATGGGAATGTTTAGCCTGGAGCAATGCTGTTTTTATTCATTCATCCATTTTTGAACACATTTATTAAATGTAAATTACGAGCAGGCATGTTAGGTGCTCCACCACACATCTCTCAGTTTGTCGTACTGTGGTGGCTTGCATGTTGCTGTGATACTGGAAGCTTTGCCAGCAGTATTTCAAATACCAGCTGCGAGACCAAAGAAAAATTGATGCCTTTGAATTACGGTGTTGGCGAAGAATATTGAATATACCATGGACTGCCAGAAGAACGAACAAGTCTGTCTTGGAAGAAATACAGCCAGAGTGCTCCTTGGAAGCGAGGATGGTGAGACTTCATCTCATGTACTTTGGACATTTATCAGTGGGGACCAGTCCCTGGAGAAGGACATTACGCTTGTTAAGGTAGAGAGTCAGTGAAAAAGAGGAAGACCCTCAGCAAGATGGATTGACACAGCCTCAACAAGATGGATTGACACAGTGGCTGCAACAATGGACTAAAACATAGCAATGATTGTGAGGATGGTGCAGAACCGGGTAGTGTTTCGTTCTGTTGTCCATAGAGTATGAGTCGGAACCAACTCAACGGCACCTAACAACAGCAACATGTTAGGTGCTGAAGACACAAAAATAGCTGCAACTTGGTCTGCCTCCCACAGCAAATGAAGAAACATGACTGACACCAAGTTCCTTAAGTGTATTAGCTCCTTTAATTCTATGAAGTAGTATTATCATCCATACTTCACGTGGGCAAACAGAGGTTTGAAACTAAGTGGTTTGCTCAAGATCACATAGATAGGTGGGTGGGGGAACCGAGATCTACGCCCAGGTTCCTTTGAGTCTGAAGTGTGTGTTCTCAACCACTACGCAATGTTGTCTTTTGAAACCTTGGACTCATAGGCTTATCTTTGAAGGGTTGTCCTTTGCAATTATGGGTATGCATCTATTAAAATAAAAATTTGTACAAAATTACTATTCACCACATACGTTATATATTTTTCCAAATTGGAGATTTCAAAAATGAACATTTTGGTTAGCTTTTATTATTATCCGGTTGGTACATGTGGTTTGCTAACTTAAAGGTTGGTGGTGTGAACCCACCCAGTAGCTCTGCAGGAGAAAGACCTGGCGATCTGCTTCTGTAAAGATTACAGCCTAGAAAACCCTATGGAGCAGTTTACTCTGTAATACATGGGGTTCCCATGAGTCGAAATCGACTCGAAGGCAACAGTTTTTTTTTTTTTTTTAAATCATTACATTTTGTTGTTGGTTGCCATCAACTCGATTCTGACCCATGGCAACCCCGTGTGTGCACAGCAGAACTACTCTATAGGGTTTTCAATGCTGTGACCTTTGGAAGCAGATTGCCATGCCTGTCTTCAGAGGAGCCTCTGAGTGAGTTCTAACCGCCAATCTTTTGGCTCATAGTTGAGCACTTAACCATCTGCGCCACCCAAGGACTCCATTATCATTATATAGTTCTCTTTTATTTCAAAATATTTTTAATGTAAACACTAAAGTATTCGTACATTTGCAGGGAAATAAGCCTCGCAGGCCAAAAGGAAACAGACCTGCTGTCTTTTCTAATCTTTATGCTTTGGAGAATAGTATTGAAAACATAAAACTGCAATTATGAAGACTTGTCGGTGGTTATAATTGGCCTTAGATGTGTCTGTACGTCATTTAGCATACATTGTGCCTGGGGGTACTAAGGATACAAAGACACGTTTGGTATATGCTAGCTGCTGAGTTGAAATTATTTCACTGAATTCTCACCTCCCTATGGGACAGGTCTTATCACTGTTTAATGCATGAGGAGACTGAAGCTCAAACAGGCTAAGTGCACAGCTAGCCAGTTGTATGACCCGAGAAGCCCGTGGACTTTCCACAGTACTGTATGGCCAGGAAGTGCTGACCGCCTCCTGGAGAACTCCTTTTAATTAGCAAGTGCTTTCAAATGTCTCTGAAATTGAATTACATATACAAAAGAGGGTCCCTAGGAGTTGGAATCAACTCCATGGCAATGGGTTTGGTTTTTTTTGGATACAAAAGAAGTAGAGTTTTCCGACTTTAAAATACTGATGTCCTCTTTACTCCCTTCCTATATCCACTAAAGAAAAACGAAATGTTACAATGATGTTAAACCACTCATTCGGAAAGGAAAAAGAAAGTCCGGGTTGTCACCTCTCTTAGCACTGGTGCAGAAATCTAAAAACAGCAAGAGGTAAAACCTGCTTCCCACATATGCATGGTGTTGTTGTATGCTGTTGAGTCAATTCTAACTCGTAGCAACCCTATAGGACAGCGTAGAACTGCCCCACCGGGCTGCTAACGCTGTAATCTCACATCTTTTTCCTGTGGAGCGGCTAGTGGGTTGGAACTGCCAACCTTTCAGTTGGCAGCTGAGCGCTTTAACCACTGTGCCACCAGAGCTTCTTTCTATATGCATTATGGGGTGAAATAAAGCTCATGTGATGACCATTCAGTCTGGATTTAACTATTTGAAATGGATAAATCATTTTAAATCTGCAAATGAAAACAATGCTTGTGAAAATAGATGATACTTGAGATACACAAAATGCTATAGATTGTTATAATTATGATAGTATTTTTCATCTATAGCATATCTCCAGTCATACTATTAATATTTATAACTAAAAAAAAAACCAAAAACCCAGACCCACTGCCCTCGAATTGGTTCCAACTCATAGCGACCCTACAGGCAAAGGAGAACTGCCCCATAGGGTTTCCAAGGCTGTAATCTTCAGGGAAGCAGACAGACTGCCACATCTTTCTCTGGTGGAGCAGCTGGTGGGTTCCAACCAGCCTTTGGTTAGCAGCTGAGGGCTTAACCTCTGCACCACCAGGGCTCCTTATAGATTTTAAAATTTTCAAACACAGTTTCAATGATTTTAGCGTTTTACAAATCAATTGATATTTAAGTTACTTACATTTAATTAATTACATTATTAATTACCATTTCTTCCAGAATTTTTTTGCTTAATTATTTTAATAATTCAATCACTACAGTGCAAGTTTAAGCAAACACACAACCAAAAACTAATCCTAAGCACTGAGTTTGAGAAACTTTTTCATACATGATCTGTACCACTTCAGATTTTTACTTGGCTCAGATATCATAGGAGTTAATCTGATTTGGGAGTTAATATGACTAGTGGGGTCCAATTAAATACAAGTAGGAACAAACTAGATTATGATGGATTTGTATATTGACTTTTTTCATTTGAGATGACAAAATAATTTGAATATACCTCAAGATGGGCAATATTTCTGGTGGCTTGTTAATTTTAAAGGACATACCTCATGAAATGTTAAAAAAAACGGCATCCTTCAATTTTGAGGAAGAAAACAGCAGTTATGCCTATTTAGCTTTCATTCAATATGAGCAGCAAGATTACTGTGCACATTTTCATTTTTTTATTAAAAGTAATTTTTTTTGCTTACATGTCTATGTAGAGAAGAAGTCTACTTTTATCACAAATTAAGGCTGACAGTGAGAATCACCCATATTTTTAATATAATTTCAAAAACCCTTTGAACTGTACATGCCTACAAAAAAGGGAAGCATCGGTAGTCGGCATCGTATCTGAGGACAGTTAGGGTTTTTTGTATTTATACACTTCATTGTGGTTTAGGTGAAAGTTTACACAGCAAATTAGTTTCCCATTCAACAATTCATACACAAATTGTTCCATGACATTGTTTGCTGTCCCCGCAGCGTGTCAGCACTCTCCCCAATTCCATCCAGGCTTCCGTTCTCATCCCTCCAGTTTCCTCGCCCCTCTTTGCCTTCTTGTCTTTGCCTCTGGGCAAACGCTGCCCGTTTGGTCTCATAGATAGTTAGGGATTTTTTAAACGTGAGATTTGTAGCTGCCACCAAACTACGCCACAGTGTCGCCTAGTGCAGTCTTTTGGGGCTGGGAGGCTAGCTCAGGGGCTGTTTGTTGTTTGGAGCTCTCTCCGGAGAGGATCGTTGCGTGACAAGTTCTATTTTAAGTCGTGCCTGTGCGTGCGTGTGCAGGTGTCAGCCTCTTTCCTGGCGTAGAAGACCCATTGCTCTCCATCTGTGTCGTCCCGGTAACATGCAGGCCAGCCCCTTACCGTGCACTGGGCTGTGCTCTTTCTTTGGGCAATTCCCAGGGGCAGAGGGGCAGGCGGACAGGGAGGGCGCAGAGGGGCCGAAGGAGGCGCCCCCACTTCCCTACCTTACCAGGCACGTGGCAGGCAGCAGCAGCATCTAGGTACGACAGCGACGCCGACGAACCTCCCCCTGGCTGGAGGGTGCTGGCGGGAGGAGGTGGCAGCGCACAGGACACACACACTGTGTCCTCCCCGCAGGGAGAAGCCACCCGCAGGGGACAAATCACAAGGAAGCCACTACCGCCGCCGCCGCCAGCTCGCCCGGCGTCTGGCACAGTCCCCGCGCACCTGCTCACCTGTCAGCGCGCTCTGGGGGGTGGGGAGGGACCAGGGGTGTGGGGCGGGTGGGCAGAGAGAGGAGG
>NW_004444089.1:5850753-5877239 GCF_000243295.1 Trichechus manatus latirostris
CCGTACTCTCCCCTGGCCCTCATACCTCCTCCCCCGCCCCATACCCTCCCATTCCCGCCCCGTCCCATAGCTCCCCTCCGCCCCCGTACCCTCTGTCCGCAGCCGGCCCCACGTCTGCCCTCCCCGGCCCCACGTCCTCCCTCCACCCCCGGGGTGTCACGAGGCGCGTCCCAGGAGCGCAGGTCGTCCAGGCGGTGTTGCCCGAAGCCACGCGCCCCCTCCCTCCGGTCCCCTCCTGCCACCTGAGCGCAGTGCCCAACTTGACACTGTGCATCATCACCTCTCACGCCTAGGATTGAACCTTCCTCCCTGGCGGCTTTCGCCCCACTTCAGTGCTCAGTCAGGGGCGCGGAGGCCTGGTTCCCCCGGGCTTCTCTCCCCCCAACTCCTAATTGCCCCTGGCTTATCTCTGAGGATGGACACCTTGCCTCTGGGGCCAGAGTCCCCGGTGCTGCTGAAATGTGAGAAGCCGTGAGCTCCAACTTGAGCAGCTGGGTGTGATGTTTACCAGTGAGAAGGAAAATGGTGCAGTCTTGCTTCTGTGGTTACCTGTATTCCCAGGCTGTAATGGGGAGTGCTGAGGCTGGATTCCCACCCCCCACCCCCACCCCTTTTAGGCAGTCTGTCCTCCTTTGTATACCGCCCTGACTGTGCTGATCTCTTCACCTTTTTTTCCTTTGTGCACACAAGGTGCTCAAATGAGAGGGCACCAAATCATACAGGTTGGTTTCTATGGTTGCCTTCCGAGAGCAAAACTGGCATATGGATAAAGACTAAAGAGAGGTGTTAAATGCAGCCCTGGGCTTTGGTTTCTTTCAAGATAAGAGAGAGATACTGCAGGACCCGCCATGACTTAATATTCTGTGCTTTCTACAGAGTCTAAGAAGCATACAGGATGTCAGGGGAAGAAATGGAAAGACATAAGGAGCTGAGAATCATAAATTGCAGATAATTAAGAGTGGTTCATTTTTAGTGTTTTGTAAATGCAATTTTTGCTGCAGCAAAGCTTTTTAAACAGTTTCCTCAGCAGCAGCCAGTCTTTGATATACTGTAAGGTTGGGTTTTGGAAGGCAGTCTTAAATCAGGGGCAATCAGTTGACTTGTCTTTAGTGTGCAGTCACAGGAATAGAAAAATATGCTTGCAAGGGGGATTTTATAAGACCCATGCAATCTAATTTCTGCTAAGCACTTTTTTTTATTTGATCCATTGGAAAACTGAAGGAAAGCTGCAGCTACAGCAGTGGTGCCTTGAGACATGGATTAGATAATGTCTTCGGTTTATGAAACTCCTAAATTCGCAGAAAAGTTAAAGCTGATTTTATTTTTCTTTTTGCTAGTGGATTGAGTCAAAGATAACAGAATATTAGTCTTTGCACTACTGTTTTTATTGCTGTTTAAATACAAAACACCTCTTTCTACTTCTGTGTATCCTTCAAATAAATCACCACAAAAAGTCAATGTAAGTTTGGGAAAATGCCACCATATTGACATAACTAGTTTGTTTTCAAAACACTAATAGGATTAATGTTTTCTTAGCAGGTTTAATTTTAACCAGCTACAAATAGGAGGTCAGTATTTGCTTTTTTTTTTTTTTTTTTTAAAAGAGATTAAGTTTCATAATATGTTAGTATGTTAAGAGGTACTGTATTTCTGTATACTATATTTAAAGGAACACATTTTAAGCGTCTTCCAGTTTTCATCTCACCAATACCATTTTTGCTTCAGATGATGTGATACTAGGTTATTTTAATGAGTATTTGGTGCTTACTTAGTACATTTTCACCTGATAAGAGGCAGGAGCGCTTTCACGAGCTGGAAGCTGATGTGAATGTGTAACCAGTTTGGACTGCAGTAGTAGGGATCTATGGCGGGTCAGTTCTTAATAGAGGTTGGTTCTATAGGTAGTAGATTCTGAAAGGAAATAAAATATTTCTTTTGATGTAAAACAGTTTAACTTTTTAGCACACTGTCTATCTGGCATAAAGTCTTGCTAGCAAACATTATTTTAGAGATGTTACCTTTAAGTTTAATTAGAGTAATTAGAAATAAAGTAATACTGAAATGGTATATCCCCAAATCCACTTAAGGCCTTGTAACTGCATTGATCTTTTGAATAAAAAAGTTTAAAATTCCTTTTTATATATTTAAAGGATGCAGTAGATTTTTAAGTGGACACTTTTGGGGAAAAGTAGCCATAACAAAAGGAGCTATTTGTTACTGCATTGTTAATTATAATGATTATGGAATATTAATTTGTCATATGAAGTATAATAGTTCTTGAATCATAGGATTGGGCTTTATCTTTTCCATACACTTACAGTGAAAGTGTCATGTGAAAATTTAAGCAGATTCTGAAAATATTTAGAAATCATAGGCATTTAAAACAATTAACAAAACGTAATTTCTACTTACTTGATCGATTAATCAGTAAAATCCATTTAAGGTGCTCAGTGACTTACTAGTGATTAGAAGCCTCTAATGTTACCTCTAAAATGAATTTTTTAGTTTTCAGTCCTAATTTAAAACGTTAAGTAAAAGCTTAAGGTACAAGTAGTGAATTATCTGCCACAATGCTCTATATAACAGAAAAGAACTAATGAAATTTCAAAAAACAAAACACAGTTTCTACCTTAAACAATACCCTTGTCCAGTCACCTTTGTCAAAATATTATTCTTTCTTTTTTTTTCCCTGTGCGTTCTCTTCCCATATATAATATGAAAACGCTAATAACTTGACTTTTAGGTGCTGTTTTTCGTGTGCTTTGCCCAAAGAATTAAAAAGCTTTGCAGAGTAAAGTTTAAGCATGCAGTAAAATATATGACTTCTTCAGCACAGTTGTGGCTGTAATTTTTCTGCTTTTGTGTGCAAAAGGTGGAGATCCATTTCCACTACTCAGGTGGATTGTGGGAGTTTGTTGAAGAATCAGCAATATAATGAGAAAATAAAATGGATAATGTTAATTGTAGATGCAGTATATTATTGTATAATGATATTTTAGTTTACTTAAAACATTCAAATATGGGGTGGATACTGTTAGGAAGGATAAGTAAGGTAGTTTGTAAATAATCTTGCAATGAAGTGAAGTATATTGTCAAGGATATTGCATTCTGCTTTACCGGCGCAAGAAGCTGATCATCAGTAGACTCTGGCTTTGGCAGGAATTATTTAATGAGTTTAACTATAGAAAAGGGATTTTGTTGGTTATTTCAATTATAGACCAGGCATACTTTTTCATCTGTTACTTCCTTTGTAAACATAGTTAATATATATTTATGTAAAATATTTCCTTCTTTGAAGATAAATGCTGTGTAAATATCACATTATCTTTGTTTATAATGTGCAAGTTTCTTTATCACAATTTTAATATAATCACAAATTTTTAGTAAAGATAGAGGATTAATATTTACTTAATGAAAGAATTCGTAACAGTTTTTTTTGAATAGCTGTCTTCTGTAGTATGAGTCTGTGAGGTTTGATTTGAAGAATATTTTTCAGTATTTACTGTGAGATGTATCAGTGCATCTTTATTTGTGGAAAATAGTATTTCCTTTGATTATTTTATTTTCCACCTTCTGAGTGATATGCTATATACTGTCTTGAAAGCATAACAAGATACTTTGAGGGAATTTTTTGGCACATTTAGCATATGGATCATGGTATTTTTGTTAAAAGAATTTTAAGTTACCTTTCTATACTTAAATGTGACAATGTCTTTTCTTCCTTAGGGTTTTTTTCATTTGCAGCTTGATAATCAAAATAATTATTATTTTAAAGATTTTTTTTTAGAATTTCACAAAGAAAAGGTCTAGTCTACATTTGAATAAAACTTGTTTAAAAAATATACGGTTGTATCTTAGAAACATGGAAGTCTTTATGTACTAATAAAACCACATTTATTTATATTAAGAGACTCTGTATTTTGATTATGTTGACATGTAAACCTTTAATATTAACTTGAATTATATTTTATTCTTGCTATTGGGTATGGAAACTTAAATTAAGGATACATATATAAATACTGGAAGTTTCAGTATTTTAAGGAATTCTGAGGTTTTTCCACAGAAATATTAACTTTGTCACATAATGACACTAAAGCAGTAAGTATTCTGTAACCAGTCTGTGATCAAGTTTTCTTAATTTTAAATAAGTACTTTGTGTAAACAGACAAACAAACCCCATTGCCATCAAGTCAATTCCGACTCATAGTGGCCCTATAGGACAGAGTCGAACTGCCCCATAGGGTTCCCAAGGAGCGGTTGGTAGGTTGAAACTGCCGACCTTTTGGTTAGCAAGCCAAGCTGTTAACCACTACGCCACGAGGGCTCCAGGTATTTTTTATGTTGCTAGTCAATTTTGGCAAAGCTATGCTGTTTAATTAAAAATAACTTGAGATCTCCTCTTTTACTGTACTTTTCTCAAATATATAAAGAAATTCATCGAGTCTAGGAGACCCAACTCCCAGTTTTCGATCACTGATGTGGCTGTTAGAGATAAAATTCAGTCATCCACATTTTTTGACTATTTAAATACTGTTCTGCATCAGGTAGTTTCACAGGTTTTTCATTCCTTGCCGGTATTTCTCATACCTTATGCACTGTCAACACAACTCTTTTATGTCACCTATCATTCTCTGGTATTGCAGCTGCTTATGTTTCCCCTGTTAGGCTGTGAGCTCCATGAGGGCAGGAGCCATATCTTATGTGTGTTTATTTTTTGTGTTTCTGGCTCTTGGATAAGTTAAGTGCATTTTGAGTACAGTATGCAGGACACTGTTATTAGGTCATAGAGGACAAGTTTCTGAAACTTGTGTTCGAGGGTAGAGTCTAGAACCCAGCATCCAGAAATAAATTGTTGTTAGGTGCCATAGAGTCGGTTCCGACTCTTAGTGATCCTGTGTACAACAGAGCAAAACACTGCCTGGTCTTGTGCTTTACTCACAATTGTTATTATGCTTGAGCCTATTGTTGTAGCCACTGTGTCAGTCCATCTAGTTGAAGGTCTTCCTCTTGTTCATTGACCCTCTACTTTACCAACCATGATGTCCTTCACCAGGACTGATCCCTCCTGATAACATGTCTAAAGTTCATGAGACGAAGTCTCGCCATCCTTGCTTCTAAGGAGCATTCTGGCTGTACTTCTTCTAAGACAGATCTGTTCATTCTTCTGGCAGTCCATGCTGTATTCAGTATTCTTCACCAACATCATAATTCAAAGGTGTCAATTCTTCTGTCCTTATTCATTGTCCAGCTTTTGCGTGCATATAAGGCAATTGAAAACACCAAGCCAAGCCATGGTGAAATAAATTAGACTCATGTAAATCTCATGTGTTATTCCTACAGCTAAATGTGTGTTGTATGTATATGTTGTTATCTGTCTGTGTAGGCATTACCACATATATGATGTTATTTTGAACTGGCATCTGGGACTAAGTAAGAACGTGGTAAAAACTTTTTTTCAGTAAACTTATGATTATGGTCAAATATAAGCACATAATAGAGATTGTGTTATTATTGACAAAGAAAACATGATGTATTGAATAGAGATTAAAAAACGTTAGCATTTGTCATATTACCAAGAATAGCAGACATCTCTTGTTTTTGTCTGTCTAGCATACATTACCCCTTCTGGTAATGGTACCCCAGCATTCCTTTGATGAACCATCATTCCCCATTCTTAGTTCAGCTGGTTTAGGTGGGGTTGATGTCACCTTCCACAGTTAATGGTTTAGGGATGACATTTAACTGCAGGTATCCTGAGTGACCCAGGACTTGTGCTGCACCGTTTTATGTTGGGGACTCTGAATTGGTAGACTCTTAGCCTATACCTGTACATGCCTGTCTTAGAACTTAACTAGTGTGAAACCAAGAGAGCGAAATAGATTCCTGATTCTGTTTGAGCACCTGGAGTTCTCTGTACCTGTGGGGATTGTTATCTTCTAACCATTAAATTCTATTTTTAAAAATTTATTTTTATTATGATTAACTTCAAGTCAGTTTCAGTTGGATTTTTGTCACTTGTCAACTGAAAGAATTCTCACTAGCAGAGACGTTGTTATTAGGTGCTATCGAGTCAGTTCCGACTCTTAGCGACCCTGTGTACAGCAGAGTGAAACACTGCCCGGTCCTGTGCCATCCTCAGTCTTGCTATGTTTGAGCCCATCGTTGCAGCCACTGTGTCAGTCCATCTCATTGAGGGTCTTCCTCTCTTTCACTGACATTAGTAGCTGGAAATAAGACATTGTAAGGGACAGACCGTAACTGTTGAAACAGAGTACAAGGCAGTGAGGATTTTGCTGTCCTCTAGCGATTCCTTTTAAGGAACTACAAAGCAGCCGTTTAAATTATCTTTGTCCATAAAATGAAGCCCTGGTAGCGCAGTGGTTAAGAGCTATGGCTGCTAACCGGAAGGTCAGCAGTTCAAATCCACCAGCCGCTCCTTGGAAACCCTATGGGGCAGTTCTACTCTGTTCTGTAGGGTTGCTATGAGTCGGAATCGACTTGATGGCAGTGGGTTTGGATTATTTGGTTTTATTATCTTTGCTGATGGAACTACCACGGCTGGAACTTTCGGGATGCAGGGATGTTTTGGCCACTTCTTGAGGTCTTTGATAATGTCTTAAAAAAGAGTGATTAGCTTTGTTTCAAGCTTGCTGTATGAAAATAGAGAGGGAAGGAAATAGTTTTTCCAAGTAAGAGAGGCTCTCTCTGCCTGTATCTACCATACAAGATATCAGAGACTCCCACTATCAAGAGCTTTGTGGAGTTGGAAAGCCCAAGTTTTGTACCCCGCACCAGAGTTGGTGAGAGGAAAGGAAGTTTAAATTGGAATGAAGTAAGGCTATTTTACAGGATTCTCCCCAACATCTAATTAAGCTGAGGGCTAAGGGGGTAAGAGTGCTGCAAGGCCTGTTGCTTTGAGGCTGCAACTTAAAAGCTGAAATTTAGATTGATGTATTATATCTTTACAGGATCTCTGGATCTGGTTGCTGATTCAACCACTTGACTGAAGTAAATTGACCAAAAGCCTGCTAAGGTTGTAGAGAAGCTGTACTCGCAGAGTAATCTTAAGGCTGGTAAACCAAGGCCTGTGCTCTTTTACATCTAAGGCAGTTCTGAGCCCTCGAAGCTTCAGCAAGAAGAAGTGGGCTGCTAAAGCAGTACAGCTGCTAGATTGAAAATCTCCATCAGTGTCCCTCTTAGATATGGCCATGGAGGAGAATACTCAGGGAGGTCTGAAGCAGTGGTCATGAACGCATCCACGCCAGCTGACCAAGGAGCTCTTGTCGCCAGGATGGGGGTTCTTGCGGCTTTTACCGATAGCAAGCACTAGTGCTCTGAATTAGTGAAAACTCACCTTTTCCACTTGCCTAAATGGGAGTTCCTGTTGTTATTTGTGTGTTCCTTTCACCATTGTATATCAGTGACATTGGAATAGTGACATTTGTTATGACACTCTAGGTTGTCAGATGATGAGGTACCACCGAGAATAATGCTCATGACCCAAAGATTTCAGACTTGTAGCTGAAGGAAGTAACTTAACATTGTCAAGATCTTCAGAAAACATTTGGAGGTCTGTTCTCCTGAATCCTGGGTGGTCTTTAACAGAACCTGAGACAGCTTTTCCTAATTTCTTGCTTTCTCTGGGGATGGTAGAGGATTGGGGAAATGCTAGTGGAGGGGTAGGGGAGGTATAGACATGAGGTAACAAGTTCCTTTGCCTGTAGGCCCTTCCATCCCTCATATGTAGAGATGAATTTCACATGTGGATGTAGTAGGCTATGAATGGTGATCCTAGGCAAATAATACTGCCCTCTGGAAGTATTAGCTTAAATATTTAAAAGACTACTTGGGTTACAAACCTAAGGGGCAAGTTAAGAGGATTAAAAACACTATGATCACTTTGTTTTAGAAAATAATAACACTAGCTTGTATTTTTAATAGCTCTTAAGTATTCACAATGTACTTGTGAAGTTGGGCTGTATTATCTGATCCTTAGAATCACGCCTTTTTATAGATACCATTCCATTTTTACAGATACAGAAACAAGGTTGTTACTACCTGTTGTCAGCTCAGCCACAATTCATGGCGACCACATGTACAAAAGAATGAAATGTTGCCCATGGAATTTTCATTGGTTGATTTTTGGAAGTAGATCTCCAGGCCTTTCTTCCTAGTCCATCTTAGTCTGGAAGCGCCGCTGAAACCTGTTCAGCATCATAGCAACACGCAAGCCTCCACTGACAGATGGGTGGTGGCCGTGGTTGAGGTGCACTTGGCCAGAATTGAACCTGGGTCTCCCACATGGAAGGCAGGAATTCTGCCACCAAACCACCACTGTCCCCCCAGACAAAGTGATGTATGTGTTAAGGAGCAGAGCTGGGACTCAAACTCAGGCCAGGCCTGCAGATTTCAAAGCTAGAGTTCTTTTCAATTACTAAGCAAAATGTAGCTACTTAGAAATTATCTCAAAGGCCTGTATTGTATGAGGAGATGATGCTGGAATGGAGGACACCATCCAGCTTCAGTAAGCGGATTCCATGGTAGGGAATGCTTCCCATGGAGCGCTCAGAACAAGCTGTTCAGAGGAAACAAAAGTGAATGCAGAATTTTATGGATTTGTACACAGAAGTGAATAGCAAGAACTATACTATGAGCTAATTTTGAATTTTTGGAAATAACTGACTATACAGTATTACAAATGGTAGCTGGCTTTGAATCTTATACTTTTAGTAGGCAATATATACTTTACGTATTACTCTGAACTAAAATAATAGTATATATTAATATATTTATTTATAGAGAAAAAATAGATGTGGTGATTTTCTTGTTATAGGGATAGTTAACATGAACCACTATATGTTCCATATTTGCTTGGATAAAACAAATGGATTATAGAAGGAATTATATTGGAGTCTAGGTAATACAATTTCCAGTAGTTTTGATTCCTCTTTCAGTTTACTAATGTAGAGCAAACATTAATTAGTAGCAAATTTTATGGAAGTGTAAGTGTCTAGATATGTTTCTGTTTAGCAGATAGTTTCATTTTCCAAAAGAAATAACCTGCAGTTGATTTTAAAACGCTATATAAATATTTCTAGTAGTATTTAACATTTTTTCACATTTGAGGAGACAATTGGCATTTATAGATTGTTTTTTTTTTTTTCTGTTAATATCCTTTCCCAACCCCATTTGAAGTAAATGGGGTTTACTTTAATATAATAAATAAACTGTGGCTAAGGTTAAGGGGTTGTCCAAGGTTTCAGAGCTGCTTAGTGGCAGAAATGAAACTCAAAGCTAGATCTTCCATTTTCAGATTTGTTGCTAATTAAAATACACTGTTTCCTTTGATAATGATAATGCTGACAGTGATAACAGCAGCTCACATTTATTGAATCCTGACATGTCAGATACTATGTTAGGCATAAGACATGCGTTATATTATTTAATCATCTTGAATAGACTTTACGAGGTCAGTAGTATCATCTCCTCATTTGGGAGAAGGAAACAGACAATTAGACATTGGTGGTCACAAAGTTTATTTGTTGTTGTTAGGTACCATCGACTGGGTTCTGACTCATACCGACCCTGTGTACAACAGAATGAAACACTGCCTGGTCCTGCGCCATCCTCACAATCGTTGTTATGCTTGAGCCCATTGTTGCAGGCATTATGTCAGTCCATCTTCTTGAGGGTCTTCCTCTTTTTCGGTGACCCTCTACTTTACCAAGCATGATGTCCTTCTCCAGGGACTGATCCCTCCTGATAACATGTCCAAAGTATGTGAGACATAGTCTCGCTATCCTTGCTTCTAAGGAGCATTCTGGTTGGACTTCTTCCAAGACAGATTTGTTCGTTCTTTTGGAAGTCCATGGTATATTCATTATTCTTCGCCAGTACCATAATTCAAAGGCATCAATTCTCCTTTGATCTTCCTTATTCATTGTCCAGCTTTCACATGCGTATGAGGTGATTGAAAACACCATGGCTTGGGTCAGGCACACCTTAGTCTTCAAGGTGACATGTTTGCTTTTCAATACAAAGTTTATAGGAGAGCTATAATGTGAAATCTTCAATGAAATAAAAATAATTGTTGTCTTTCCAAGTTAAACCTAAGTGTGGTATCTTAATAGAGAGGTGTTTTCAGCTCTAATGATACAAATGATATTTTATTATAAAATATAGAATTATTTCACTTAATTTGTACTAATTCTTTATAACCTGATTACCCTTTCAAAGTTCTTGAATTTAAATTTGAAGTATTTAAATTAGTTTTTAAACCTTATGAGATATGAGTCATCAATGGAAGAATGTTTCTCTTATTAGAATGTATTTACTGTTACTTGCTAAATAAATAGTTATTAAACTTCTCAAGTTATCATACTCTTCCATATTTTGTCTAAAGGACTCCTGCTCATGTTTCAGGTTTCACTTTTACACACTGCTGAAGTCACATGCCTTCCTTGACTTTCCTTTAAAGCTGTTCTGCCCAGACCATGCTTTCCTATAGTGTTTTGTACCTATCTGGGATTTAGCACTTGCACATTATATTTTAATTATCTGTTTACTTGTCTGACTCTCCTAGAGACTGTGAATCCACTGAGGGTCAGAACATTATCTTATTCACCTTGGTATCCTGAGTATTTAACGCAGAATCTAGCATTTTGTGGTAGTTAATGAACTTTATTTTGAATGAATACTTTTTATCTTTGATATACTTTGCTTCTTGTGGCCATTTTTGTCTTGGGTACAAATCTTTTGTTTTCAGGCTTTTCAGATTTTTATGTTTATATATTCATGGTTTATGTTTTTAAAAACTTTTTTTGATGTCTGACATGGGTAAAAAGTCATAGCGTTTTTAGGTCTGGCATGTAGCCCATTTCCGCAAGGAACCTGAGAACTAGTAGGTTAAGATCATACATTCTTTACAGATGAGAATTAACACCTAGATTCCCTGACTCTCAGTCTAGTGCTCTTTTCATTTTATCTTTATGTCTGTAGTTCCACTTTTCTTCAGCTCGTTGTGGGTGATAGCTTATAACTTCCATATAGAAGATTTTTTTTTTTTTTTAATACTCATAATCAGGCTCAGAATATTTGGGTGATGATTAAATAAACTGGTGAATAATCCTAACCCTAGGTTCTGTTGCCAGAGTCAAGATACTCATTGGGTATATAAAAAAGAATAGTATACGCCATACCTTCAAAAAACAGATCAGCACAAGGAATAGAAGAACAGATAAATTATAATGGTAAAAAAATGTGATATTGCAGAGCTGTAGACGAAATGCTGTGGAGACATTAATGGATACACTGACTTGGCCTGGAGGAGTCTGGATGGCTTCAGTGGGTAGATTACTTTTCAGCTGGGTTTTGAAGGACAAGTAGCTGTTTCCCAGGATAAAAGGGGCAGGAGTGGAAAAGCTTTCTACAAAGAGGGGGTAGCATGCTCAGACATAGGGTGTTTTAGTCATTTACTGCTGCTATAACAGAAGTACCACAAGTGGATGGCCTTAAAAAAGAAATTATTCTCTCATAGTCTAGAAGGCTAGAAGTCCAAATTCAGGGTTCCAGCTCCAGAGGAAGGCTTTCTCTCTCTGTTGGCTTTGGGGGTAGATCCTTGTTGTCAGTCTTCCCCAGGTCTACGAGCTTTTCAGTGCAGGGACTCCAAGTCCAAAGGACACGCTATTCTCCTGGCTCTTGTTTCTTGGTGGTATGAGGTCCATGTGTCTCTTTGCTCGCTTCCCTTTTTTATATCTCAAAAGAGATTGGTTTAAGACACAACCTAATCTTGTAGGTTGAGTCCTGCCTTATTAACATAACTGTGACTAATCCCACCTCATTAACATTAGAGGTAGGATTTACAACGCATAGAAAATCACATCAGATGACAAAATGGTGGACAATCACACAGGGTCATGAAGTAGTCTTTCCATGGTTATCTTCCCTAATGCTGACTACCCAGACCCGTTGCCATCGAGTTGATTCTGACGCATAGCGACCCTATAGGACTGAGTAGAACTGCCCCATACAGTTTGCAAGGCTGTAATCTTCATGGGAGCAGACTACTACATCTTTCTCTTGTGAAGTGGCTGGTGAGTTCAAACTGCAGATCTTTTGGTTAGCAGCCCAGCCTTAACCATTGTACAACCAGGGCTCCTGTGTTAACTACAAACTCCAATAAATTAGATCAACTTCATTTCTTTTTGCAGAACTCTTATTTTTATTATTTTGCTAGTATTCATTGACTTTACTTTGTATTTTAGCCCTCTAAAGCTTGCTTAGGGAGGTGGTAAAATTCATTAGGGTCTAGTTCCCTGAATTTTTTCAGGAGCCCTATTTGTGTTGATATCTCATTTGTACTCAGACTTCTGACAGTGTTTGATATAAGGGTATGTATTTTTCCCGTCAACTCCTGTTTTTCACTGCTGAAAGATATATTTTGTTAAACCTTTGCAGAAAAATTATATACCTATGCACATAGTAGGCATTTGATAAATATCAGATGAAGTATATAAAGAAAAGGGTTGGCTGAAATTGGCAAAAGATGAAGACTTATTTTGAGCATATCATTGCTCAGAAAAGAAAATTGGGATAAATAGATAAAAGTTAACTGATGGAAATTAATTTTATTTCTAGTAGTACTCTTTGAAATAAGAGATTATTTGGTTTTTAAAGATAACAGTGATTTGCTCTTATTAAAATTAATTCTTTGCACATGAATTTTAAGTATAATATGTGGATTTGAATGTTTATTTTTCTGACTACTTAGTTTGGCAGCTGTTTCCATGAATGATAAGATACTTGGGCATATGAGCAGCTCAGGAGAGCTACGTACAAAAGGCAGTGAGTTGTCACAATCTGTTTTTGAGTTTTCACTATTTGAGCTCTTGCGGAAGAGATTGACTTCTGTTTTTAACACCTTGCATCTGTATGTATGAGACTAGAGTTATAGAGGAGACAAGGTCTGGTAGTTACCAGATATTTTCTAAAACCATTTATTCCTAATATTTTGGAATTGCTGTATTCTCCTGCTCTTTGAAACACCACAGACAATTTGTAGGAGGCAAACAACAAAAGAAAACAAGCAGGAAACTGTAGTTTGATGCGGTGTTCTAATGGGGCTGTGACATGCTGAGAATAACACTGTGTTTTTGGTGGGAGTTTACATGGCAGATGAGGTTCTGATTTGACACTCTCCACACAGATCTATTCAGTGACTTAAGTTACATTTTTCACAAGTCAACATTCTCTTTAATTGCCTTCAGGTTGTTCTATTTCCAGTGCTCTAGTTTCCCTGCCCCCTTATCTTCTCACTTTGTTTTGGAGTAATTGTTCATCTTTTGGTCTCATATAGATGGGTTTATAATGGAGCACAGTACTCATGGGTATTAGCCTTCATTTTGTGTGCCAATCTGTTATTTCGCTACAAAGGGAGCTGTAACATTTTTTAAGTGTTATTATTTACCAGGTCTAACCAACAGTGGATTTAAGTGCTTTCACTGGGAAATGAATGCCTCCAAATGAGTAATTTCATTACTAACATTTGAAGACTATTTTTAATATGCCTTTTTAATTTAGTTACTCATTACCACGTGAATTGTTCTAAATAATGTTATGTATTGAAGAAAAGCACACTTTTCTTCAGTAAGTAGGCACGAGTGTTTTAATAAAGAAAAAAGTGTTTTTAATTTAAAAATGTGTTTTTTTTTAAAGTCAGTAAGAGCTTTTGCTCCAAACTCGTCTCCATTGACAGCACAGATGGAGATGCTCTGCAGCCACGTTTGTCTGTGTTACATTTATAAATTCTTGATCCACACGAACCAGTCTCAGTGTGTTGGTAGAACCAGAAGAACGCAGTCCAGTAAGCAAAAACAATTTCTATATGACTCAAGTTCTTTACTTGTATTTCTTTAATATTATGAAGGGTAATATGTGGACCATAGTAATATTTCTTTAAAATTTTGCTTTTTCTCTCCCATTTGTTTTGTTTCCAAAACTTTTCTGAAAGACTCCACAGTTAACATTAACCCTGTATATCCCTAGTATCCCTTCTTCTTTCTCTTTATGTACGAAAAACACCAATGTAATTAGATTGGCAAGATAGCCTCAAAGGGTGGGAGAGATGAAGAGACTCAGCAGGCCAAGCCAGAATGTTCCTGAGTAGACTGGGGGAAGACAGACCAGGAACACTCACACTTTAGTAATTGTTGTCCATTCACATAAAAAAATGCATTATTTATGGAAGAAAGCAGCTAATTTATTACAGGTGATCACTCCTAATGCTTTGATTTGTTACTGAATATTGAATAGTGTCTTCACCCCAAGTCCTCCCTCATTTCAAATAAAACACCCTGTAGTTCGTTTTTACTTAGCAGGTTGGTAATGTGCTTACATTGGACAATCTGTTTTTTTTTCTTTTTCTTTTTTTTTTAAAGAAAACCAAACCAACCCTTTTATCTTTTTAATTTACCTTTAATATTACCTGTCTAGATTACAAGCCTCTAGAGAGCATGGCACAGATCTGCTTGAAATCATTTTATATAGCATACAGCTTCTGAAGGTGATAGCTTTAGTTTTAACCTCTGTTTTTGTATTTAAGAAATAACATACCATTTTTCACCTTTTTTATACCACTGCAGTATAGTCTTAGCTTATCTTAAATAGCTTACTATAGATTTATCAATCATGTTTATATTTATGCCATCTTTGGGCCTATTCATAGCTTTGTCACATTATATATTTATTTGTCTTTTTATATGTTTACTGTTAGTTCTTAAGTATTATTTTGTTTATCTGCACTTATAGTATCCAGTATGGAAGCAACGTGAGTTGTGGCTTTTGAGCGCTTGCTTGTAATGTGGCTAGTACAAATTGTGATGTGCTTTAGGTATAAAATATAGGCCAGATTTCAAAGACTTAGTTTGAAAAAGGGAATGTAAAATATCTCATTAATAATTTTAATATTGATTACATGTTAGAATGATAATATGTTGTCTCTTGGGTCATTGGGTTAACTGAAATATATTTATTAGACTTAGCTTCACCTGTTCCTTTTTACTTCTTCTAATGTGTCTACTAGAAAATTTTAAATTATATACGTGCTTCAAGGAGCCATCGTGGCTAGTGGTTAAGTGCTTGGCTGATAACCAAAAGTTCAGTGGTTCGAACCCACCAGCAGCTCCGCGGGAGAAAGATGTGGCAGTCTGCTTCTGTAAAGATTACAGCCTTGGAAGCCCTATAGGGTAGTTGTACTCTGCCCTGTAGGGTTGCTGTGAGTCAGAATCGACTCATTGGCAGTGGGTTCTG
This sequence comes from Trichechus manatus latirostris, assembly GCF_000243295.1. Taxonomy (NCBI): domain Eukaryota; kingdom Metazoa; phylum Chordata; class Mammalia; order Sirenia; family Trichechidae; genus Trichechus; species Trichechus manatus. The sequence continues at coordinate 5,866,060 of NW_004444089.1, forward strand.
GTTTGGTTATATGTGCCTCATATTATGCTCCTGTTGGACAGCAGTGGTTGACCGCTAGCTCAGCTATTAGGTCTTGCATTGAAGACTAGGAAACAAATCCACATTTTGAATAATTTTATAAACTATCATCTAGTCACTCTTTATCTTTGGATTAAAAAAAGACTCACTTAAACGATGTTCGTTGGTAAGAAGGGGATGACTGATTAAAATTTTTAAGTTGTGACTGAGGGAAGGGATGATGGGAGATCAGTGTAACTGATAAAGTCTTGTGCTGGTGATGGGCCTGATACTTAGTAAACGTGCCATAAATATTATTACTTTTAAAAATGTAGGTCAGGATTCTAAAAGATGATGAAGACAAGGTATATGACCCCTATCTTTTATTGAAAAGTTGGAATGCATGGGTGTAAGTTTGGGCCTTGGGGAGAGAGAGAAGGTGAGTTTGGTTTTTAGTCCCTGGTTGGTGGAAATGGTTAAGCTCTGGACTACTAATCGAAAGGTTGGCAGTTCAGACCCACCCAGAGGCACCTCGTTGGAAGTAAGGCCTGGTGATCTGCTTCTGAAAAGTCACAGCCTCGAAAACTCTGTGGAGCAGTTCTGCTTTGCACACTTGGGGTCGCCATGAGTTGATTCAACTTGAGTGCAACTAAACATAGCCACCACCACCACCACCCTCTTATTGCACCTGAGGATCAGGAGCTGTATGTCTGGGAGTTGGTGGTTCGTGAAAAGAGAAAAGGTGGAGGAAGACATTAAAGTAAGTGAATTGAAGGTGTTAGAAATTAAAATTTTATCAGTCTCATAAAATCAGAATTCCAAAAATTGTAACATTTTATCAAAATAAAATCTAAAAGAAAATTCAAGTTGGTCTGATGCAGTTTGGCATTATAAGACCCGGATCACCATGAATAAACTTTTTCCTTAACTGGTATCAGTACTGTTCTGTCAGATTTTTCTTCCTCTGTAAGGAAATTTTGTCCCCTCCCTGCCCCCTAAGGACATTGTTTTTTCTTTTCTGCAAATCAAATTATAGTTTTCATTAACTCACATTACAAAATTCAACGTATGTTTTGGGAAAAAAAAGTTAGGAGCCAGGTCAAATAATCATACATATAATAAAGCAGTAACTATAAACTAGCGTGGAGCCCTGGTGGCGCAGTGGTTAAGAGCTTGGCTGCTAGCAAAACGTCAGCAGTTTGAATCCACCAGCTGCTGCTGGGAAACCCTATGGGGCAGTTCTGCTCTGTCCTACAGGGTCGCTGTGAGTCGGAATCGACTCTACAGCAATGGGTTTGGTCTGGTTTATAAACTAGTGTATTTACTTGTTATGGTTTTTAAGAGTTGAAATTTAATGATTCATTTTTACCAAAGTGTGACTTTTCACAGTATAGATTTCCTTGGAGTACCTGTTTCTATGAAGAAGATATGCCAAGGTGTGAATTTGGTGCTTTTTTTTTTTTTTTAAGGCATTCATGCGTTCGCTTGCTTGTTTCTTTGGCTTTAGTGCTGAGGTCATCCACCTGGCAGAGACAGGGGACCCTAATTGGGCGGGATTGTAGGTGCAGCCCTTTAACCATTGACTATACTAAAATTAGATTCAAATGGAAATGTAACCCATTTCCTTGGTTTCATTAGCACCACACAGGGACCAACTAAACTAATTGGTCACAGTTCAACAACATTGCCCTTACGGTCATGGAGTTGTTTTGAACCATTAACATTTTCCCATCCAGGCCTTAGGATCAAAAGAATTATTTTTAGGGTGACTGACTTATTTTAGGGGTGGGTTGAGTAACTGTGAGGAAGCATTTTTCTCTGTGAAAATACTCATTTATACATGTTGTTAGGAAGTATGTTGAGCAAATAAATTTTAGTCAGATTTGCTGAATTTTTTCATTAATTATATTGGAGGTTTTTTTTTTAAATTCTAGAAATAATGTTTAAATTGATTAGTGATCTGTACTCTGAAAGGTAGACTAATATATTTTAGTTACTGCATGACAAACTGTTATTCAGAATGACAGCTGAACCCAATTACATTGAAAAATTATGCTGCCAGACTCTGAAATAAATTGAAGATGATCTGCTTAGAAAATATGGGATATAGACATTCATAACAGAGATTTCAATTCCCGTGAAAGTGTGGTTAAAGTTTTGGATCAATATGGTAATGCATTCGGTATCTTAGAACCTTAATTTATTATCTTTGTATATAAAATGATTATATAAAATGATTAAAGATATATTAATAGGGGTAGCTTGTGGGGATAAAATTTAGTAATTAGGTGTATCCATTTGTGGCATATGTCATTAGTTGTTAAAGAGAGACCCTTAATGTAGTTTACTTCTGAAGAAAAGCCAGAAGTCTATAAAGTTTTGCTTCTTACTGTGACCAGTATATGGTCAGATATTAATGTTTAATGTACTCTGATAAGTTGGTGAGTTGTATCATTCTGTAATTGCAATTTAGTTATTCAGGATGGATTACTAGGGTTAATTTGCAGGTTATCTATTTCTCTTGTCTGTTACTACCATACTTCTCTGTTTTTTTTCCCCACTTGTTTGTAGTTACTTTCCTCCCCCATCCCCACTCCTATTTAAATGCCAAGCAGCCCTGATGGCGCAATGGTTAAGTGCTTGGCTGCTAACCGAAAGGTTGGCAGTTCAAACCCACCAGCTGCTCCTTGGGAGAAAAGATTTGGCAGTCTGCTCCTGTGAGGATTACAGCCTGGGAAACCCTATGGAGCAGTTCTGCTCTGTCCTTTATAGGGTTGCTATGAGTCAGAATTGACTCAGTGGCACTCAGCAACAACATTTAAATGCCAGTCTGTTGGATCTAACTGTGTATATTCATTTTCAGTCTAATTCCATATCTGACCATGTATCCATTTTATTCCACAGACATTTATTGTGTACTTAATATATACAAATATTAAGTACACAATAAATGTTTGTAATGGTAGGAACTGTGGATACAGTGATCAGGATATGGCCCCTGTCCTGGAATTTATACTACTGTAGAGGTGACCAGTGTAGGCAATGGAATGTGTAAATTCTATGGTTGAAATAAATTAGGGAGAAATCTACCAAGGGAGTCCAAGGGAAAGCTTTAAAAAAGTGGTGATGCTGAGTTTTGAAAGAGGGCTAGATCTCTCTAGAGCTGTGCAGTCCGGTATGGTAGCCACTAGCCACAGGCAGCTATTGAGTACTTAAAATGTGGCTAGTCTGAATTGAGATGTGCTGTAAGTGTAAAACGCACATGTGATTTTGAAGACTTGGTGGGAAAAAATGTAAGATATCGCATTAATAATTTTAAAATACCAATTACATGTTGCAGTGATATCTTGGATATATTTAGTTAAATAAAATTTATTATTAAAATTAATTTTAAATGTTTCCGTGTTTTTCTTCTAACGTGGCTACTAAAAAATTTAAAGTTAGATATGTGGCTTGCATTTGTCACTTGCATTATATTTTTGTAGGACAGTACTAGTCTAAAAGAAACATCTCCAAAGGAAATGAACCATTGGCAGTATGGAAAGAACCATAGATATTCTAGCATGCTCTTTCTCTCTCTCTCTCTCTCTCTCTCTGTGTGTGTGTGTGTGTGTGTGTGTGTGTGTGTGTGTATGTGTGTGTGTGTGTACATATATATACACACACATAATTTTTATATTGTTTGAGGCACTCATGTTTTGGTTTTCCTGTTATATGTCAGTAAACCTCATCCTAACTGATGCATTCACTTAATAGCAACAGTTTAAAAACCACGTATCATTGGGGAAAACTTGTTCTTCCTGCTCTGGTAAAAACTGCCTAAATAATTCATGAAAATCAATACGGCAACAAATTAAAATGCATTTCATTGTCAGGAAATACTGTTAGAAGGCAAATTGTAAACACTGATACAGAGTTGAAGAAAATTATTAGAGTAAAATGTAGGAGGGTATTTTACAGTTGGATGAAAGTACTGTTACTTCATATGTATAGCTTATATTATTTACTGGACTGTGTATCTTAATGAAATAACTGCTTTCTGTAAGCTGTTATAAAAAAAACTCTATGTAAGTGAAAATACACTTTCCACAGAAATCCATGTATTCCCTCCTTACCAAAACCAGAAATCAAGCAGTAACCTTACCTTTACCTGGAAAGCAGGATATATACTTTGGGAAGATTTTACTTATCAGAACGTGAGTCTCCTATTATTTAGATTGCAGCTTTAGGTATTAATTATCAGGAGCACTATACTTTAAACAGGACCCGGAACTGAACACTAAAAAAAAAAAGAAACCAAACCCATTGCCATCGAGTCGATTCCGACTCATAACGACCCTGTAGGACAGAGTAGAACTGCCCCATGGAGTTTCCAAGGAGCGCCTGGTGGATTCGAACTGCCAACCTTTTGGTTAGCAGCCGTAGCTCTTAACCACTACACCACCAGGGTTTCCAAATTGAATAGTAGAATTATGGAATGTTAGTGTTCGGTAAAACTTCAAAGATTATCTAGTTTTTCACACGCATGAACCTAGGAATCAAAGAAGCCAGTGGTTTAATCTGCGCTACTCAGTTTTTAAATTACTACACTGTAGGACTGGACTTCAGGTCTCTGAATTTCCATTCTAGTAAATGTCTCTCTTACTACATTAATCTGTGTCTCTTGGATTTTGCTTATCTTAACCAAAGTGAAAATAACGGTGATAAAAATGCAAGATCTTTTCTCCCAAAAATCCCTGCTGCCGTCTAGTCGATTCTGACTCATAGTGACCCTATAGGACAGAGTAGAACTATCGCATAGGGTTTCCAAGGCTGTAATCTTTATGGGCACAGACTGCCAGATTTTTCTCCCATGGAGTAGCTGATGGATTCGAACCACCAACCTTTTGGTTAGCAGCCGAGCTCTTAACCACTGCACCACCAGGGCTCCTTAAGATCTTCTGTTTGTAATGCTTTATTTAAACTCCCTTAGAAATGATACTGTTTTCCGTTAGGTAAACCCCTTTCTTTGTTTCAGTTATTCCATCCTCCTCATTTTTCTACTGCTCCTTTTTTTCTCCCTCGTTTTTATTCTTATAGCCCTTCAACTGTGTACCCAGAACCAAAAAAAAAAAAAAGAAAACCTGTTGTCGTCAAGTCATTTCCGACCCATAGTGACCCTATATATATCTAAAGGCATTGCTGATTCACTGATGTCACTTTAAACACAAATGGTTTTGACTCTTCCACTGATTACAGAGAAAATTCCTTTTTATATCTGCTGCAATGTTTGCCATGTTGGTTCTTCACTTAACTTTAATACTACTGTAAAAAGGCATGGGGGCAGTGTCTGACCTTCTCTAACTTCGCAAAGGGAAAGGAGAATCAAGATCAACAGCCCAAGGCCGATCCTCATGAGGAGGAGGTCAGACATACCATCTCTTTCCGCCATCTTTAGCAATTCTGACACCAACCGTCCCTCCCACAGTACTCTACGTTTCTGTTGGGTTCGATTATTCATTGCAGTGGCCACATACAACTCACCACACTCACGATTCTGGGGTTTATTAGGGAAGTAACAGTTACCGTTCAGGCTCCTGAACACTCTGGATACATAGAGTTCTTCCAGCAGGACAGCCTCTTCCAACTGTGCTTGTAGGCACGTCTCTCCCTGGCTCTAGGCGTCTCCCCAAAGGCACTCAGCTTTCTCTCTCCATGGGTCGGGAAGTACACCGCGCTGTCTACTGCTGCCGGGTCTCGGGTGCTGGGTCTCCTGCCACCGCTTCTCACTGGCTTCAGGGTTACAGCTTGCTGTCTCTAGGTCTCCTGCTTCCAGGAGCTTCTCAGTGCAGGGATTCTGAGTCCAAAAGACGCACTCTCCACTCCTGGCTGTTCTCCCTTGATGGTGGTAGAATCATCCTCTCTGCTCTGGAATTGGCTCTCTTTTAAGGCAAAACTGACCAATCCCCTTGGTGGGCCATAATTACCCTATCACACAATCACCTGGGTGGGAATTACAAGACCATGGCTAGAAAGGCCACACACAGAAGTAATTAATTGCACCGTAAATACCAATAATAATGAACCTCTTCTGAGCTTGTATTAAGTACCAGACATTATGCTAAGTGCTTTGCATGCATTCTTTAAATTTCATAACAAACCTATGAAGGTTGTGATGTTTTACAGATGAAGAAAACCAAACCAAACCCATTGCTGTTGAGTGGATTCTGACTCATAGCTATCCTAGAGGACAGGGTAGAACTGCCCCATAGGGTTTCCTGGGCTGTAATCTTTATGGGAGCAGATCAGCAGGTCTTTTCTCCTGTGAAGCTGCTGGGTAGGTTTGAGCTGCTGGGTGGGTTCTAACCGCTGACTTTTTGGTTAGCAGCTGAGTGCTTAACCACTGTGCAGCCAGGGCTCTTTACAGCTGAGGCTTAAAGATTTCATAGCTAATAAGCATGAAGTTAGGATTCAAACAGAGGCAATGCTTGCTATGCTTACTGCTGTTTTCCATTTTTTAATTTTACAATTCTTAAGAATTTAATTTGCTGCTGTCTCAAGCCTTAACTGTAGTCTCATTGAAATTAAGATATGGAAATAGTTTCACATGTTGATAGCTTTTGTGGTAACTGTGGTGTTTACTATGGCAAGAATCAAAGCACAGTTAGCTTTGAATGTTAAATATATTGAAGTTTTGATTCATAAGAACACTCAAGAATCTGTTCGCATACTAAGACATTTTGAATTAAAGTCACTCAGTGTCTCCTCTCACCAAATAAGGACCTAGTTCAGTAGCTTGTTTTACATGGCATGTCCTAATCTGCCCCTGCCTTTCTTTCTAGTGACATTTTATAGATTGTCTGTAAGCGGTATACACACTTTTGTTGTTGTTGTTGTTAGGTGCCTTTGAGTTGATTCTAACTCATAGCAACCCCATATCCTGCAGAACGAAACACTGCCCAGTCCCGTGCCATCCTCGCAGTCATTGCTATATTTGACCCATTGTTGCAGCCACTGAGTCAGTCCATCTTGATGAGGGTCTTCCTCTTTTTTGCTGACCCTCTACTTTACCAAGCATGATGTCTTTCTCCATGGATTGGTCCTTCCTGATAACATGTCCAATGTATGTGAGATGAAGTCTCACCATCCTTCCTTCTAAGGAGCGTTCTGGCTTGTACTTCTTCCAAGACAGATTTGTTTGTTCTTCTGACAGTCCATGGGATATTTAATATCCTTCACCAACATTATAATTCAAAGGCATCAATTTTCTTTGTTCTTCCTTATTTATTGTCCAGCTTTTGCATGCTTATGAGGTGATCGAAAATAACATGGCTTGGGTCAGGCGCACCTTAGTCCTCAAACTGACATCTTTGCTTCTACACACTTTACCTATAATAAACTACTACTTTTTATTTTTTTAAGTTTAGCATATTCACATGACTCCATGCTGTTCCATTCAGGAAATGTTTTCTTGATCACTTATTAAGGCCCTATGCAAGATGCCTGTTTTTATCTCTGTACTACTGAGAGTTGTTGTAGGGTGCTATCAAGTCAATTTCGACTCATAGTGACCCCATGTGACAGAGTAGAACTGCCTCAGAGTTTTCTAGGTTGTAATCTTTACGGAAGTAGATATCCAGGTCTTTCTCCCATGGAGCATCTGGGTGAGTTTGAACTACCAACCTTTAGGTTCGCAGCCTAGTGCTTAACAATTGAGTCAACAGGCAGTGCTCTTTTACTGAGAGTTAGTAGGGCCCAAAAGATACTTAATGCTTAGGGACCAGAATGGAGACATTCATAGACAAATGTGGGCTGTCCTGAGGAAAATGTGTAAATTCCTATTTGTATCTGGTCAATTGGACTTTAAAGGAAGGGAGGCAGGAGGAGGCAGGGTTGCAAAGGAAGAACAGTGAAACGGTTATCTAGGTCCCAGCTGAAAATGGAGGCAGGGCGGAGGGGCCAGACTGCTGCAGTCAGGACCCATCACAGCGATTTCTAGGGATGACTTTCCCAGGAAAGTAGTCATTCTACCTTTGGATAATTGTCCTTCTTTTTTTTTTTTGAGAGTTGATAGTACTTCTTGTAGTCTTCCATTAATGTTATAGAGTATACTTCAGTAACATTCTTGGATGGTCTTAAACCCTGAAAGATCTCTACACACCTGATAGAGAGGAGAAGGAGATTAAATAACTCATTTCAAGCTGGTTGGTGGGAGCTGAAGTGTCCATAACTAGGATAGAATTCCCAAACCTGGGGACAGAGTAGGATTGGAAAAATGATTCTTGTCTGTCAGGACATCAGGTTCTAGTAAGAGAGACAGAAGTGCAAATTAAAAAAATACTTGGTAATGTGATTATGCAAAATAAAAGTGAGTATTAGATACCATAGTATCACAGAGGAGAAAGTGATTAACTATTTGGAAGAGTCAGGCAAGACTTTAAGCTGGGCCATTCCCCTGAGATGGGCTTTAAAGGGCAAGCTGGAGTGGGGCGAACAGACATGGTGAAGTGAGAACATTCCAGATATCAAAGTTTGAATCAGCACAGTATGTTCAAAGTAGTACCTTCTCTCTAGAAATGTTTCTTTCCCAGCAAATCCCTACCCATCTTTTAGGACTTAGCTTCAACTTTTATCTCTAGTGTGGCTCCGTCTCTTAACTCATCAGGCAGTTGAGCATTTCTATTTTTGTGCTTCATTAACCAGTTGACTTAAGAACAAAAAAGCCCCAAACCCCTTGCCATTGAGTCAGTTGTGACTCATAGTGACCCAGTAGGACAGAGTAGAACTGCCCCATAGGGTTGTGGATTTGAACTGCTGACCTTTAGGTTAGCAGCCAAGTTCTTAACCACTGCATCACGAGGGCTCCAGTAGTTGACTTAGAGTGTGTCAGAGCTGAACTGTGCTCCATAGGGTTTTCAGTGGCTGATTTTTTGGGAGTAGATCATCAGGCCTTTCTTTTGAGATGCGTCTGGGTGGACTCCAACCTCCAACCTTTTGGTTAGCAGCCGAGTGAATTAACAGTTTGCACCATCCAGGGATTACTGTGTTCCTTGTAAATATAGCAATCTCTCAACAGCCTCTAGAGTCACATTCTTGAAATGTAGAGTGGCTAGCAAAACCGCAGTTGGCAAGATCAAGGTCTCTTAGACACCAAGGTGTGATGGGAGGGGGATAAAAATAGCGTAAAACATAAGTATTCATATATAAATAGATGGAGAAAAGTTCTAGAAAGCAGCTGTTTCTAAAACAAATCAGATTCATTTACTGTTACTTGTTTGCACCAAATATAATAATAATAGTAGTTAGTAGTTTTGTCAAGTATGGTGCTAGGCTGTTGTTTATTATTACTGCTTTAATAACAGCTCTTGGCGGGGGAGTGATGGGGGAAGGAGGAGAAACACTATCACTTTAAATATGTGCATCAGTTGTATGGAGCCCTGGTGGTGAACTCATTAAGAGCTCAGGCTGCTAACCAAAAGGTCAGCAGTTTGAATCCACCAGCCGCTCCTTGGAAACCCTATGGAGCAGTTCTACTCTGTCCTATAAGGTCGCTATGAATCAGAATTGACTGGACGGCACACAACAACAACGTTGATTTCAGAAATGTGAAAATGTGAAAAAAGTTTCTTAGAGTAAAGGAAATACGATATTCTGAATTAATGTAGTAACTGTGATATTGGCATTTCTTCCTATTTTATGCACAAGAAAAGTGAAGCTTGATGAGGCAGTGAACAAGAACTTTTGCATGAGAGTAACATGAGCAAAGCAATATGTTTATTCTACGTAGATTGATCTGACTAGGATAGACTAACCAAAACCAAAAACCAAACTTGTTGCTATCGAGTCAATTCTAACTCATAGCGACCGTATAGGACAGAGTAGAACTATCCCATAGGGTTTCCAAGGAGCAGCTGGGGGGATTCAAATTGCCGACCTTTTGGTTAGCAGCCATAGCTCTTAGCCACTGCGCTACCTACTATCCTACCCGTTGCCGTCGAGTCGATTCTGACTCAGCGACCCTGTAGGACAGAGTAGAGCTGCCCCACACGGTTTCCAGGGAGTGCCGGGTGGATTCAAACTGCCAACCTTTTGGTTAGCTGCTGTAGCTCTTAACCACTATGCCACCAGTGTGTAAGAACAAGGGGGTACCAGGGCTCTAGCGCCCTCTTATTCTTACAGTATTTCTTGTGTTTCTCTCCTGAAACGACAGGGTTGATCAGAGAGGACAGCTTGTTCTGTGGGGAGCAGTATATAATTAGGGGGATTCCTCTTCTAGCTCCGTCTTCTACCTGCTCTTTTTTCTCTGTTAGTTTTTTTACCACTATAAACTGATGTTCCTGGCTCTGCACTGTTTTTGTTATGGTATGGCTATATCAACTTGTAAGTATACAATGACAATTAACCCTTTGTATAAAATTTACATGGCGTTAAGTAACCATTAGAAAAATAATAGAATAGCAACCCAATCAAGGTCTAACCTTAGCTAGTAGCAGGTAGACCCTTTTAGACATATGAAGTATCTTTTATTGCAAGGTAATAATTGAGTATTTAACTTCCATTTACACAAAGTATTGTAACACACTTCAGGTATTGTCATGAAGTTTCTCAGGAAAGGCTTGTTAGTAAATATTCATCTGGGGTTTAAAATGTGCTCCAGAAATAAGTTAGATTTGTAAATCAATGTGTAAATGCTGTTTGAGTCAATCAGTGTTTTATCCTGGTTTTCTGTAAAGAGCTTGGCCTTCGTGGTATGACTAATCTGAATTCAAACCCTGCCTCTACCTTTTCTGTGCTTTGAGACCTTGAGCCAAGAACTACCTGTCTTTGAGCTTCCCTCCCTCTTCCTCTCCTCCACCCCTCTTTTGTATGAAAACAAGAAATAAATATTGTTAATTTCCTTTTTAACCCCTTCTCAAGTGGTTTCTGTATATGTGAGAGAATGGTATGTATCATAGATCATTATATTATTAACAGTTTCTGTAACTATAGTGAACATTTATTTAGAGCAGTGGTATTCAAAATGTGGCCCAAGACAAGATTTGCATAATTTTTTTTTGGTCCGAAAGGTGTTTAAGTTGCTTGTGCCAGAAAGTAAATCAGCTGTTTCACTAAGCACACTGCTTATTTCAACTTTTCTTTTTTTTTTTAATAGCAAGACTTTCTTGATGAAGGAATCAGTTGTATTGCTATTTTGACTCAATCTC
>NW_004444089.1:5884819-5895749 GCF_000243295.1 Trichechus manatus latirostris
TTGGTGGTTGGCTGAGTTCTTTATCTCTTCATTTGATGTTTTAGGGTTTCAGATTTGTTGGTTTCTCTGTTCGGCTTAGTTTTTCAGATGTTTGCTGTGGAGGGATGGCGTGGTGCTTCTGCCTAGAGCGCTGTTTTGCCAGAAGTAATGTAGAGTACTTTTAAGGAACATTTTGAACAAAGCTTAATTTTATTAATATTGTATTATTTTTGTTTTCATTTGTAGTGTTAAAAGGTTTACTTATTGTTAGTGAAAATAATACTGATTTTGGACTTGGATTCGAATTTCGTATTTGTTACTAATTGATTGGGCAAGTCCTTTAAGTGTTGTAGACCTTATTTTACCTGACTGAAAAGGAAGATTGGGTTAGACATCTGTGGTCCTTGTTGGTTTTAACATGCTCTAATGTTAATGATCTTTAAATAGCTTTTTCTTTTCTTTTTTTTAAATTAGAACATAGGCCTGGTATTATAGTAAGAGATAAGAGCTCTGGAATAGAAACATCCTTTAAGAAGTTCTTTTTTTAAAAATATATTTTATTCAGCTCCTGCCAATTGTATGTCGAGAAGTTGCTAAGGATAAAAAACAAAACAAAACAAAATTCATTGCCATCAAGTCAGTTCTGACTCGTAGCAGCCCTATGGGACAGAGTAGAACTGCCCCATACGTTCCTAAGGCTGTAATCTTTAGGGGAGCAGATGGCCATATCTTTATGCTGCAGAGCAGCTGGTGGTTTCTAACAGCCGACCTCACAGTTGACAGCTGAGCACTTTTATCCTCAAGTAATGATCTCCTGGGGAAAGTAGACAAGTAAATATAAAATGTAAAAATGATAGGTATATGTTAGAGGTATGAACAAAACCTGTGTGAGACAAGAGGTTATGGGAGACTAACTCTCGAGTACAGGGTAGGCAAACTTTTTTGTGAAGATCCAGATAATTTAGGCTTTGTGGGTCAACTACTCAGCTCTACATTTATAGTGGAAAGGCAACCGTAACCAATATATAAATAGATCGGCATGGCTGAGTTCCAGTAAAACCTTATTTACAAAAATAGGCAGCCCCCTGGACTTGGCCACAGGCAGTGGTTTCCATTTCCTTGCTGTAGACAAATGGGAAGGGCTTCTCAGAAAAGGTGATACCTGAACTGTATCATCTATTTCTTTTAACATTTCCATCGATGTTATACTATTTTATAGAATTTTTTTAATGATATGTTTCAACCCAGGTGTTGTAATTTTAGGGAATGTTTCTGTAGTTCAGTGGCATTATCCATAGAGAGATGGGATGATTTTTTTTTCTTCCTCTCTCCAACCCTCCCCTCCCTCGTAACCATTAAAGACTGTTTGGATGATATGTTTTTGTTTTTAATGCACTTTGTGATCAAAGAAATTTTTCAACACATGTGCCCTGATTAGTGGTGTTTTATGTCAACTGAGAAATACCTTAGTTCATCTTCGACATTCAGTCCTCTTAGCATCTATGATTAAGTAGTCTTGGGAATCACCTAACAGACCACAACTGGTAGGTGTTATTCTGCTGAGTGACCAAACGTGTAAATCACAAAGATGAAAATTTAGAAGACCTCTAAACAAGGAAAACTGTGAGAGTGGGCCATAATGGACCATATTAATAGGAATGGAAGATGTGGGCTCACTATTATCCGTGGTTTTCATTATCTTCCTTCAAGTGATATTTGGCCTAATCTGTTACCATTAGAATGTTGTTTCCTCCTGACATTTCTATTTTGAGTCTCATTCTTTTGTTTTCAAAATAACTGAAGAAATTAAAGCTTTGGGTTGAAGTTTTATCACTCTTAGTGGGCCTGTGAGTAGACGGGTTCTAAATTATGAGAGCTGTTGAATGAAGGATTGAAATTGAGCACTTACTATGATGTAACAGAAGTAAAGGCAAGAATGTTTAAAAAATTTTGGCATCTGCCTCTCTCTCTCTTTCTGTCTCTCTCTCTCCCACCCTCCTTTCATCCCTCCCTCCCTTCCTTCCTCCATCCCTCCTTCCCTCTCTTTCTCTCTTGTTCCCTCCTCAGAGTAGCATCTTCTGTTCTTGACTGGAGATTTTACAACAGGATGAATAATTTGCTGATATCAATTTATCTTGTTTACTTCATGCATTAGTATATATGATATCTCAAATGTTTACAAAGATGAACATTTAGAAGGCCACTAAACAAGGAAAACAGTGGGAGTGGGCCAGAATGGACTATTTTAATAGGGATGCCAGGGGGGAGGGTGTGGGCTCACCGTAATCCATGACCTTGGGAGATTAGTCTGCAAGTAGAGGGTAGGGAGTGAAGAGAATTGCCCTTATAAGTACATGTAGAAAAGATGATGAAAAGGAAGGTAATGGAAAAATAATCTAAAACTTTGGGGTAGAATAAAATAAAAATTCAGAAGAACCAAAGTGGAACTTATTGTTTTTGTCAGTAACCACAGGTGAGTTAATACTATCATCTTTAAAAACATGTTTAAATATGTTTACATGTATGGACCATAGAACTCTTCTGTCAATCAGCATCACATGAATAGCTTGTTCACTTTTCTTCCAAGTATTTTTATTGACTACATGTTAAAAGTTGTTGGTACTGAGTTGAGGAGCCCTGGTAGTGCAGCGGTTAAGTGCTTGGCTGCTAGCCAGAACCCACTAGCCGCTCAGTGGGAGAAAGATGTGCCAGTCTGCTTTCAAAAAGATTTACAATGGGCTAGATCACTACTGCAAGGGATAGTGATAGTCTGCATCCTGATAGTATTAGGCATAATAAAATTTATCTTCTATTATCTTACACACTTAAAAGGCAAAAGAAGGCCTCAGGCTAAAATGTTGATGTACACTGAGTCTGTTTGCTCTGGCAATGCAATTGATCAGAACATCACTCTTACTTAATACCTGGTGAAGAACCAGACGGTATCTGGTGGAAAACCAGCACTGTGAGTTTAAAGAGCCTGCCATGGCCACCATCTAGGAGCTCGACCAAGTCCAGCTATTGATCATGGATATGTTATCTCCATTCTCCCATCAAAAGGAGACAATGATTTAGGAAATAATATTGGAATCATTATTCCCTGTCCTTGAGCCTAGAGAATGTGACCCCGCTGGAGTTGGGCTCACAAGAACTCACGAGGACACATCAACTGGACCCTGAGGTATAAAGACAATAGCTAGGATAATCTTGGAAAATATCTTTTAGGGAACCTTTCACAGAAACCATTCAAACAACACAAAAGACTTTCCACTCGTATCTTTTTCTGTTAGCGTTTACTGTCATTACTGAAACCTGTACCAATGATTGTTGACAAAGACAACTAAAAATGTAGGATCACAGTTTCTAGCCAATCTGTGAAAAGGTGAAGCTTTGAATGGTTTTGCCCATTTGTAATGTTAATATATACTGGTGACTCTGTAACATTCCTTAAACTCAGGCAGACATGGCTGTGACAGCATGCTTGTCCGTTTTCCTATTCTTGCCTATTCTGTAATATTTTCTTGGACTTGGGCAGACTTGGCTGTGGCAACATGCTTGTCTGTTTTGCCACTTTTGCTTATTCTGTACTGTTTCCGTGGCTCTAATAGCATGATTATCCACTTCTCACTTTTGCCGTTTTGAATATATGCTGAATAAAACTTTATTTTTGCTTTACTTAAAAAAAAAAAAAAAAGATTTACAGCCTTGGAAACCCTATGGGACAGGTCTGCGATGTCCTGTAGGGTCGCTATGAGTCACAATTGACTTGATGGCAATGGTTTGGGTTTTTTTTGTTTGGTATTGAGTTAGGCCAGTGGAAGATAATAATAGGATACTAATAATAGCAATTTTTACCCAGTAGTTCATGCATGGTGCTAAGCATATAATCCTCATAATAACATATGAGAGAAAGTACTGCCATCCACAGTTTACATAGGAGGAAACAAGTTTCAGAAACTTGCTGTAGGTCACAGAGGTAGACTTGGCTCCAGAGGGCCAAGCCTTTAATAGTTTACTCGCTAATAGATATAATTTCATAAGTTTTACAAGGAAATACAAAGAATTATGGACTTTCTGATCATGGGTAGATAACATCTTGTTAGAGGAGGGAGAACCTCTGGGAAAGCGTCATAAAGGAGAGACAGGTAAGATAAATCCCAAATGTAAGGTGAGGCCTGAGCATGGAGGACATTGGATATTAGGTCACAACATGAAGAGCTAGCTGAATTATAAGCTGTTCATTCATTTGTTACAGCCTACTGCAAACCATTCCATGTTGCTTTTTCTTTCAGAAAAATGTTCAGATTTTTGAGCTTTGTTGTTACGTGGGTATTTTGCTTCTAAAGGACTTCATGCCTAGGCATTCTTACTTAAGTGTAAATATAAATAAATGTGGGTTGTACATAATTATCTTAAACAAAACAGACGTTGACACTAATCAGTACTTCAAAGTAATCTATTTCATCCTAACAGTTAGAGTCATCTTCCCCTCCAGATGACAAAGGTTCCTGAGTGTCAAGATTTTGTTTTGCATTTCCTGTGTCTGGCATATACTAAGCATTCCGGTACTGTTTGTGGATGGAGGGAGGGAAGGACAGAAGGATACACTTTTAATTAAAAGTTGTTCTTTAATCAATTATCCAACTTTTGGATAGGTATATTCTAAGCAGTGTTGATCAAAAAGTGAGTGACAATGAGTTTGGGGAAAATTCTGAAATATTCTGAGTCTGCACTATTTGTTAATGGCAAGATTTGTTGTTGGTTCACTAAAAACAAAACAACACAAAATAAAACAAACCCACTGCTGTCAAGTCGATTCTGACTCATGGTGACCCTATAGGACAAAGTGGAACTGCCCCATAGGGTTTCCAAGACTGTAATCTTTACAGAAGCCGATTGTCACATCTTTCTCCCACGGAGCAGCTGATGAGTCTGAACCGCCGACCTCTCGGTGAGCAGCCGAGCACTTAGCCACTGCACCACCAGGGCTCCTTGTTTGCTCACAGGCCTCTGAAAATCAATATTTACTGGTATAAAGAATTGAAAAAGTTTTACAGTGAACTCACATATATCCACCATCTAGACCTGTATACTTAATTCTACTAAACTTCATGTATTTGTTCCTTTATCCATCTATCAATCTATTTTTTTTTTGTATGCATTTCAAATTACATTGCAGGCATAAACTCTCCAACATGCATATCTATGAACTCAAATTTAACTTTTAGTAGTGTTGTACCCTACATAGATAAGATTACATCCCATGAAATATATCAGTCTTAAGTATAACATTCGGTGAGTTTTGACAAGTGCATGCACCTGGGTAGTCAAAACTTCTACCAAGAGTGGAACACTACAGTCAGCCAGAAACTTCCCTCCTACCCCTTCCCAGTTATCCCCTGTCCCCACACCACCAGAGGCAGCCACTCTTCTGAGTTTTTTTCCAGCATGAATTAGTTTTGGCTGTGTAGAGTTTTGTATGAATGAAGTCGACTTTATTTGTCGACCAGCTTTCACATGCGTATGAGGCGATTGAAAAACCCTAGCTTGGGTCAGGTGCACCTTAGTCCTCCAGGTGACATCTTTGCCTTTAACACTCTAAGGTCTTTTGCAGCAGATTTGCCCAGTGCAGTACATCCTTTGAATTCTCGAATGCTGCTTCCATGGGCGCTGATTGTGGATCCAGGTAAAATGAAATCCTTGAAAACTTAAGTATTTTTTCCATTTTTCATGATGTTGCTTATTGGTTCATTTGTGAGGATTTTTGTTTTCTTTTGAGGTGTAATCCATACTGAAGTCTGTAGTCTTTGATCTTCATCAGTAAGTGCTTCAAGTCCTCTTCACTTTCAGCAAGCAAGGTTGTGTCATCTGCATAATGCAGGTTGTTAATGAATCTTCCTCCAATATGGATGCTATGTTCTTCTTCATATAGTCTGGCTTCTCGGATTATTTGCTCAGCATACAGAT
The DNA here is from genome assembly GCF_000243295.1 of Trichechus manatus latirostris. NCBI lineage: Eukaryota > Metazoa > Chordata > Mammalia > Sirenia > Trichechidae > Trichechus > Trichechus manatus. The sequence continues at coordinate 5,890,766 of NW_004444089.1, forward strand.
TGAATAAGTGTGGTGAAAGGATACAACCCTGACACTCATCTTTCCTGATTTTAAACCACACAGTATCCCCTTGTTTTATTGGAACGACTGCCTCTTGATCTGTGTACAGGTTCTACGTAAGCACAGTTAAGTGTTCTGGAATTCCTATTCCTTGAAATGTTATCCATAATCTTTTATGATCCACACAGTCGAATGCCTTTGCACAGTCAGTAAAACACAGGTAAATATCTTTCTGGTATTCTCTGCTTTTAGCCAAGATGCATCTGACATTAGCAGTGATATCCCTCATTGCACATCTCTTCTGAATTTGACTTGAATTTCTGGCAGTTCCCTGTCAATGTACTGCTGCAACCATTTTTGAATGATCTTCAGCAAAATTTTACTTTCTTCTAATACTAATGATATTGTTCAATAATTTCTGTATTCCTTTGGATCACCTTTGTTTGGAATGGGCACAAGTAAGGATCTCTTCCAGTCGGTTGGCCAGGTAGGTGTCTTCCAAATTCCTTGGCATAGAGGAGTGAGCACCTCCAGCACTGCTTCTGTTTTTTGAACCTTCTCAGTTGGTATTCCGTCAGTTCCTGAAGCCTTGTTTTTTGCCAGTGCTTCCAGTGCAGCTTGGACTTCTTCCTTCAGTACCATTGATCGTATGCCACCTCCTGAAATGGTAGAATGTTGAGCAGTTCTTTTTGATATGGTGATTCTGTGTATTTCTTCCATCATCTTTTGATGCTTCCTGTGTTGTTTAATATTTTTTCCATAGAATGCCTCAGTATTGCCCCTCAAGGCTTGAATTTTTTCTTCAGTTCTTTCAGTTTGAGAAATGCCGAGTGTGTTCTTCCCTTTTGGTTTTCTGACTCCAGGTCTTTGCACATTTCATTATGATGCTTTGCTTTGTCTTCTCTGGCTGCTCTGTGAAATCTGTTCAACTCTTTTACTTCATCAGTTCTTCCATTTACTTTAGCTACTCTATGTTCAAGAGCAAGTTTTAGAATCTCTTTTGACTTTCATTTTGGTCTTTTATTTCTTTCCTGCTTCTTAATGACCTTTTGCGTTCTTCGTGTATGCTGTCTTTGATGACATCCCACAACTCGTTTGATCTTCAGTCATTAGTGTTCAGTGTGTCAAATCTACTGTTGAAATGGCCTCTAAATTCAGGTGGGATATACTCAAGGTCGTACTTTGGCTTTGTAGACTAGTTTTAATTTTCTTCAGCTTCAACTTGAACTTGTATATGAGCAATTGATGGTCTGTTCCCAAGTCAGCCCCTGGCCTTGTTCTGACTAATGATATTGAGGTTTTCTATCATCTTTTTGCAGATGTAGTTGATTGGATTCCTGTGTTTTCCATCTGTGTGTATAGTCCCTGTTTCTGTTGTTGAAAAAGGTATTTGCAATGAACAAGTCCTTGGTCTTGCAAAATTCTATCATGCTATCTCAGTGTCTTTTTTATCACCAAGGCCATATTTTCCAACTACTGATCTTTTTTCTTTATTTCCAACTATCGCATTCCAATCACCAGTAATTATCAAAGCATCTTGATTTCCTGTTTGATCAATTTCAGACTGCAGAAATTGGTAAAAAATCTTCAATTTCTTTGTCTTTGGCATTATTCATTTGTCCATAAATTTGAATAATAATTATATTAACTGTTCTTCCTTGTAGTTATATGGATATTGTCCTATCACTGACAGCATTGTACTTCAGGATGGATCTTGAAATGTTCTTTTGGACGATGAATGCAAGACCATTCTCCTTCAATTTGTCATTCCCAGCATAGTAGACCACATGACTGTCCGATTCAAAATTCCAATACCAGTCCATTTCAGCCCACTAATTCTTGGGATATAAGTCTTTGTGAGTTGCATTTCATTTTTGAAAATCCTCAGAACTGGTGCAATAAACAACATGGTAAATGGGGAAGAAATTAAGATGATCACCAATTTCATTCTACTTGGATCAATAGTCAATGCTCATGGAAGTAGCATCCAGGAAAATCTGCTGCAAAAGCCCTCTTTGAAGTGTTAAAAAGCAAATATGTCACTTAGATGACCAAGATGTGTCTGACCCAAGCATGATATTTTCAGTCGCCTCGTGCATGTGAAAGCTGGACAATGAAGTAGAAAGATCAGAGAAGAATTGATGCATTTGAATTGTGGTGTTGGCAAAGAATATTGAATATACCATGGACTGCCAGAAAAATGAGCACACCAGTGTTTGAGGAAGTACATCCAGAGTGCTCTTTAGAAACAGGGATGGCAAGACTTTGTCTTGCTTAGTTTGGACACATCATCAAGGAAGACCAATCAATAGAAAAGGAGATTGTGTTTGGTAGAGCAGAGGGTCAGAAATGAGGGAAACCCTCCATGAGATGGATTGACACAATAGCTACAACAATGGGCTCAAAAATACCTAAAGTTGTGAGGATGGCATAGGACTAGGCAGTGTTTCGTTCTGTTATACATAAGGTCATCATGAGTGGGATCCAACTGAAAGCAAGTAACAACAACAAGAATTAGCTTTTCTGATTATTTTTCAGCTACAACTTACCATATTTTTGTTCTCAGTTTTCTTGTTTTCGGAGCAAATCCAGTCTCGTCATGTGACAAAATGAAGTTCATTATCATTATTCTTGTAAGTCTTGACCACCAGACACCTCATTGATGGACAGACATAGGGAGGGACTTTGTGCAGCAGGGAATTCAGCTGAAGTGTGGACGGTTGGCAAATGGGTAGAGGTTCAAGTCACCATGTCTGTGGGATCCTAGTACATTTGGGTTGAGTCTTTGGCTGAATGTGCAGAACTGGGAGTAGAAGACTGCTAAGAGCTTGTTAGGTGGTTGAGACCTCAGCCTCAGGTAGCTTCTGCCCTTGGTGCTTGGCAGGGAGAGCTAGGGTTAGTTCAGGAAACCAAGGCAGATGCCTATTTTCCAGACCTAGGTGGACCCAGTGAGCATTAGGGGTTAAAAGTTCAGCTACATAATACCTCAATTTGAGCATAAGGTAGAAAGGCTAATTTCAGTCATACCTGAAAATGGGACCTGGGTCCTTAATATACTGTGAGGCATGGGTAGGATTAGCTCAGAGCCTGAGCCTTTCTTACCTATAACTGTTGGAGTTTGGAAAAACAGAGATTCAACCTTAGAGAAGTTAACTGACTTGCCTGAGATCACATTACTAATTAGAGATGATGTCCCAATTGGAATTTTAGAGTTTATGTCCACTTCTAGTCTAGTGCCCTTTCAGGTGTTATAATACTGTGAGCCCTGGTGGCGCAGTGGTTCAGAGCCAAGTTAGAATCCACCAGGTGCTCCTTGGAAACCCTGTGGGGCAGTTCTACTCAGTCCTATAGGGTCAGTATGAGTCGGACTTGACTCAGCGGCAACAGTTTTTTTTTTTAATGTTGAGATTAAATACAACCTTATAGTTACTTCACAAAGTGTGATTGATGCTGTAAAACCTAAACATTGCTTACTACTTGGGGAAACATTCTGGAATAAGTAGATAAATCTTGACGTTATATAAATATAAAATCATGTTAAAAAAAAAAACTTGGTATGCTTCCTCATTATTTCTTTTACATGCATATTCATTGCATAGTAAATAACTAGATCCCTGCCACCTTATGTCAAACTTCTAATAATATTAGGATTTAAAAAATGTTTGTTGAATGAATGCTAATATCTGAAATGGTAGTCAGAGGATTTGGGCCTTTCAAAGAGTTCTTTGCAAGTAGAACTTACAAAGTGACCCTGATGGGGTATGTACTATAGTGAAAATTAACTTGCTTTTAGAGATAATCTGTAGTAGACTTTTATTTTGGCAGTTGTTCTTTTGAGTTGTCATGGCAATAATTAGTGAAATATAAAGGTAAGAACCAACCAGTGTTCTTGTTTCAAAAATGAGGAAACATACTCAGCGGTTATGAGAATGGAATACTAGGGGAACATGGGAAAATCATGCTTCTGAACATGATTTGTGTATTTAACACATTTGATTTTAGGAAGAATCACTCTTAAATATGTGTATTTTTTGTTCTGATTTGAATAGTATATATGGTTCTGCGGGAGAAAGACCTAGCAATCTGCCCCCGTAAAGATTACAGCCTAGAAGACCCTGTGGGGCAGTTCTACTCTGTCACATGAGGTCGCTATGAATAAAAAGACTTGACGGCACCTAACAACACCTACAATATGCTCATTACAAATAATTTTGAAAATATATGTGTGAAGAAGAAATGAAAAGTTACCAGCAATCTCATCTGCCCATAGTGATCACTGTAAACATCTTGGTATTTGTTAATAGCCATTTTTTATGTCCTGTATTCAAAGTGGTGTGGAGGGCAGAGCAGTGAACTGCCAATCAGGAAACCTGTGTATTCTACCTATTACCTTAGCTGTTGACCGTGGTGTCGGAGTTTCATGATTACCAACTCTTTTATCATAAAGCATCGTTTTTCTTAACCTCCGTTCTCTCTTAGTTTCTACTAAATTACATTTATTAAATAAACGCTACCTTGATTTCCAGTGAGATACCTGGTTTAGCTACACTGCATTTATCTGTATTCAGTAATGAACAAAGGGAGATGATGTTTAGATCATGCAGTTTTAGTTCTGGAGAATATGGTATGCCAAAGTCTTTGAAATATTAAGAGTAGATTAAGCAGTGCCCATTTGAATCTGTAAAGGCCTAAGGTCTCCATGAAGGGGATAACTGGAGTGGATAGTATATAAAATATTTTTCAGGTTTAAAATGTGGAAACTCTTATTCCATTTTCCATTGCTCTGTGAACTCATTCTTCTTTATTATTATTCCCAAAATGTAATTAGTTTGCTCCCTGTCATGGTTTGAATTATGTCCCCCAAAAAATGTGTGTAGCAATTTGGCTAGGCCATGATTCCTGGTACTGTGTGATTTTCCTGTATGTTGTAAACCTGCCTCTATGTTGTTAATGAGGGAGGATGGGTGGCAGTTGTGTTAGTAAG
>NW_004444089.1:5895883-5900694 GCF_000243295.1 Trichechus manatus latirostris
GGGGAACACTGAAGAGAAGAAGGCCGACAGAGAGAGAAAGTCTTCTGCTGGAGCTGATTCCCTGAATTTGGACTTTTAGCCTACTTTGACTATGAGGAAATAAACTTCTCTTCATTAAAACCATCCACTTATGGTATTTCTGTTATGGCAGCACTAGATGACTAAGACACTCCCCAAACCAGCAAGCTGATATACCGAAAAGTCTTATCTATGAATATTGTTATTTTGAAATACTTGTGCTATATAGTATCAATAATTTGAGTTACAGACATGATAGTCCCTCAAATTTGTCATATTCTTTCTGCCTTATAATCCATTTTTAGGGAAAGCTAAGCATAAAGTTATTCTTTTATGTTTTTATCACCCTTACCCCAACCAAATGTCACTGAAGCTGTTATGAAAAAAGTCTTCTTGACTTTTAAGGTACTTACTTTTGGGGCTGATTACTGTGAAGCTAGTGTTCAAATTTGCATTCATTGTTGTAATTTCTGACAGCATATTCATCTACTTCTACTATCAGGTGCTTGTATGTTCTACTTACTAAGCACTAACAGAAAGGTTTTGTTGTATCCTACAAGCTTTTGTGTGTTTCTTGTTAGTGCCAACTCCAAGTGACCTTATTATAATGAAACTGATGAGATACATCATGGTACATTTTTCAGAGTGCCAGTTGGTTTACTTTCGCTTCTTTTTGTATATACACACCTCCAGCATCATACTTATAAGATATTTTTTGGTATAGACTTGATAAAGGCACATAACTAATAAAGCATGTCTATTACCTTACTAATACATCTAAGATACCTTACTAGGGAGGAGCCCTGGTAGCACAATGGTTAAAGTGCTCAGCTCCCAATTGAAACATTGACAGTTCAAACCCATCAGCCACTCTGCTCCTATAGGGTCCCTATAAGTCGAAATTGACTCGACAGCGGTGGATTTTTTTGATTTTTATTGCTTTACTATAGAATTGGAGCCCTGGTGGCACAGTGATTAAGAGCTCAGCTGCTAACCAAAAGATCTGCAGTGCAAATCCACTAGCTGCTCCTTAACCCTGTGGGACGGTTCTTCTTTGCCCTGTACGGTCGCTATGAGTTGGAATTGACTCAGTGGCAATGGATTATGATACAATTGAAGAAATATTGTAAATGCTTTTTCTGACAAAAGCAAAAAAAAAAAAACAAAAATACTGGAGTAAGATTTCCTCCTGCATTTATTCTTTAATAAATATTTTTTGAGAATAACATTGCAAAACATTTTTTGATCAAGGAGAATTATTTCATCTATCATTTGTTTTTGTTCCTTCACTGACTGAAGAATGACAAAGCTGCGTATGAAGTGGGCATAGAAATTACTTTGTTTAGTTTTTGTTAAGCTCAATATTTAAATGCATACAGATTTGAAAATTAAAATACTTTAAACAATTAAAATGAGTTGTGTTAAATTTCACTGAAATACTATTTCACTGGAAACACTACACACCTTGAGGTTAGTTCTCAGCCATGTTCTCCCCCTCTTTCAATCTCCTATGTCATTTTTCTGTGAGCACTCCCCATGATAGAAACCTCTGTGTGACTAACTTTTCCTCTCCTGTAAACTCAGTACAGTCGAGTGATTCAGCTTGTGGTCACCGTTTATTGCGTGCTTATTTGCCAGGCACTGTGGTGGGCATGGAGTCCTGGTGGCGTAGTAGTTAAGAGCTCGGCTGCTAACCAAAAGGTTGGCAGTTCCAATCCACCAGGCGATCCTTGGAAACCATATGGGGCAGTTCTCCTCTGTCCTGTAGGGTGGCTTTGAGTCAGAATCGACTTGATGGCAGTGGGGTTTGGATGGTGGGTCAAAGCATTTAATACACAGTTCTTACTCAAGTCACATTAATCTAATGGAGATAGATAATGAAACCATAATAATTAGAGTGATAAGGGCTTTCATAAAGATAGGCACAAGGTATATGTGCTTAGGGACATGGCACTAAATGGGAGGTGTGGGTTAGAGAATGCTGTCCTGAAGGGAGTACCTCTGTGCTGAATCCTGAAAGATGAGGAGCTGTCAGCCAGATCAGGAGATTAAAAAGGACATTTCAAGCATGTGCAGAAGTTTGGGAGATATCAGAAAACAAGTCCTTTTCTTCTTTGGCTCTGTTTCTCCATCATTGGCTTATTTTCTATTAAAAAGTTTCTTTGTGTTCTTACCCTTTCCCTCCAGTAGTCTTCTGCTTCTTTGAAATCTAGGTGTTTTTCATTCTGTCAGATCTTCTGTACCTCAAGATGAGTGATGAACCTGGCATTCTCCTAATATTTTGATTCCAGACTGCCTTTTTTCTGTTGTTGTTAAATCATCTCCTTTAAATAGTTTCCTCTTACTCTGAAATCTGTGCTGCTTTACCACTCTTATTCCTGTGCTTGTTGCCATTATCTATTAACCTGGAAGATATCCCTCAAGGACTTTTCACACCTGGCTTACAGTTTTCCTTTGTAGCCTGTCTTTACTCCATGGGTAATTTCACCTCACAGGTAAGTGACCTCTGCATAGCAGGCCTCTCAGCTCTTCCCTTTTCCAACAACTTCAGTTTCATGCCAGTTTAGCAACCAGCATACGTTAGCAGACATTGAACCTTGCTGTCACCAGAACTGTTGTTTTCAAAATCTTGAATGCTATAATTGCCTATTCTGACAAAAATATTATGTCTTTCCATTGTCCACTGCCAGCTGAATGACTCTTGTCCTCATCGAGATACTTAGTTTCTTAAGTCTCTTCACTTGATTTGTGTTTCTACTGAGTTCAGATTTAATTAATTAATTTTAATTAATTTCAGTTGGGTCTGTTGTGATATCACCCATCTCATTTCTTATTTGTGTTACTTGCTTCCTCTCTTGTTTTCCTTTTGTTAGTTTGGCCAGTAGTTTATCGATTTTGTTGGTCTTTTCAAAGAACCAGCTTTTGGTCTTGTTAACTCTTTCCATTGTTTTTCTCTTCTCTGTTTCTTTTATTCTTCTCTAATTCTTATTATTTCCTTTCTTTTCTGGTTCCCGAATGCTTCTTTTGCTGCTCTCTTTCTATTTGTTCAAGTTATAAGGTTACTGTTTTGATTTTGGCCCTTCCTTCTTTCTGGATGTGTGCATTTATTGCTATAAACTCACCTCTGAGCACTGTTTTGCTGTGTCCCAAAGGTCCTGGTAGGGTGTGTTTTCATTCTCCTTGATTTCTGTGGATTTCTTTATTCCGTCCTTAATTTCTTCTATAACCCAGTAGTTTCTGAGCAAGGTGTTGTTTAGTTTCCATGTGTTTGATTTTTTTTCCTTGTGTTTTCTGTTACTGATTTTCCAGATAAATAGAAGTTTAGGGAATTTGTAAAAACCAAACCAAAACTACAAGAAATACTAAAGGGAGTCCTCTGGTTAGAAAATCAATAACAGCAGATAAAACCCAAGACTAGAAAACAGGGCAGAACAGCCAGATAGCAACACAGACAAGGAAGTCACAAATAAACCTAAAACACTGAAAATAGGGAAACAGATACATCAATATGTAAAAGATGACAACATTAAAACAAAAAAGAGGGACTAAAAAATGTAGTCATAGATCTTTCATATGGAGAGGAAGTCAAGGCGATATAAAGAAAAAAAAGATTAGTCTAACCCTAGAAACAATAGCGTAGATATTAAGGTAACCACAAAGGAAACTAACAATCCTATACATCAAAATAAAAAACAAGAAAAGCATAAAGACTCAGCAAATGCAAAATCAACAACAAGGAAAAGGATGAGAAGAAAATACATAAAGAAAAATGACTCAGCACAGAAAATGAAATGGAACAAAGAAACTGTCAACACCACAAAAAAAAAAATCAAAATGACAGCAGTAGACTCATCAATAATTACGCTGAACGTAAATGGACTAAATGCTCCAACAAAGAGAGAGTGGCAGAATGGATAAAAAAACACGATCCGTCTGTATGCTGTGTACAAGAGACACACCTTAGACTTAAAGACACAACAAATTAAAACTCAGAGGATGGAAAAAATATATCAAGCAAACAACAACCAAAAAAGAGCAAGAGTGGCAATATGAATCTCTGACAAAATAGGCTTTAAAGTAAAATGCACCGCAAAGGATAAGGAAGGACACTATATAATGATAAAATGGTCAGTACACCAGGAGGACATAACCATAATACGATAGGGCTCCAAAATACATCAGACAAACTCTTAACAGCATTGAAAAGAGAGAGACAGCGCCACAATAGTAGTAGGAGACTTCAATACACCAATTTCGGTGAAGGACAGAACATCCAGAAAGAAAGTCAGTAAAGATACGGAAGATCTAAATGCCACAGTCAGCCAACTTGATCTCATAGACATACACAGAACACTCCACCCAAGAGCAGACAAGTATACTTTCTTTTTCAGTGCACATGGAACATTCTCCAGAATAGACCGCATTTTAGGACATAAAGTAAGCCTTAACAGAAGCCAAAACATTGAAATATTACGAAGCATCTTTTCTGACCATAAAACCATAAAGTAGAAATCAACAGCAGAGAAAGCAAGGAAAAAAAGTCAAACACATGGAAACTGAACAACACCTTGCTCAGAAACTACTGGGAAGCAGCTCCACACTTGAACGGAGCTCCACAGCCCCTCAGGAAGAAGCAAAGATGGCCCAGGGAGCCAGGTATTTGAGCAAAGGGAGGGGGAGGTGGTGAGAGGTAAGGAAAAAAATCATAGGAAGTAGAAAAAAAAGCAACACCAGCAGCCAACAAATGGCACTCAGAGAGCCAGCTAGTGCAGGCTGGTGGAATCCAAGCAGCC
>NW_004444089.1:5901239-5937256 GCF_000243295.1 Trichechus manatus latirostris
GCTCTCCATTCTCTGTCAGTTTTCTCACTCCATTTGGTGGTTGGCTGAGTTCTTTGTCTCTTCATTTGATGTTTTAGGGTTTCAGGATTGTTGTTTTCTCTGTTCGGCATAGTTTTTCGGATCTTTGCTGTGGAGGGACGGCGTGGTGCTTCTGCCTAGAGCGCCATTTTGCCCGCATGGTAGAATTTTGCAGTACCAACAACTTCTTCATTGCAAATACCTTTTTTCAACAAGATAAATGGCAACCATACACGTGGACCTCACTGGATAGAAACTGAAGGTAATCAAATTGACTACATCTGTGGAAAGAGACAATGGAAAAGCTCAATATCATCAGTCAGAACAAGGCCAGGGGCCCACTATGGAACAGACCATCAATTGCATATATGCGAGTTCAAGTTGAAGTTGAGGAAAATTAGAACAAGTCCACGAGAGCCAAACTACAACCTCGACTATATCACACCTGAATTTAGAGATCATCTCAAGAATGGATATGACACATTGAACACTAATTACCGAAGACTAGATGAGTTGTGGAATGAAATCAAGGACATCATATATGAAGAAAGTAAAAGGTCGTTAAAAAGACCGTAAAGGAAGAAAAGACCAAGATGGATGTCAAAAGAGACTCTGAAACTTGCTCTTGAATGTAGAGTAGCTAAAGTGAATGGAAGAAGTAATGAAGTAAAAGAGCTGAACAGATTTCAAAGGGAAGAACACCCTCGGCATTTCTGAAGCTGAAAGAACTGAAGAAAAAATTCAGGCCTCAAATTTCAATATTGAAGAATTCTGTGGGCAAAATATTGAACAATGCGGGAAGCATCAAAGAAGATAGAAGGAATACACAGAGTCACTGTACCAAAAACAATTGATTGGTATTCAACCATTTCAGGAGGTAGCATATGATCAAGAACCAATGGTATTGAAGGAAGAAGGCATTGGTGAAAAACATGACTCCAGGAATTGACAGAATACCAACTGAGATGTTTCAGCAAATGTATGCAGTGCTGGAGGTGCTCACTCATCTAGCCAAGAAATTTGAAAGACAGCTCCCTGGCCAGCTGACTGGAAGAGATCCATATTGTGCCCATTTCAAAGAAAGGTGATCCAAAAGAATGTGGACATTATTGAACAATATCATAATATTACAAGCAAGTAAAATTTTGCTGAAGATATTTCAAAAGTGGTTAAAGCAGTACATCGACAGGGAACTGCCAGAAACTCAAGTCCAATTCAGAAGAGGACGTGGAATGAGGATATCGTTGCTGATCTCAGATGGATCTTAGCTGAAAGCAGAGAATACCAGAAAGATGTTTCCCTGTGTTTTACTCACTTTGCAAAGGCATTTGACTCTGTGAATCATAACAAATTATGGATAACGTTGGGAGGAATGGGAATTCCAGAACACTTAATTGAGCTCAGGTGCTGATGAGGAACCTGTACATAGACCAAGAGGCAGTCATTCGAACAGAACAAGGGAACAAGGGGATACTGAGTGGTTTAAAATCAGAAAAGGTGTGTGTCAGGGTTGTATTCTTCCACCATACTTATTCAATCTGTATGCTGAACAAATAATCCAAGAAGACGGATTATATGAAGAAGGATGTGGCATTCGGATTGGTGGAACACTTATTAACAATCTGCGATATGCAGATGACACAACCTTGCTTGATGAAAACGAAGAGGACTTGAAGCACTTACTGATGAAGAACAAAGACTACAGCCTCCAGTGTGGATTGCACCTCAGCATAAAGAAAACAGAACACCACAACTGGACCAGTAAACAGCATCATGATAAACAGAGATAAGATTTAAGTTGTCAAGGATTTCATTTTACTTGGTTCCAAAATCAATGCCTATGGAAACAGCAGTCAAGAAATCAAACTATGTATTGCATTTGGCTGATCTGCTGCGAAAGACCTCTTTAAAGTGTTAAAAATCTAAGATGTCACTTTGAGGACTAAGGTGTACCTGACCCAAGCCATCGTATTTTCAGTTGCCTTGTCTGCATGTGAAAGCTGGACAGTGGATATGAAAAATCACAGAAGAATTGATGCCTTTGAATTATGGTGTTGGGGAAGAATATTGAATATACCACAGACTGCTAGAAGAACGAACAAGTTGGTCTGGGAAGAAATACAGCCAGAGTGCTTCTTAGAAGTGAGGATGGCGAGACTACACCTTATATACTTTGGACATGTTATCAGGAGCGACCAGGCCCTGGAGAAGGATATCATGCTTGGTAAGGTAAAGGGTCAGTGAAAAATTGGAAGACCCTCAGTGAGATGGATTGACACAGTGGTTGCAACAGTGAGCTCAAACATAGCAACGATTGTGAGCATGGCACAGGACCGCACACTGGTTCATTCTGTTGTACATAGGTTTGCAATGAGTCAGAACCAACTCGACGGCACCTAACAACAACAATAAAAAATGGGAAGAGAAGTATATGGATATAGAATAAACTTTCTGATCGCATTAAGGTGTTACATCTGGGAGGAAATAACATTTTAAAGTAAGTGTTTTCAGAGGAAGTTATTAGCTATTTTTAATATCACTGAGTGTGGAAATTGGGGCTTAAGGGTATTATAGAAATATATATATGAAGATATATGTCCACTTATGAATATACATATGAATATATTGGAACAAAGAGGATTGTTAGAAAAACAACTACAAAAATACTTTTCTAAATATCACAAAAAATATAAAAAAGAAATTTAGAGGCAGTAAGTGGAGTACAAGTTGATATTCTGCAAATATTTTTAAAAGATGTTAATATGAAACTATAGGACAGAAATGGAAGAAATATTTATTGTCTCTGTAAAAATAAATGAGATTAAATCACCTATGAAAATATTTTCATAATAAGACAAAATTGAAATCTGTGCCTGTATAAAAGATATATGTATATGGTAAATGTGGAAGTGATTCAGAAATGTTAATAATACAGAGATGGTTATAGAAGTGTACTGTTGTTGCTGTGTGTGTTGCTCAAGTCGATTCCAATTCACAGAGACCCTATATGACAGAGTAGAACTGCGCCGTAAGGTTTTCTAGGCTGAAATCTTTACAGGTGCCGATGGCCAGGTCTTTTCTCCGACAGAGCGGCTGGTGGTTTTGAACTGCTGACCTTTTCCTTAGCAGCTGAGCCCTTTAACCGTTGTGTCATGATGGCTCCTTATAGAAGTATCAGACATATACAGAAAACAAACAGCGACAACAACAAAATGGGTTGTAGTGTCGATATCCAATAAAGTAGAATTCAGATCAAAACCCATTAAGAGACGTTACTGAAGTCTACAATTTACAATGAAGATACGAAAATTATTCTGGGACCTAGTAAGTCAGGCCAGCTCTCCAAAAGGGAGAAACTTCAGGCCCATGCAAGGAGAAAGAGACAGACACACTAATACTTGGAGAATTTAATACTCCTCCATCTAAGAAGGGTAAAGCTTATGAGAAGTTAACAAAAATATAGAACATCTTTAAAACAATAGAGATGATCTTATTTATATCAAAGTGTAAAGCCTGAGAGATAGTAGGGCCTTTATCTTGTTTCTAACATATCATAGGCCGACAAAAAAAGTCAGTGAATTCTGAAGAATAGAAATAATAACAACATTCCCTGACCACAGTGTAATGCATTAAGAATGAACTAATTCAATCCAAAAATGAAAAAAAGATGAAAAATGATGCATAGAAAAACTTAAATTATTAGAAAACACAAAGGTGGTAGAAGTTGGTATGTTAGTAAGCACAATAAATGACAGTAAACTGCCCATAACAGTTCATAACTGAGATTGTCATATAGAATAAAAAGAAAACCCAGGTAGAAGTCTTTTGCAAGAGATACAGAAGTATAAAAGGATGGAAAATAAGCCAGGCAAATAACAATCCTACGTCCTTCGCCTCAAAAAGCTTGGTAGCTATATAAAAAACACACAAATTTGACTTTAAGATAAAAATGATAAAGAGGGTCACTAAATAATGATTGTGTTTTATGTCACCCACGTGGAAAGATTTTAAATGATTTTAATTCCACCAGGAATGTGGTTGTTTCTATGTTTCCACATGATTCAGGGACATTACACCTTGATTTTTTTATCCATGTGCATTACATTCCCTAATTTGAATTTTGGTGTGATTTAGTTTTGGTGGGATGCCTTATCTTCTAGGTTGTTAAGGCTTTGTTCAATTCTTGTGAAGATGATTGAAATGGTTTGCTGTAGTGAAGAAAGAATTTAGAGGGTGGGGGGAGGTACTGCACAACTAGACTCTGGGACTGCTGCTGCCACTGGCTGACAGGCATTGTGTTTCCCCTAGACTAGTTTATTAATTCGTTAATGCTCTTTGAGAATTTGATTTCCATTTGGGAAGCAATTCTTGTAGGCTAGAGATCTCTCCATATTTTGCCCTCTATAGGAAATACCAGTGCACTTATTTGATGTGCAGTTAGCTTATTTACTTCCTGAGTCTGCCGCTGAACAAAATGGTCATGGTAATCTCACTGGGTGCATGTCATGATAAAGGTGCTATTGGGTTGAAGATCCCAAATAAAGAGAAGTTAGAATAAACAGTGTTTCCCCTATCTTAGAGATTAATCATCTGAAAGGAGAGTAAGAGAACAAGAAATGTGAATTTTCAAAGTTGATATGCAAATTTTGCACTTGATAGAATCAACATAGAGCTATTATCTTTAGTGATAAGCTTAGAATTAACAAATGATTGAATGTTTTATCATGACACTTATTGTCTTTGCCAGTTTTTTATAACTTATTATGTATCCATCATGCATTTAGGTAATACTGATTACTAACTGTGTGCTAAGTGTTAGATGTAATACAGTGAACAGTATTTTGGGTGACAGTTCTCCAGGCTGTTTTTTCATGCTTGTATCAACTTTGGTTCCAGACAGTCTTTTCAAGGATGATTATACAGCAAACACCCTTGAAAGATCAAGATACTTGGGGGCAGAGGGCAGATTTGTTTTCTGATCATAATAAAGATAATGAATGCGTCCCTTTGAGGCTAAGGTTGGGCAGGTTTGTTAAAAAACCAAACGAAACCTGTTGCCATTGAATGGATTCCGATTCATATCGACCCTACAGGACAGGGTAGAACTGCCCCATGGGGTTCCCAAGGCTGTAATCTTTATGGAAGCAGACTGCCACATCTTCTGCAGATTAGTAAACAAGCACAAGTAAGCCCGTGTGTACCTTGCTTATTGTGTAATCAGTCCCTGGGCATCTTCTTTTTTTTTGATAAATAAACTGCATGTTGTCTTAAATATTTTGAAGACATATTTTGAAATAGGTACTTGTTGTATGACAGCTTCTCTTTTGTTTTCTCCTCCCTTCCCTAGAGTTTTAATGGACTATATTTGTGGCCACCTTTGTTATACTCTTGAGTATAGTTATTTCTACACCACAGAAAGATTGCAACTAGGAATTACTTGTAGACAGGACAGCTGTGAAAGAAATAGGAAACAAACAAATAATTGTCTATATTGCTTGCCTTGGTTTGTCAGCAGGATTTAAGACTATTCATTTTTATTATGTTGATGTCCAAATTGTAAAATATTTTCTTGTTATTTACTGAACAATTATCCGAAAGTCATTTTTTATCCATGTTAATGGTTAACAATGGATCTTGAAGTGTGAATGACTGGTGCAGGTACATAGATATGTCTTAGGAGGGGGTGGTTTCTCTGGAGTTGATATACTTCTTAATTCTTTATGATGTTGATAAGACATGGGGTCAAATGTGAAGCTGATTCTAACTTTGGGACCTTACTTACGTTAGCCTCAGTGTTCTCATTCGACGTATTCATCTCACAGAGTGTGAAAATTAAATGAGGCAGTATACATACTCAGCACATAATAAATGTTCACCAAATGGCGACTCTTAAATTAATGTATTTCCATTTAGATTAAAATTTATTTATAAAATTACATACCCAAACTGAATCCGCTGCCACTGAGTTGATTCCGACTCATAGGTACCCTATAGGACAGAGGAGAACTCCTCCATAGGATTTCCAAGGCAGTAATCTTTACAGAAGCAGACTGCCACTTGGTCTCCCGCAGAGCAGCTGATAGATTCTCGGACCGCCAGCCTTTCGGTTACCAGCTGAGTGCTTCAACCACTGCGACACCAGAGCTCCTTAAAATTATATATAGCTATAGCTTTATCTTGAAGAGCCACAGTTTAGAATTTAATAATTAAAGAGCTTTATAATTTAGATTGTATCTACTTCTAAAGGTAACTCTAATTGGCCTGTAGTAAAAGACATCTGTTTAAAAAAAGAAAGAAAACACAAAATAACCAGGAAGACAGAATAGAGGAAGGAGGTAATCAAGACAAATGTAGTCATCAAATTTTAAAGATTAAATTAATTTTGAACTTCCCAGCAGCCAAGGCAAAAAGGATAATACAGTGGCTTATGTTATCCTTACTGCCTAATAAAAGAAAGCATATTAGCTTGCTAATGCACTTAACATTTTCCCCCAAATTTTATGATAAAAGAAGTGTATTTCTTTATGCAGGGACATTGTTTAGTGTAATAGGTGATGGAAGTCACGTGTCATTTAGATATTCTAGAAGGATGTGAGAAATTATATTACTGCCTTATAGTATATTCTTAAATCACGTATATATTAAAATACTTTCAGATATATATTTTTCACTGTTTTATTTTTCTATGTATTAAGTAATACTAAATATAACATATGGCAAGCCCTGGTGACGCGATGGTTAAAGTACTAGACTGCTAACCTAAAGGTCGGATGTTCAAACCACCAACCACTGTAGTTGAGCTATAAAGAAAAGTGTCCTGGGATTAGAGAAAAGGGTACCATTAAATTTGAAAAGAAACGTCTCTAAAAGCTTTATTGAGAAGGTGAAATTGAAGTTGAGCCTTGAAGGACTACCAGGGTTTTGACAAATGTAGAAGAGTATGTGGGTTATGTGTTTATGTATGTGTGAGTGTAAAGGTATTTGTGCCTAAGCCCAGGGAAAAGCATGAGTAAAAGCAAGGAAGTGTGATAGTTACATGGCAGAATATAACAGAAGATGAGTTTAGGAAGACTGGGTGAAGTTAGTAGGACCAAGGATGTGACATCTGCATTTTAGAAAGAAATAATTCCAGTGAGAGTAATTAATGAATTTGATAATAGAAATATCTCCTCAGTTTTAAATTATTTCTGACTATCAGTTTTTCTATCTCTTTGATTTTCTTCTGAATTCTCATTTCTTACAGGCTCCTATTATACCATTAATGAGTTAGATTACTGTAGTAACCTTCTAGTGGTTCTTTTCTCCTCTAATCTGTTTCACATACTACTAACATGCTGATTTTTTTAACAAGAGTTTTTTTTTGGCTCCCTATTTCTAAAATAAGTCAGGGGATTATTTTGCATTTTCATTATTTTGGAGCCCTTTTGTAAACTTTGCAGAAATAAACTTTGCATTCTGTTTTCAGACTATTCTCTGCTTTGTTTAGCCAGCTTTTTCACTGTCTGTTACGCTTTATATCTCTTGTTTTTCGCTACCAACGAGCACTCTTTGTTCAAGTGCATGGTAACATGTTACCTAGCCTTCCAGGCTCAGTACAAATCTTTCCCCTTTTATGAAGAAGTATTTGATTAGACTGCCATTGTACTCTCCTCTTCTGTTTCTGAAATGTTGGCTAATACTACACCCACTCCTCACTTACAACATGGTTAGGTTCCAAAGACCAGGTCGTTATGTGAATATCGGCATTATGCAAAAATGGAAGATGACTACATCAGATCACAAAATGGAGGATGACTTACATCATTACATAACTGCCAAATCACATCATTACATAATTGCCAAATTATATCATTACATAACTGCTAAATTACATCATTACATAAGTGCCACACACTGAGAATCACGACCCAGCCAAACTGACGCATAACCTTAACCGTCCCAGCCAGCATAAGTTACTCTTGACTTGCACCTTGCCATTCATTACTGCCAGACATATGTAGTTAATGTGCAAAATAGTCGGATAGTAGACGTTTTACTGTTGTTGTAAATGCAAAGTGTCAGATAACGAGATAGTCCATAAGTGAGGAGTAGGTGTATAAATTTAAGCAAATAATTGCTCTATAATTGTTTTCTTAAAAAAGTAAAAAGGAGCAAGTGAAATTAATTTTAATAATATATTTTATTAAACATAATATATACAAAATGTTATTTTAATATGTAATCAATATGAACATTAATAATGAGATTTTTATGTTCTTTTTTAATACAAAATCATGAAACCTGGTCTGTATTTTACAGTTAGAGCACATCTCAGGTCATACTAGCACATTTCAGTATTCTATAGCCATATGTGGCTAGTAGCTACCATATTGGACAGCATAGTTCTAGAATGTAAGGGTCATATTTTAATCCACTTTGTTTTCTTCAGAAGTTGTTTATTTTTGTTCATTCCTTTTCTTGTCTGACTTGTATCCTTTGGGTCTTATTATAAAAGCATTTGCATGCTTAAACCTTTTCCTTAATTTATCAATATAATTGATATAGTCAATTTATGATGTTTTCCATTGTATGATATGTTTTCACATATATTATGTATACACGCATTAGCTCATTGGTCTTCATATATACCCGTGAGGTAGATATTATCTACACATCAGGAAGCTGTAGTTCAGTGAGATTAAGTGATCTGTTGAAGACCATACAAGTGGGAAGCCGATTTGGCCTAAAGTCATTTGGTAAACATCTCACATATAATATTAAAGTGTTTAGCATACAGACAGGGTAGTATATTTTGATGAAATAAAGTTACTTTTTTTTCTATGCAATTTCAGAAGCTTTCATATAATCACTAATTTGTGTGCCAGTGAAATATGTTGGTGTTTGACATCCTTGTTACTATAATTTTTCCTTTTGTTTTTCAATTTGTAGTAAAAATATTTTATATTCAGCTTTAGATTGCAAAGACTGGAAAAATGCATTGAATCTAATTGAATCTGTAATTACTATAAAAAGATGTTTTTAGCATCAAAGGATTTCATGTATTTTTATACTGGCCCAGAGTTTGTGCTGTAGTTTTTGAAAACACTAATGATAATTATCCAAATATCCCATAAACAGTGTTACATGAATAAGTTTAGTTTTATGTTTTCCAGATTTTCTTTGTGGACTTTTATAAAATATAGTATATTTCCTAAAAAATGGGAATAGCCCTATAGCCAGATCATCTTTGACAGATCTGCTCTCAGTTTATCCTTAAGTTCATTGGATTGCCTAAAGAGATGGTATGATAGGTTGTTATTTGAAATTTCATTGTATGCAAAGGAAACCATAAATTCATGGTGAGGAACTGACTCAATGACAACAGGTTAACAGGTTATTTGTTTTCTAGAATAGGTAAAATTTTGAGAAGTACTTTGTAATTAAAATGGAGTAGAGGTAATCACCGATTTGGTCAGAATCAAGGAAAAAGCAGGTCCATAGGGCCTGTTTTAGTGGTTTTCAAATGGCCTTGACACTTAGAGCAATCTGAATGCTTTTTTCCCCCCATTCTGAGCCTATAATCCAAAAAAACCAAACCTGTTGCCATTGAGTCGATTCCGACTCATAGTGACCCTACAGGACAGAGTAGAACTGCCCCATAGGGTTTCCAAGGAGTGACTGGTGGATTCAAACTCCCGACCTTTTGGTTACCAGCCGTAGCTCTTAACCTCTGTACCACCAGGGCTCTGAGCCTATAATGCTAGTATGCAAATCTATTGAAGGTGGAGATTTCATATATTCATTTTTATATCCCTGGAACCAAACATACCACTAATACATAATTATTTGGTTTTCTTCTTTATCCTTTTAACATGGTGAATAACGTTGATTGATTTTGAATATTAAAGGAGCCTTTAATCCCTGAAATAAACTCTTTCTAGTCATGGTATCATTCATATATATATATGTATATATATATGCGTATATATATATTTAGTCATGGTATAAGTTCTTTTTATATATTGCCGAATTCTGTTAGTTAATATTATGCAAAGGATTTTTGCTTATACATTCATGAGGGATATTGGTGTGTAGTTTTTATTTATGTTTTGCTACTGTCTTTGTCTAGTTTTTATATCAGAGTAATTCTGTCATCATAAAATGAATTGCAAAGTGTTTTATTTTCTGTAACAGACTGTGTAGAATTGTCAGCATTCTCCAGTAAAACTATCTGGCTTGAAGGTTTCTTTTTCAGGAATTTTTAAATTATGAATTCAATTTTCCTTAATAGCTTTAGGGCTATTCATATTATCTACTTCATATTGGATGAGTTGTGGTAGTTTGTACTTTTCCAGGTCCATTTCATTTAAGTTGTCAAATTTATATGTATAGAGTTATTTATAGTATTTCCTTATTGTTCTTTTGATGTGTGCAGGATCTGTAGTGATATCCTGTTCTGAGGACATGTTGTGTTTTCATATTCATTCAGTTCAGTGCATTTTTTGATATCCTTTGAGACTTTCCCTTTGACACATGGAGTTTTTAGATGTGTGTTGTTTATTGTCTGTATGTGTTTGAGAGTTTCTTGTTATCTTTCTCTTATTGATTTCTAATTTGATTCAGTTTTAACCAGGGAAACACACTCTGTATGATTTTAGTTCTTTTAAATTTGTTGAGATTTGTTTTGTGGCCCAGAAAATACTATATCTTGGTTTCCTTATAGCATGAGAGTAGACAAATTGACTAATGAAATTGAATAGAGAGCCCTGACAGAGACCAGTATGTATATGGAAGGTTTATATAGGACAGAAGTAGAATTTCAGTCAGTGAAGGAAAGGAAAGGCTGTTAAGTAAATGGTACTGGGACAAATGACATGTGTATGTGTGTTTGTGTGTAATACAATTGGATTCCCACTTCACACCCTATACAAAAGTCAGATCTAGATTAAGTATGTAAATGCAAAAGTTAAAATTTTAAAGATTTTAAAATAAAATATAAGAAAACATCTTTATGATTTTGAGGTGAACTACATTAAAATTAAGAATGCCTTTTGAGAAAAAGTCACAAGAAAATGACATCAAAAACTGGGAGAAGATATTTGCAGCACATATGATCAGAATAGTGGACATAAGAGTAAAGAACGCTAATCTAGCATATAGTAGGTGTTCTACAATGATTATACCATTTCAGTATATAATCCTAAATTCAGTAAGGAGGTAGTGAAGACATCAAAAGAGTAAGACGTTGCTTCTGAGATAAATCAGGCTAATAAATTCAAAGTAGCTTCAGGAATGTTATAGTAAGCTTTTAGTGCTATGGGAATAGATGAAGGTGGGGTGAGTCAATATTGTAAGCATTTCACCTCAGTAATTTATAAAGTCAATGCAATTCTAATAATACTGCAAGTAGGGTTTGGTTGTTTTAAATGGAACGCAATAAGTTGATCCCAAAATTTATGTGAAAGAGCACAAGGCCAAGGTTATCCAAGTTCATCTTAAATAACAACAGTAGCAAGGTGGGTGGACTTGTTCTACCAATATTAAAGGTTATTATAAATCTTTAATAATTAAGAGACAGTATAGAGTTGACCTGCTTTCTTTTTGCTTGTGCTTACTCATATCCTTGCTCTATTCTGATGTTTTGGCTTGAAATAAAGAGAAAATGAAAACAAACAAGTAAACAAAAAAATGATGAGAGGGAGAACAGAGGATTTGATTTTCTTAAAAAACATATTTCTGCTTTACCTTGATAAAATTTAAAAACATATTAGAAATATTATGTTCTTTTGAAGAAAAGGATGTTAACAAAATATAGCATTCTTTTTCTGGTCCTTAGCCTGAATGATCTCAGTTGTACGATCTTCAAGTTTGCTGATTCTTTCTTGTCTGCTCACATCTGCATCTGCTATTGAGCCCCTCTAGTGTATTTTTCGTTTCAGTTATTGTACTTTTCAGCTCCTGAATTTCTGTTTTCTTTAATAGTTTCTGTCTCTTTTGGAGCCCTGGTGGCTCAGGGGTTAAGAGCTTGTCTGCTAACCAAAAGTCAGCAGTTCGAATCCAGCAGCTGCTCCTAGGAAATCCTATGGGGCAGTTCTGCTCTGTCCTAAAGGGTCACTCTGAGTCAGAATCGGATTGATGGCAACAGGTTTGGTTTTGGATTTGGTTTTATCTCTTTATTGATATTCTGTTTGTTGAGATATCATTTTCCTGGTTTCCTTTATTTTTTTTGTCCATGTTTTTCTTTAGTTCTTTGAGCATTCAGTTCTTGGAGACACTTGCTTTCAAGTCTTTTTCTAGTAAGTGTATTGCCTAGGTTTCCTCATGGGCAGTTTTTATTAACTTCTTTTTTCCTGTGTCTGGGCCACACGTTCTTGTTTCTTTGCATGCCTCATAATGTTTTGAAAACTGGACATTTTAAATATTATAATGTGGCAACTCAAGGAATAAGATTCTCCCTTCTCCCTGGGGTTTGATGTTGCTGTCTGTTGTGGGTTGTTGTTACTTATTTGTTTAGTGAGCTGAATTGTTTTTTGTAAAGTCTGTATTCTTTGCTGAAGCCCTGATGGCATAGTGGTTAAGAGCTCGTCTGCTAACCAAAAGGCCCGCAGTTCAAATCCACGAGCTGCTTCTTGGAAACTCTGTGGGGCAGTGCTACTCTGTTTTACAGGGTTGCCCTGAGTCAGAAATGACTCGACAGCAGTGGTTTTGGTTTGGTTTGTATTCTTTGCCATGTGTGGCCAGGGAAGTCTGTGTTCCGTTAGCTTAGTAGACAGTTTTGATAGAGTTAACTTAAATGCTTGGAGCCAAAAATGGAAAAAAACAGAAGAATGGAAAAATACTGTCCAGTC
Source organism: Trichechus manatus latirostris (assembly GCF_000243295.1). Lineage (NCBI taxonomy): Eukaryota > Metazoa > Chordata > Mammalia > Sirenia > Trichechidae > Trichechus > Trichechus manatus. The sequence continues at coordinate 5,914,085 of NW_004444089.1, forward strand.
TTCGCACATTGGCTCTGTGTTGGGGCACTCCTTCAATGCCTTAGCCTTCACATCCTACGTGCGTGGAGCCTGAAGGACAAAGGTGAGCACTTATGGTCTTGTCAGGCCCTTACTGAGTATGCATCCTGTCCTGAGCATAAATGTGACTTTCTTAATTCCCCATTATACACAGGACGTTTTAAAAGTCATTCCTACGTGTGTCTGCTTCCTCAACCTCTTCCTTCCCAGGCTTCTTGGTCTGCCTGTTGCTTGTTCATTTCCCCAGGCTTCTACAGCCAATACCTGTGCCTTTAAATGCTCTCAGCAAAAGCCACTGGAAAGCCATCCCAGCCCTGGGAACACTTTGTCAGGTGAAATAAAGGGAATCCTTTCCTCCTGCCCTTGAGGGAGCCTCCAGATAAGTCACAACCACAGTTATATGAAAATAAGATCTGTACTGCTCTCTCTGGCACTGGCAACCTGCATCAGGGGTGTGAGCCACCATCCTCCCAGCCATTGCCAATCTGAGATGTGGGGGATGGTAAATAGGATTAAAACACCACAGCTTTCTCTTACCACAAAGCATCAGCTTTCTTCACCATGTTTCCCCTTATTTTCAGATATTTTTGACTAGATTCCAGAGTTCTTCAGTAGTTGATTCATACAGATTTTGCCAGAGCATTATCCTGTATTTTCCTACCCTTCCATTTTTGTTGATGTCATCTCCAGCATTCTTTTTCAAAGGCTGACTTTCTTAACTGATTTCACGTTAAAATAGTTAGAAACTGGGAGGGGAAATATATTTAATTAAGCCTACTTTAAGAACTAGAAATTGTGCGTAGTGTGTTTTGTGTACTTAGGAAACTGAATAGAGAAATTGTGCAATACTGAGTCAGGAGTACAAGTCTCCTGAATATTACCTATTTTACCGAATTCCTAACCTTGTGTATTTTTCAAGTTAATAGAAAAAAAGTAAGACAAATAAGGAATATAAACAGAGATGAGAAAACATCACATTTGGCTTTGCGATTACCTCTGGAACATTAAAAAGGTTATATGGCAATAAGAGCAATTCATTGCTGAAGGAGAAAAGTGAGAACACAGTAGAAAGCCTGACTGGCAACTTGAGGACAGACCATGAATTAGAGAAGTCTGCCTACCAGACTGCTCCCCTCTCTTCTCTTCTCCCATCCTCCCATTCTGCCATCTTCCCATTCTGTGCTGAACACTGAATTACTTATGTGTGCTTGGCAGTGTGCTAGTGGTATAGAGTTAGTGGTTAATAAGCTAAAAATGGTCCTTACCCTTTAAAAGCCTATTATTGCATTGTAGTGGATAGAAAGAAATCTGTTAACAACCATGATATCATGTAATACTTGCCAGAGTGTGGATGGGTACAGTAGGAGTTCAGAGAATGGCCATGTTTGGGTGCGTACAGGGAAAGCTTTCTGGATTAAATGATAACTAACCTGAGATTTGGAGATTTAGAGGAAGTGAACAAATCGAAGGGTGGAAAGAGAACCCTGTGCTGCGCATTAAAACCAGAAAGCAAACTCTTTGCCGTCGAGTTCATTCCAACTCACAGCAACCCTATAAGATGGAGTAGAACTGCCCCATACATAAGTTTCCAAGGAGCAGCTGGTAGATTTGAACTGTTGATCTTTTGGTTAGCAGCCGAGCTCTTAACCACTGTGCCACCAGGGAGTAATATATATAAAGGGCTAGATGAATTGAGAGATGTGTTGTATTTAAAGGAGAAGAATGTTCCTTATAGCAATAGTTGAGAAGTGGGAAGTGGAGGAAGATGAAGCTGGGGAGTCAAGTTGGGGTTTTATAAGCAACACTACCAAGTTTGGAGTTTATCCAAAAGAGTACGTTGCAAAGAAATCTAACTGGTTAATAACTGTCCAGTTTAACTTAATTAATGAACACTGAATTATCCCATATGATCCAAACTAATAATCTGAGATTTCAAATAAAGGGTTTTAAAGTCTATACTTAAAAAAATTTTAAAAAGATACTCAAATTGATAGTGATTATACAACTTACTGCTCTCTAAAGACAGTGTATTTCCAAACTACATTTTATATTCCAAATTTTATATTCAGAAATAATATAAAGGCTTGCCATTAAAGAATCTCAACCAGGATATTTATTTTATAGAAATTCACTTAAGACTGATTCTTCAGTAGGAAGCACCGTTCTGGAGTACGTCTCTTGCAGCGGCAATACTTTTCAGGAGTTTCAGGGAAAAAGTTGGAGAAAAAGAACACTCCTTAACTGTATGAGTGCCACAATGACACGTTCAGATTTATAGGAATTCTCAATTACTTTTTAAATCTTTTTTATACTGTAGTAACAGTGATTTCATGCACTTTTTCTAAGAACATGTGTTTTCGATATCTTTGTAAGGTTAGAATTTAGCTGTGTTCTGTTGCTTTTTAAAATGTTTTCCTAGAAGAGAATTTTATTTTGTATTATTCTTTGCTATTTCTCTGTAATTGAACCTCCAGTCTTATACTTTCTTGCTGAAATACTTTAAAAAATTTCTTGCTTTTGTTCACTATGGTTTACTACCTCCAGAGGTTTCGTTTTTTACCCACAGAGATCTCATTGTCTTTTCTCATTTTAGCCCACCCAGTGTTCTTAAAATACTTCAAAGAGGAAATATGAACATATAAATGCCCCATCTCTAAGCTTTAAGTCTCACTTTGACCTCATAGCAGGGGGTTTACATGCATTTTCTAGTCTAGATTAGACAGTGGCGTCACTAAGGTTGGTGTCACCCACTGCAGTAACTCAGGGTGTCACCACCCCCCCACCCCCCACCTGGAGTGGTTGGGGCTGGCTGGTGAAACCTTCCCCCGCCGTGAGTGGGGTGGCCCTGCCTCACCCCCACGCAAGGCCGAGTGCCCGCCCCTTCTGGCCCCACCCCCGTGGCTCCCTCAGCTCCTCCCTTCCTGCGAAGGCGGAGACCCTCCTGTCCACCCAGTGACGGGTGCCGAGGCCCTGCCACCACACCCGGACTGGTGGGTGATGGTGGGGGTAAGATTCTGTACTGGTAACACCAACTTTAGTGACACCACTGCCTTGGCAGCCACTCCCACAGTGGTGCCTGCTCCCCTGTCGCCACCACCGCCATCGCTGTCACTGCAGACCCTGGGGTCACTGTGGTGTCACCCCTTCTGACAGTGTCAGGGGGTGCGACCCACATCTTCTGCACTCCCCTAGTGACACCACTGCCCCCAAATGTCTTTTAATTTGTGTTTTCAAACCAGGATCCAATTAAAGCACATGCATTGTATTTGGTTATGTCACATAAGGCACTCTTACTCTAGATGTGGCTCTCCAGTGGGTCACTGGGGTTGGTGTCACCTAGTGCAGTAACTTATAGTGCTGCCCCTCATGCTAATTCCCACAGTATTGTAGCTACAACACCAGAAAATCTGACAAAATCAGCAGCTACAAAAACACTGGCAGCGAGGAAAACAACAGCCTGTGCCTACAGCACGCGCAGATGAAACCACGTGATTCGAAGCATCACTGTAGCTGGGTAATAATGACAGCTCTGACTGGAGCCCATTAGAAGGTTCAGAAAGTGAATTAGCACAGAGTTTTAGCCTTTTAGGTATATTGATACCTGTAAACTGGGATTATGAGAAACGTTTTTGTTGTTATAACTAACTACAGGGATATTTTTATAAAAAAAATAAATTTCTGCTGAAACACTGCACAGAAATTTTATAGACAGTCATTTTGGTGTCACCCCCTCTGACAGTGTCACCCAGTGCAGTCTGCACGCCCTGCAACCCCCTAGTGACGTCACTGAGATTAGAATCGTGGCTCTGCCACTTACTAGCTGTGTGACCCTCCTCATGTTGCTTGGCCTCACTTATCTTAGGTTTCCTGCTGTGAGGATAATGGTGCCTTTTCCTTACAGCATTTTTATACAGAGACTTGCTTAATAAAGGTTGACTGTTTCTACTTTTACTTACATGCTTTTGCTGCTGATAAAGGTTGAACCACTGATTACAAGTAGGGAACAAATATTTCCTAATCTTGAAATGATAGTGTCATACAGTAGTTAGCTTCTTTAACATTAATGTATTAAAAGTTACAATATAAGTGTTGGAAAGACCAAGCCTCTCTAGAAAACATGGCTCCACTCTACAGCCTCTACAATAAATATTCTTACAGCTTCTGGCAATGAAATCAGAGAACCATAACTGTACTCTGTTTTGTAATTAAATGATTTGTAAAAAGGGACATTGTGTTTTTGACTGTGATGCATGGAACTTTAGGTGTCACATAACAGGGCCTGATTGTTAGAATTATTAATTGTTAATTCCTTTAAAAGCAGATTACTTTTTTTTCCCCTCTCACTGAGCTCATCTCTGGTATTTTACCAGACTTTACTAAAGCATCTACAACTGGTTTAGGAAATTCGTCTAAACAATTCTTCAGTGCTCTCTCAATTTAGTGTGCACTGATTCTTACAGAGATTTATTCAGATGCTTTTTTCAAAAGCTTAAACCTCAGGGTCTACTTCTATCAGTTCTACCAGCAACTGTCCACATCACTGTTTCCCAAACCTTTTTTCTTCTTTACATGGTTCTCTTCTAGAGAACCTTTTCCCAGGAACTAATCGCCAGTCTACAGTGTTCATAGAAGTGACCCAGCTCAACCGGACGTACATTAATAAATAAATAAATCAGCGGTTCTTCAGTAAGACCATGGCATGGTGAAAATGATGTTTGAGTTGGTTTTGATAGATCTTCAAGTGGTATCTAATAGCGTACATGAACTATAATAAAATTAGTGTTTGCTGGAAGCATAAGACATAAGCTGGCTGAACTCTATGGTTCTTCAGGGATATATTTGAGTGACTAGATTTGGTAGCTTGAAGCTGGGGATACAAGAGAACTGATAATAGTTAATGCTTAAATGATTGCTAACTACGTTCCTGGCATTGTACCTAAGTACTTAATACCCCAATTATTTCATTTAATCCTTACAACAACTGTATTAGATAGAAACTTTTATTCCCATTTTATAGACAAAGAAACTGAGGCCTACAAAAGTAGCCTGATTGCAGCCACCCAGCTAGTAAGTGGTGCAGGTAGAAGTCAGTACCCAGGATTTCTGACTTCACAGCTAAACTCTGAACCACTGTTGTAGTTATTCTTGTTAGTGAACCAGGAATAGTAGAAGGAGTTGAGGTTGTTTCATATGCAGGATGGAAACTAGCCTTTAACCAGAGAGGAAAATTACTTCAGTAAAAGGTCAGAATTAGCATAGGGCTAGCTGCTTATAAAGTTGGATTTTGGATGTGTCACAGAGAAAAATATATACAGAGTATAATATTTTAAAATTTAGGACAAAAATTGTCTTTTTAAATCTTTTAGAAGTCTTTAAAAGTATTCTTAAAAGAGATTTGATTGCTTGTATGGATTTGCATGAAGACAGACTACTTGGGTTTTGATCTTGGGTCCTTTCCCTGCTGGTTATATGACCTTTTCAAGTTACACTCTCTGTTTTCTTACCTGTAAAATGGAGATAATAATAGCTTCTTTCTCATAAGGTTGTTGAGTATTAAATTTATTTCATATATGGAAAGCACTTGGAATAGTACGAAATGCCATGTAAGGTTGAGTGATATTATTATTATTTGTGTCATACTCTGCACTCCAGCTATTTGTAAACACTTTCAGTAATGGAAGAGTAATTCTACTTTTTACTCCTAATTCTACTCTATCTGTCCTCATTCTTGTTTTTCATTTAGTTCTTCTTTCTCAATTACTCACAATTTATATCTTTTTTATGTTTTTTGTGTCTCTGTAAGTGAACTTCAACCTTTTTTGGAATAAGTGAGGGTATGCATAGATGTGTACATACATAAATGCATCTTTGTTCTTGGACTTTAGCATTATTAGTGCGTGGATTTTGTCTTGTCTACTTATCCCTAGTGCCTAGAACAATAAGTGGAAGACAAGTCTTTAATAAATAAAATATTTGTTGAACGGATGACTTCAGATTTTTCAGGCATTTTGTATATGGCTATAATTTTCTTCCTAATTCTTCCTTTCTCTAGACCAAAAGGATATTCAGTTTGTCAGTTTTTCTCCAAGAATGATGCTTAGAACTGAATATAATAATTTATGTGTGATTTGATCAACAGCAAATAAAAGGAGTATCATCTGTATGATTTCTTATATTGTATGTGTATTTGTCTATTGCTGTACTTAAAAGTGGAGCCCTGCTGGTGCAGCGGTTAAGAGCTTGGCTGCTAACCAAAAGGTTGGCAGTTCTAATCCACCAGCTACTCCTTGGAAACCTTATGGGGCAGTGCTGCTCTGTCCTGTAGGGTTGCTGTGAATTGGAACTGACTCGATGGCAACGGGTTTGATACTTAAAGTAGCATGTGGTGCAGTCAACTTTTGACTCATTTGGTATAAAATCATTAATCACATATGTTGCCATTAAACCAAGTCTCCTTACTCTGTCACATTTGTGCTTTTTTTTTGTAAAGGCTATTACAAGACTTTACATGTTGCTGTATTAACCTTATTTTTTTAAGATTCATTACATCATGTCTACATTGCCTGTTAGGTTGTGCTGTCATCAGTTCCATATTTCTCCGTCTATACATGGAGGTTAGAAACTAGCTATTCTTTTTCTATTACATCGCTTGTATCTGACAGTCTAGTAAAATCAAAAGAGAAAATGAATTCCATGTCTTAAAATTTTACTCTTAATGAACTCAACATCTTTTAGTGATTATCACTTTTAAAGGCCAGACCCTTCTTTTTTAGTAATTTGTCCCGAATCCCACTCAGTTTTCTGTGCTCTTTGTTTATCTCCTTTTGCCGTTTTTTTTTTTTTTTTTAATTATTGTACTTTAGATGGTTTACAGAACAAACTAGCTTCTCATTAAACAATCAGTACATGTATTGTTCTGTGACATTGGTTGCCAACCCCACGTCATGTCAACACTCTCCCTTCTCGACCGTGGGTTCCCCATCACCAGCTTTCCTGTCCCCTCCTTCCTTCTAGTTCTTGTCCCGGGGCTGGTGTACCCATTTAGTCTCATTTTCTTTTATGGGGCTATCTGATCTTTGGCTGAAGGGTGAACCTCAGGAGTGACTTCAGTACTGAGCTAAAAGGGTGTCTGGGGGCCATACTCTTGGGGTTTCTCCAGTCTCTGTCAGGCCAGTAAGTCTGGTCTTTTTTTGTGAGTTAGAAGTTTGTTCTACATTTTTCTCCAGCTCTGACTGGGACCCTCTGCTGTGAGCCTGGTAGAGCAGTCAGTGGTGGTAGCTGGGCACCATCTAATTGTGCTGGACTCAGTCTGGTGGAGGCGGTGATAGTTGTGGTCCACTAGTCCTTTGGACTAATCTTTCCCTTGTATCTTGTTTTCTTCATTCTCCCTTGCTCCTGAAGGGGTGAGACCAGTGGAGTATCTTAGATGGCCGCTCACAGCTTTTAAGACCCCAGATGCTACTCACCAAGGTAGAATGTAGAGCATTTTCTTTATAAACTATGTTATGCCAATTGAGCTAGCTGTTCCCTGAGACCATGCTCCTCAAAGGTCTCACTCAGCCCAGTAATTCAGTCCCTCAGGGAGTTTTTTTTTTTTTTTTAATTAGAATTGTGTTTAGTAATTTCAGCTCTTATAACTCATTTTACGTATCTGAAACCCTCGAATCTTTGATCAAAATTAGTTTTTGACCAGAAGACTTGAATGTTTAAGAGTAGCTACGCTTTCTTGCTAGTTGAATTTTTGGTATTATTTTATTTTATTTTATTGTTATAAATAACCTTTCACATTAGCTGGTTATTGTTTCTCTCTGTTTACTTTCAGCTGGTTGGTGGAGAGTTTGACTTGGAGATGAACTTTATTATCCAGGATGCTGAGAGTATAACATGTATGACAGAGCTTTTGGAACACTGTGATGTAACATGTCAAGCAGAAATATGGAGCATGTTTACAGCCATCCTGCGGAAAAGTGTTCGGAATTTACAGACCAGCACAGAAGTTGGGCTGATTGAACAAGTATTGCTGAAAATGAGTGTTGTAGATGACATGATAGCAGGTATGGCTTATATGATAGGGGTGTCGTTTCAGTGATCGTAAAGAGTCACTTATTCTCTTTATGTTCAGTAAATAATACAGATTTATCCAAATAAATAAATAAATAGAAATGTATGGTAATCTTTATCCTTTATACTAAGGAAAAAGTTGAAGAATGGAAGACTTCTGGATTAATTGAATACCATTACTGATTTTGTTTTGCTAGGTTTTAGAAAATTTTAGTACTGTGGAGTAAGTGCTACACATCTGTCAGAAAAGTAGTTGTATGTAGTATTTCGTTAAACTTTTACATGATTAAAAGATCCTAACAGGGACTGCAGTTTTATAGTGTAGTATAATGAGCATCTTCAGCAGTATAACGGATGCTTCACCATACTCTCCTGGCTCCATGCCCTGCAGTCTGGCCTGTGGGGCTCATTGATGGGAGGTACTAAAAGCCTGAGGACTAACCTGGGGTGCCTTTCTGAAGAGTCCATTTCACTTTAGTATTTTGAGGGCATACTTTTGCATTAAACTAAACACAGGCATATTATGAAATAGAACATATACTTTGCATAAAATTTCAGGATAAAAATACTAATTTTTATGCTTGTTGCGGATCAGTTCAGGCAATAACTTTGAAATCTATCATTTTTCACTCTCAACCCTTATCCCCCTGTAAGCTTATTCTCCTTTGTGGTTAGATGCACTTCAGTCGAAACGCTGTGGAAGCATGGCCCCAGAGCAACAGCTGTTCCCAGAAAATAAGTTTACAGTTTGAAATGTTAATTCTCTTAAGCCATAAATCTTCAGCATCAGTATCTTTTGACATAAAAGAGTTTTGATAATTCTAAAAGTGCTAATTTAGCTCCTTAACAGTTTTCTGTTTTTTAAAAGTAGCTCAGATACTAGAAAATCCTCTGACATTTTGACTCGTGCATTTAATGAATTTTAATATTTATAGAAAAAACATTAAATGAGAAAATATAACGAAGAATGGATTAAAGAAGAATGTTTATTTAAATTGAAATAATATTAAAAATTTTTCTGTACAGAGTTTATTAAAATCATTTCTGATTGCTTTCAAGGGGGCATTTATCTGTTTAGAATGAGTTAGCATTCTATATATTGTACACTGGTGGTTAATGTGATAAAAAATAAGATTCCATCTTAAATTTCTGTAAAAGTCTTTTTAAAAAGATATGGTACCATATCTGTAAATTCTAGTAGTTATTTAAAAGGAATTTATATGTTATAAACTTATATGTGCATATGTTATGTAGTAGAACATCATGTGATCTTTAAATCTTCATGTCTGAGTTTGAGCCTTTAAATTTTTTTTTGGTAAGTGGCCAACACTTTATAGAGTACAGTTTGGAGAAGGAGCTAGAATTATAGGCATTGTAGTTTACTGGTATGTAATTTATGAACATTGAGATGTAGAGTGATAGTACCATGGAAGTTCTTATCTTGACCTTTTCTGTTATATACAACTCCTTAATTCTGTTATCCCTTCTTCTTAGTAATAATAATATTGATAACACTAAATTTTCACCTTTTGTTATTTTAAGCATTTTCCTCCAAAAGAGCCTGGTGATGAAAGGAGAAAAGAGAGCGAACATTAGAAAAAATACTTCTGCCTTACTTTTCATTATAGAAATTAAAATTTAGATAGCTTAGTAATGAAGAACCAAAGGCCCCACTAAACCAAAACCCATTGCTGTAGAGTTGATTGCGACTCCCAGCGACCCTATACGACAGAGTAGAACTGCCCTATAGGGTTTCCAAGCCTTTAATCTTTATGGAAGCAGACTGCCACATCTTTCTCCTGTGGAGGGAAAACCTCTTGGTTATCAGCTGAGCACTTTAACCACTGTGCCACCAGGGCTCCTGGAAGTCCCCACTGTTGTTGTTAGTTGCTGACTCATAGCGACTCTGTACAACAGAACGAAACATCGCCCAGTCCTGTGCCATCCTCACAATCGTGCTTGAGCCACTGTTGCAGCCATTGTGTCAGTCTGTCTCATGGAGGGTCTTTCTCTTTTTCACTGACCCTCTACTTTACCACACATGGTGTCCTTCTCCAGGGACTGAACCTTCCTGATAACTTGTCCAAAGTACGTGAGACGAAGTCTCGTCGTCCTTGCTTCTAAGGGGCATTCTGGGTGTACTTTTGCCAAGACAGAAGGCCCCACTAGTCACTGCTAATGTTTCATTGCTGGAAATGGTACAGCATGTTAAGTTCGTTGTCGGGTGCCATCGAGTAGATTCCAACTCATCGCGACTCCACGTGACAGAGTAGAGCAGCCCCATAAGGTTTCCTAGGGTGTAATTTCTACAGCAGCAGATCACCAGAGCAGATCCTGCAGAGCCGCTGATGGGTGTGAACCGCTGACCTGTTGGTTAGCAGCTGAGCACTTAACCATGGTACCACCAGGGTGCCTTTGTTAGTTTAAAGAGATCCTTTTCATTTAGTAATGTGAAAAACATCACTAGAATTTGGTTAAATGAATATAGTAAAATGACCAAAGGATTTTTAGCTAGTTCATATTATGAATTTTTTAAAAACAATCTTGTTTTCCTATAAAAGAAAACTTGCTATAATATAATTAAACTGCACTGCTTGGTTATGTTATATGTACAATAAATAGGAAATTTTTCTTTAAATACTAATGTAAGAAGTCACTTCTTTGTAGCATACGTAGGTGATGGGTAAGGGTCTGTGAATAGAAGTTCAATTAAAAAAAAATTGTAGGTCAACCTTTAAGGAGTCATTTGATGAACTCAAGCTGCCAGTACAGCTAGTTGCTTCAGAATGCATCATATTAATTCAGGGTTTTTAAAAGTACTTGATTTTTTTTTTCCTAGAATTTTTTCTTAGAAACAGACCTCTAGCTAATATGTAGCAATTATGAAAATGTATGTTACTTGAATGTGGAAACACTTTATTTCATTAACATGCTCTCTTTCAAAAAAATGGCATATCCATTGTCACAATTTTTATCATAGAAATTGCTTACTTGTTTTGGCTTTAGGAAAGAATGAATTACTTATTTATTGATGAAAATAGCCATACTAAATTTCTGTTTTTAGAATACATAAATAATAAATATTTTTAAAAGTGTCAAATTTCAGTTATTAATCTGTGATATTGGATAATATACCTTATATGTCAGTAACTAATTATTTCATTTTATCCTAAACTAAATTTTTTATTAATTGATGATAAACTGTTTAGAGTATGTGTGTGTATTGTTTTGTAATAGCTTGTATAGCATCTTGAATTCTTAGAAAGTACTTTAGAATTCTGAAAAGAATGATTGACAGAGGCACTACTCACAGTGTCAAGAGATCAGAAAGTTATCAGTGACAAGAAAATTAGATGTATAATTTCTCTCATTATTTGGTGAGCTGGTGTGTCTCTTATGCACATAAACATATGTATTAACATAATGGATATCACTAGTAATGCATTTAAATTACACTTTGACTTACAGACTAGTAGGTAAGAAAGAGGACTTTGGGCTATATTGCTTAGGTTTGAATCATGACTCTCCCACTTAGTAGATATGTGTTCTTGGGCAATGTGATTAAGTTATCTATGCCCCAATTTCCTCATTTTAAAAGGGGATAATAACAGTGCCTACTTCATAGGCTTGTTATGAGGATTAGTGAAATTAATGTATGTAAACCACTTGGAATAATGCCAGGCATGACTTAAGTGCTCAAACATTATTGTAGTAGGCCAAGGAATATTTCAAGAATATATTTTATTAAGAATAGATAATTCTGAAATAAAATATGATCAACCCTCACTTTTTAATTTGAAAATAACCAGTTTACCATGTTAAATCTTTGTACCTTTGCATAATTTTGCCTCCTTTTCTCTACTTTTAGCAGATGTATATAAATCTGGGAATATATGAAATTTATTTTAAGTATTTGCTAAGAAAGCTTAATTGGAATGGCATAACTAATAGGGAAATTATATAATTCAAATAAAACATTTTTGGTTATCTGATGACTTAGTAACTGTTATCTCTTTATTAGATTGTTTATTCATTAGGACATTAGCTATATTTTAGGCATCTATCTATATATATTTAGAAACGACAATCTACAGTTTTTGCTCTTTCAAAAAGTATACTACCTTGACAGATGGCAACTTATGACTAGAGTTCAGAATAACTTTATTTTCCTTTGAAGATCTTCTAGTTGATATGTTGGGGGTTCTTGCCAGCTACAGCATCACTGTCAAGGAGTTGAAGCTCTTGTTCAGCATGCTTCGAGGAGAAAGTGGAATCTGGGTAAGCCATGGTCAGAGGGGATCAGTATCAGTGCTTTAGTACTTAGTGTTCAACAGCTTGTCTCTAGAGGACCATAAACTTGAATTTTAAATGGAAATTGAATGTTCCTCTTAAATAGTTTGGTAAATGATTTAAAATTAATTTTCCCTTTTGTTAGAAAACATTCCAGTGACTAACATGCTATATTAAGTATCATTGCTAAATTTGTACAGTGACATTTCTTTGTTTTATTGTTTCCTCAGCCAAGACATGCAGTAAAATTATTATCAGTTCTTAATCAGATGCCACAAAGACACGGTCCTGATACTTTTTTCAATTTCCCTGGTTGTAGTGCTGCGGTAAGTTTTAAATACATGTTTATTTTTATTTTTATAATTTTTAAGTCAGGTCTATTAAGGAATAATTTGCATAGAATAAAATTCACCAATTTTAAAAGTACAATTTGATGAGTTTTCACAATGAATACCACGACAATCATGATACAAAACATTTTCATCACTTCCCAAAATCCCCTGTGTGATTTACTGCCAGTCATCTTTGCCCAGCTGTGGTCCCTGGCAACCTCTGGTTTCTTTTGTGTTTCTAGAGTTTTACCTTTTCTAGAATTTCATAAACTACAGTCATACAGTATGTAGTCTTTCGTGTCAGGCTTCTTTCACTTACCATAATGCTTGTGAGATCGTTTATGTTGTAGCTTATACCCATAGTTTGTTGTGTTCATTTTTATTCTGAGTAGTATTGCATTTTAGGGATATATCACAATTTAGCCATTCACTAGTTGATGTTTTCTAGTGTTTGGCTATTGTGAAAAAAACTCTTATGAACTTTTTTGTTTTTTGGTGGTGGTATATTAAAATTTATTTTACTTTTTAAGTCATGTTTATTGAGATGTAATGCTATGAATATTTGAGTACAGGTCTTCCTGAGGGGGCATAGCAGAAAGTTTCCTTATTTGTTGGGTAAATACCTAAGAATGAGACTGCTCAGTTTTGTGGTAAGTGTATGTTTGACTTCATGAGAAGCTGCCAAATTCTTTTCCAAAGTGGAGGTACCATTTTGGATTCCCATGAGCAGTGTATGAGCCTCCAAGTTACTCCACATCTTTGACAAAGTTGGTATTGTCAGCCTTTTAATTTGAGGCATTTAAATGGTTATACAATGGTACGCCCATTGTAGTTTTAATTTACATTTCCCTCATGGCTGATGATGTTGGACATTTTTTCATGTGTTTGTGGGGCACACTTGCGTCTTCTATTGTGATGTTTGTGTTCATATCTTCTGTTCCTTTATAAAACATTGAGTTGTTTGCCTTACTTCCTAAGAATTCCTTATGTATTTGTGATGTTCCTTTATCCAATATGTATTTTCCACATTTTCCCCAATATATGACTTACTTTTGTATTTTCTTAACAGTATTTCTTGAAGTAGAAAAGATTTTTACTTTTGATGAAGTTTAATTAAAACTTTTTTAAAAAATATTTTATGCTTTTGTAGCCTAAGAAGTCAGTCTAAATCAGGGTCACAATTTTTTTTCTCTTTTTCTTTAAGAAACTCTACAGTTCTAGCTCTTACACTTACATCTGTGATCCCTTTTGTCCATGTGTATGTGTGTGCGTCTGTGTTTTGGTATATAAATGCATAATTGTTCCATTACCATTTGTTGAGGAGACAATCCTTTCCACTTTGGATTGCCGTGGCACCTTTCTTGAAAATTAATTGACCACGGTTATGTGGGTCAATTTCTGGACTCTCTGTTCAGCCCTGTATTTTTATCTTTAATCCAGTATCACAGTATCTTTATTATTATAGCTTTATAGTAGTTTTTAAAATCAGGTATAATAAGTACTCCAACTTTGTTCTTCATCTTTATGAAGAACATAAAATATTTTAGTTTTTCTAGGTTATTTGCATTTCCATATAGATTATTGAATCAACTTGTCAAACTTTATAAAAAGCCTTTTGTGATTTTGATTGTGTTGTGTTAAATCTGTTGAACCATTTGAAGAGAGTAGATATGTTAACATTATTGAATCTTCCAATTCATGAACATGGTATATTTCTCCCTTTAGTTTTCCGTTTAGTTTTGCGCTACATTTGTTAAATTTATTCCCAAACATTCCATAATGTGTGTTGCTAGTATATATAAATGCATTTGATTTTTGTATATTGACTTTGTATTCTGAGATGATGCTAAACTCACTAGTCCTAGCAGATTTTTAGTAGATCCCTTAGAATTTTTTACAGAGATAATAATTTTATCTGTGAATAAAACCAGTTTTACTTCTTCTTTTACAATCTGCTTGCCCTTTTATTTCTTTTTTATTGCCTTTTTTCATTGGCTCGGACCAATATTGAATAAAAGTAACATCTCTTACTTGTTCTCAACCTTGGTGGGAAAGTGTTAAGTATTTCACCATTAAGTGTACTTTTGGTATCAGGTTTTTGGACATGTCCTTTGTCAGGGTGGAAATCCTGGTGATGCAGTCGTTAAGAGCTACAGCTGCTGACCTTTTTGAATCCACCAGCCACTCCTTGGAAACCCTATGGGACAGTTCTAGTCTGCCCTCTAGGGTTGCTATGGTTTGGAATTGACTCGACGGCAACGGGTTTGTTTTTTTGGTTTTATCAGGTTGAGGAAATTCCTTTATTTCTAGTTTGTTGAGAGTTTTTTCTTTTAATTATGAATAAGTGTTGAATTTTGTCAAATGTCTTTCCTGATTTTATTGAAATGATCATATAATTTTTTCTTTTAGTCTTAATTAAACCTTCAGATACTATGAGATTTCCTATTTGCTTATTCATTAAAAACGTGTTTTCCTTTATGTTTTTCATAGTATTACACGAGCTGCTTAAAATGCTTATCTACTGATTCTAAAATCTGGACCAAAGTGGTGTGATTCTCCATCGATTACATTTTTTCTTGAGTGCAAGTCATATAGTACCATTTTTCTTATGCCCAGTAATTTTGGATTTTACTTTGGACATTGTGAGTTATATGTTGTGGTGGCTCTGGTGTCTGTTTCAGTCCTCTGAAGATTGTTGATTTTTTTCTTTTTTCTTTTTTTAAACAGGAATTTATGTTGGCTGACTTAAACTCCAACCTCTATCTTTTTTTTTCTTTTTCTGGTTGGCAGCATCTGGAATCTCTGATTAGTTCTTAAACTTTAACTGGACTGCTTAGTGTCAGCTTTGTGCATGTGTAGTTCAGGGGTCAACTGAGATCTGGGCAGAGTTTATATGTGGAGTGTAGGGCCGTTCTCTGTGATGCTCTCTTTCTTAGGAGTTTTCTTTAAATATGCCCTACTGTAGTCACTCCACGGAGCTCTGGTGGCTCAGTGATTAAAGTGATTGACTGCCAAGTGAAAGGTCAGCAGTGTGAAACTGCCAGCAGCTCCGTGGGAGAAAGATATGGCAGTCTGCTTCCATGAGGATTTACAGCCTTGGAAACCCTAAGGGGGTGCTATGAGTCGAAACTGACTCGACAGCAATGGGTTTTTGGTTGGGTAGTCACCCCAAACTGTCTTCTGCTTCTTCACAGCAGTAAAATAATGGATTTTTATCTAAGTTTTAACCACCTAGCGTGGTGGTGACTTGGGCCTGACGTTAGGCCAAGAGCAATAAAATACGGGAAACCCACCTTGCATCCTTCACTTCTCCCAAGGAAAGACTTCCCTGCATTTTTGTTTGCTTTTGGTTGCTGCCCAGAGCTTCCGGATGGTTTTTTGTTCGTTTAATTATCTCGACTTTGTGATGTCCGTTTATTTGGGAGGGTTGGTCTTAAACACGAATTACTCCTCCATTATCGGAGGCTATAACTAGTACCTAATTTTAATCATGAGATGAAGATGGGAAGTTTAGGATTTGCAACTGGGCGGTTGGTTCCAGTGTCAGGATCCAGTGAGACAAAGAAGTTAGACGCCAAGCACTCTTCAGTTCTAGTGTTGACCCTTTGCCTTTTAGTCTCTTCCTGAAGTTGAGGTATTTTGGTATGCTCAGACCTTCCTCATCACATTTCTTACTCTTCTTGTTTCACCGTTGGTATAGATGTGTTGGCACTTTACACGTGTATAATTTTTGCCAAAGAAGGGTTGGTCGTGATTTCTTGTTTCCTTTTCTTTACTGTGGCGGACTAGCCCCTTAATGTTTCTTGACTCTCTTGTATGTAAAGCAGTAACACTTGGTTATGGGATAGGGTTACTGCGAGCCTCTGATGAAATCATATACCAGTTAAGCAGTATAAATGGTAAATATCATGTAGAGATTTGTGGCTCTTTGGTTATTACTCTACGTCAGTATCCTGGCAGTATTCTATTTCATCAACTATTCTCCCCAATGGTATAATTTTTCCTTGCTTTTTTTATTGTAGCAACTTATATAACAAAACATTTGCCATTTCAACATTCTTCACATGTACAATTCAGTGACATTAATTATGTTCATCATCTTGTTCAACCATCACCACTATCCATTTCCAGACTTTTCCCTCACCCTTAACAGAAGCTCAGTGTCCCCTCAGCCATAGATTCCACTTGCGCTCTCCTTCTCACCAGACCCTGGTGAACAGTAATAAACTTTGGTCACTATATACTTACCTATTCTAGATGTTTCACACAAGTGCAATCATAAAATATTTGTCCTTTTCTGGCTGACTTATCACTCAGCATAATATTTTCATGGTTCATCCATGTTGTAGAATGTATCAGAACTTCATTTCTCTTGATGGCTGAGTAATATTCCATTGTACGTATGTACTACATTCTATTTATCCATTTATCTGTTGATGTACATTTAGGAAGTTTCCACCTTTGGGCTATTGTAAATAGTGCTGCAGTGAACACAGATATGGTAGTATCAGTTCATGTTCCTGCTTTCAATTCTTTTTGGGTATATACCTAGGTGTGGAATTGCTGGGTCATATGGTAATTGTGTTTAACTTTTTGAGGAACTGCCAAACTTGTTTTCTACTTCCCTTAACTGTTTGTCTGAATCTTTTTTCAATTATAATTCCCACCAGTTGCAAAACAATAAGAAAGTTAAAAATGTAGTTTCCAGATGAAAATTAACTATTTTACATAGCAAATTGTCAGAGTAGAACACATACGAAGTGTATATTGTGGTATTTCCCTGAGCAAACACTGACACAGTACTCAAGGAGGCAAGATCTCTCTGATGCAGTAGTTCTGTTTACATATACAGTGACACCCAAGAGAGCAGGAACCAGGATTGCCTGGTTTTTCCAGATCTGGCAAATTTTCTGCCTTTGACAGGGTGCAGTCTTACCACTTTTCTGTCACTGTTCAGTGGAAAATATTTGAGTTTCCCTTCCGTGACAGGTTTCTGCCTTACACAGCTCTGGCTTTCGAAGCTTTTACCATATAGCTTTTAAAAATACATTTTGCAAAACTGCTGCTGATCTGACATCTGGTATATCTCAGTGGGAAAGGAGACTGATGTGTGTTGACAGAAATGTAAACAAGCTGCTGTCTTGTTTATGGAATCAACCAAATTTAGCTAGCAAAATTATGAATGTTTTCTAGCAATATGCAATGCATATACACATACATGCACACACACATGTGTGTATGTATATATATACATATATAAATACATGTAGATAACTTTATTCATAAGTTGTTAGTAGTGTATGTCTGAATTATTTTTGTTCCTGGGATTTTGTTGGACTTTTACAATCTACACTCCTTTGCCTGATTTCCCTTGAGTCATTCATTTCCTGGAAGGGTAGTTTGAATCAAGAATATATTTATGGAGAGTAGAAAGCAGGGAAAGAACTAGAACTTTTTACAACTGTTATTTAACTCACACAAACTATATAGGACAGACGTTATTATTTCTGTTATACAGTTGAGAAAACTGAACCTCAATAATGTAACATTGCTCGAGATCATAAAGCAGAATCACTGCTGGAGCATAACTTTGCCTGCCCTCAGCACAGTGGCTACTTCTTTTCAGGCACGTTACTTCTGCTATTGAACTGCTAAAATCTAGATAGGAGCCCATTCTGAAATCTTACCATTAGGGTGTTTGATAATCTGCTTCTGGGTGAGTAAGATGCAGCCACATTTTAGTAGCAATAAGAGGGGACATACTGTTTGGACCACTGCCAACACAGTGCCTTTGGTTGACTAAAATTGTGACAACTCTTTCTTCTCCTCAGAAATAACCGTATACGTTAGGCCTTGTGAGTTGTATTTTATATCGTGAAGATCCCACCCTGTGCTCTGTGCTGCCTCTATTTGAGCAATTTGATAACATTTGCTTATTTGGGGAACTAATTGAAGTCTACAGAGTGATTCATGTAAAGATGAATGACAAATGTAAGGGTTTTTTTTTTTTTTTTTTAACATACTTTAAGACTTTATGGATATACTATTTAGATTTGCCTTTTATGATTATGATATATTTCATGAACCTGCTTAATTAAGAAATAGTGCACTTTTCTATGGAATATTTCAGTAAAAGTGCACCATTTGAACACTGAAATAATTTCTCTTGCAAATTATAATAGAAAAGAACATAAATTTGGAGTTCGCTCCAACTGAGAGTATCTGAGTAATGGAGGAAATGTGAAGATAATTTAAATCCAAAGTTAAAAAGATAATCCAGAGCCATATCATTAACAGCATGGGATGAGAAGGAACTCTAAGGAACCTAGGGAGTGGGTGATGAGAACAGGCAAGAATGGTTTGGGAGTGAATGAGGCTGGGTTTACTGTGCAGGGTTAGCTTCTGTGCATTGAGTAAGGGGGATGTGTGCAGGAGTTAAAAGTGTCGGAAAAGGTTAAGTATGCAATGTACATTGTGTGGTGCGCTCTGGTCAGGGAGATACTTAGGATCAGGAGGTTGAGGAGTACCCTCCAAAAGTGGAAGTTTATTAAGTGTAGTTTGGTTTAGTGAAACTCATGAAGGTGTTAAGAAGTGGTAAAATTGGCAAGAGTTGAATTTCACTAGCAAAGAAACAATAAATGAGGTTAACTATTTCCTATTTAAAAAATCAAAATTAGCTATGTTTGACAATTATAGAGCCTGAACTAATTGCTTAAACATTAAAATCTGAAAAGATGTTTATTTGGGAATTTTTTATTCATTTTTAGAGTTTCATCCTTCATTTGAAATTATGTGTGTGTGTATGTTTCTGTGTGTGTGTCTTTTTTTACAGCAAGCGCTTATAAATCCATGGTTACTTTGAGATTATTTGTTGACCACAGATTGAGTGTTTTCTATGTCATAGATCACAGTGCTGAGAGTGTAAATTATATTCCTGACTCTTGAAGAACTCTAATGGATAAAAACCCACCCATTGCCATCAAGTCAGTTCTGACTCACAGCAACCTCATATGACAGAGCAGGACCGCCCCATAGGGTCTGGAAGGCTGTAATCTTTACAGAAGCAGACTGTCACATCTTTCTCCTACAGAGTGGGTGGTGGGTTTGAACCTCCGACCTTTTGTTTAGTAAGCAAGCTTAGATCGCCAGGTCTTTCTCCCACAGAACCGCTGGGTGGATTTGAACCTCCTACTTTTTGGTTATCAGCCTAAACGCTTAACCACTGCACCATCGGGGCTCCTTCTCTAATGGGTAGACAGATGCAAAAATAACTTGTTAAACAATAAGAGTTACAAGTGCTTTAGTGGGTTTAGGTACTGAGTGCTATGGGAAAACAGTGAAAAGAGAAATTAAGATGGGGTGAAGTCTAGGAAAGCGTCACAGAAGAGGAACATATTAGCCTGGTCTGAGGGAGGGAACACGGGGAGCTTACTGGAGGGAGAAGTTTTTTGAGCAGAGGCAGTGTCCCGTACAAGAGAGGGGAGCTGCAAAAGAAGAGTGAACAACAAGTCTAAAAGAACAGCTGAGCTATTTAGGAGTACTTTGGGAAGTAGGGTAAGAGTAGAATTGACAGGTTTGTTGGAGCCGTAGTATGTTTGGGGAGTCTTGTATAACCTGAAGAAATTTGAATTTTATTCTGTATGCTAAGGATTTTTAAATATGGAAGCTACTTGGTTAGATTTGAGAAAGATGAAGGATTTGTGCAGGGAACAAAATCACTTATAAAATCAAAATGGATAATTATCTCTTACGTGTAGATATTGTGGATATCTCCTCGGAAAATAAGTATATCCACTCAGATGTTTCTTGAAATCAAGTAATCGACCACTTTCACATATATTCCTTAGGATGGCTGGATTTTATTTGACTGCTGTTATATTATCCGTTTCCTGATGAGTGGATCTGAATCATTTTTAGTCATAAATTTCAATGTTTAAGGTTATGACTGATACACTGATACATCTCATGCCTTCCCCTCTTTTGTTTCAATATTGTGAGCACTATGAGCTTCATCTCTTAATGTTCTTATTTTTTCAGTATTGATTCTGTTAACATTCTGTAGCATAGTTGTTTTTGGCTTTTAAACATTCAACCTCCTCTAATCAAATGAAGTGTTACTGAAAACCTAACATAAACCTTAGAAAACTGAAAACACTGAGGTGTATGTATGAGGAATTATGTGTTGGTAAAACTGCAGGGGGTTTTCTTGTAGTAAAGTATGAAAACCAGCATGTAACCTAGAGGTGAAACTTAATTCACTGAGTTTTGAAAATACAACACTTCTGTGTCAATGAATAATATTTATAGATTACTTTAATAGGTTAATATTTTCTATTTTATATATTTGATCAAGATTTTCTGATATTTATACTTTGATTTTTTTTAAAAATTTTTTCCCATACGAAAATTTATAGATACATTGTTATGTGACTCTAATTCCTCTTCCCGTACTGCGACAGCACACTCCTCCTTTCCATTCCTGATTGGCTATGTCCATTCAGCCAGCTCCTAACCCTCTCTGCCTTCCCAGCTCACCTCCAGACAGAAGCTGCCCATTTAGTCTCTTGTACCTACTTGAGCTAAGAGGCATACTCCTCACAAGTATCACTTTATGTCCCACAGTCCAGTCCAATCCCTGTCTGAAGAGCTGGCCTCAGAAATTGTTTTAGTTCTGGGCTGATAGAGAATCCAGGGACCATGCTTTCTGGGATTCCTCCAGTCTCAGTCAGACCATTAAGTCTGGTCTTCTTACTAGAATTTGAGTTCTGCACCCCACGTTTCTTGCTCCGTCCGGGACTCTCTGTTGTGTTCCCTGTCAGGGCGGTCATTGGTGGTGGCCGGGCACCATCTAGTTCTTCTGGTCTCAGGCTGATGAAGTCTCTGGTTTTTATGTGGCCCTTTCTGTCTCTTGGGAGAATACTTTCTGTGTGTCTTTGGTGTTCTTTATTCTCGTTTACTCCAGGTAGTTTGGACCAATGGATGCATCTTAGATGCCTGCTTGTAAGCTTTTAAGACCCCAGACGCCACTCACCAAAGCAGAATGCAGAACATTTTCTTAATAAGCTTTGTTATGCCAGTTGACCTAGATGTCCCCTGAAAGCATGGTCCTCAGACCCCTACCCCCACCACTCTGTCCCTCAAAGTGTTTGATTGTATTCAGAAAACTTCTTAGCTTTGGTTTAGTCCAGTTATGCTGACTTCCCCTGTAGTGTGTGCTGTCCTTCCCTTCACCTAAGATAATTCTTATCTACTATCTAGTTAGTAAATAACCCTCCCTCTCCCTCCCAACCCTCGTAACCATCAAAGAATGTTTTCTTCTGTGTTTAAACCTTTTCCTGAGTTCTTATAATAATGGTCTTATACAATATTTGTCCTTCTGTGACTGACTAAATTCACTCAGCATAATGACCTCCAGCTTCTTCCATGTTACAAGATGTTTCACGGCTTCATCGTTGTTCTTGATCATTGCGTAGTATTCCGTTGTGTGGATATACCATAATATGTTTATCCATTTGTCTGTTGATGGACACCTAGGTTGTTTCCATCTTTTTGCTATTGTGAACAGTGCTGCAATGAACATGGGTGTGCATATATCTATGTGACAGCTCTTATTTCTCTAGGGTATATTCCAAGGAGCGGGATAGCTGGATCGTATGGTACTTCTATTTCTTGCTTTTTAAGGAAGTGCCAAATCGATTTCCAAAGTGGTTGTAGCATTTTACATTCCCATCTATTGTTTTTTAATATGTAAAAACCGTATTTGACCTTAGTTACTATTGGTTTCCTTTAACTGATACTTTTGTATCTTTTTCCATTTCTTTGTAGGCAATTGCATTGCCTCCTATTGCAAAGTGGCCTTATCAGAATGGCTTCACTCTAAACACTTGGTTTCGTATGGATCCATTAAATAACATTAATGTTGATAAGGATAAACCTTATCTATACTGGTAAGTGATATCTTTAATTCTAGGATTTTTGTTTTTAATTACTTCAATTTTGCAAAGATAGTATCAAGGTGACATATTAAATAGAATATATATGTGTGTATATATACATGTATATATCTGTGTGTATATATACACATACACACATACTTATATGTATATATACTATGAAGACACAGTTAGATCAAGTTTTCTTTTGATTGTAAACAGCCTGCCTCACTATTTTTTTCAGTTGCAGCCTAAGAGTCAGGTCTTACAGACCTTTCTCTTTCTTGTCTGCTTCAGTATAGATCAGTCATGGGTCCTTAGTGAAGACTGCTAGTCTCTGATCAAGGGGAGGAAAAAGCTGTATTCGTGCCAGATTTCATTCACGCACTGTGGTCTGTGGTCAGCTGAGATCTGCTCTTAAAAATGTTAATACCATTTGAGAAATTATAATCAAGTAAGATGAGTTATTGGTAGACAAGTAGCAGAATGGATTGGTTGTAATGACTGAGAGCATGGTAATTTTAGTATTCCAATACTAG
>NW_004444089.1:5937456-5939032 GCF_000243295.1 Trichechus manatus latirostris
AGTACCTGTCACATATGATTTAATGAAAGAATATTTTGAAAGCTCTTTGAACAATGATTGGCTCAGAAATGTGAGTGCAAAAAAAAAAAATCTGAACTATTATTAGCCTGTAAGCTTTATTATAAAAGATTTTATATGGATAGTAATGATAACTTTCAAACACCCGAACCTCCAAATATAAATGGTTGAACTTCAGGATGGTCATTTTGAGAGATCATACATTTGTTTCAATGATACGTTTATTTTTTGAAAACATTTTCAGTATTATGACTAAAAATGTACCCCTTTGCTTGATTAGCCACAGCATTTGCCAAACTTGGCTCTTTTTCTTTTTCTTTTTTTTTTAAATTTGTAAGCTGTATTCAAAGGTATAGCCGACTTAGAGAGCTAGTTGTTTTGGAAAACATGAACTGTGTGTAAATGAGTTCTGTATTTGCTAATTGCAGATGTGCCTTCAAGGTAGAGGAAATGTATTTGTCAGGCTTTGGTGACCATTAATTTGTTCACATGCTTACATGATCTTCTAAATTTGATATTTTGAAAGATTCTATAGTCTTATATTTCCTTGTTTTAAATTTCTTTCTTTTAGTTATTTTTAAATTTTTGCATACTTTGGTCTGTATTTGGTACATGTAGTACCTCTTCTGGAAACCCTGGTGGCATAGTGGTTAAGAGCTACGGCTGCTAACCAAAAGGTTGGCAGTTGGAATCCACCAGCTGCTCCTTGGAAACCCTGTGGGGCAGTTCTACTCTGCCTTATAGGGTCGCTATGAGTCGGAGTCAATACCTCTTCTAATCTACAGAGAAATAGATTTTATTTTTATAATGATGTTTTTTAATGGGTATTAGATACATAGTTCTTTTTAGCAGAGGATATTATACTAGTCTCAGTTTTCTTTACAGTTTTCGTACAAGCAAAGGAGTTGGTTACTCTGCTCATTTTGTTGGTAACTGTTTAATAGTCACATCACTCAAGTCCAAAGGAAAAGGTTTTCAGCACTGTGTGAAATATGATTTTCAACCACGCAAGGTAGGTAAAAGCAAATATTTATTTTGGGAATGATGTCTTAGTTTTCTTAGTGCTGCTATAATAGAAATACCACAGTGGGTGACTTTAATGAACAAAAAATTATTCTCTCACAGTTTAGGAGGCTAGAAGTCTGAATCCAGGGCATCTGCTCCAAGGGAAGGCTCGCTCTCTGTCAGCTCTAGGGAAGGTCCTTGTCTCTTTTCAGCTTCCCTTCCTTGGCACTGTTCATGTATCTTCATGTGGCCTCGCATCTATTTTTCCCCATGTATGCGTCCTTGCTTCTGTGCCTGATCTGCTCTTTTAGATCTCAAAAAGTCACTGTTTTAAGGCAAGCCCTACACTGATGTGATCTCGTTAACATAACAAAATCTTATTCCCAGTCAGGATCACATCTACAGGTATGAGGGTGAGGATTTACAACATGTAATTTTTGGGGGACACGATTCAATCCATAACAGGGGGAAATGTCTTTTTTTGCTTTGTTTCTTTCTTTCTTTTTTTTTTTTTGCTTGTTTTCTTATGATCATCCCATGTGTGTTTTCCCAG
>NW_004444089.1:5939132-5952277 GCF_000243295.1 Trichechus manatus latirostris
GTATGAGGGTGAGGATTTACAACATGTAATTTTTTTTACATTCGATTCAATCCATGATAGGTTTGAGTTTATTTTTTTGCTTTGTTTCTTTCTTTTTTTTTTTTTTGTTGCTTGTTTTCTTATGATCATCCCATGTGTGTTTTCCCAGATACTGAAGAAAATATTAGTTTGGGTGATATTTTCAAAGATATTTTTGTATTTTATATGATTCTAATAAAAATCTTTGCTTTCTGTGTAAGGAGTAGTAGTAGTTATTCCTATTAAAGGATATCACTGTAACAATCATTTATTAATACATTCTTGGAAAATAATTTAAAAAGGAATGATTTTAAGTAAATTTGTGCATTAGAATAGGGGTCCTTACTTTTGCTACAAATCTTAATTATTTTTATATAAATTCCATTGCCTCTCCTTTAAAAATTCTGATTCATTAGGTTTAAGATGGAACCCTCACAGAGCTTGCCAAATGTGTCAAATTATTGTTAATCTTAATGGGAACAGGTTACAAGTACAAATTCTTGGAATTATAATTTTCCTGCTAGAAATACGTGTTTTTAACAAATGATGTAGGTGATTCTTCTTATGACCAAGTTTAGCAAACAGACTTAAAGAGTACGAATAAGAAAAAAATCAGAAGTTGAACACAAAATGAAGTTATCATTAACCAAGAAGAAGCAATTTAACACAT
The DNA here is from genome assembly GCF_000243295.1 of Trichechus manatus latirostris. Classification (NCBI taxonomy): domain Eukaryota; kingdom Metazoa; phylum Chordata; class Mammalia; order Sirenia; family Trichechidae; genus Trichechus; species Trichechus manatus. Next base: position 5,939,821 of record NW_004444089.1, read on the forward strand.
ATACTCTCATTTTTTTCTATTTTTGCACTATTTGCTTTTGAAAAACACATTTCCATTTGTACCAGCTCTCCTTACGTACAGTGATTCTAAGGGGAACTGGTACGAGCATGGTCAGGGAATGAGGTGGATTTTAGAAAACCTCCCCTAAAGATTTTAATAAGCCTTGAAAATTCTAACTATTTGATTTTACTTTTTTGTTATTCAAGGTAAATTCATTCTCTTGGGTTTTTTTTTTTTTTTTTTTAATAAAATGTCCAGGAAGTGCCCTGAGTTGTATTGACTTTGCTAATAAGAGCTCCACTGCCTTTGTAATAGAAATCTTCATGTTAAAACTTTGCTTTCCCCTCTGCACCACTTACTGGCTGTTTGATGTGCAAGTGGATGTAACCATTAGCATATTACCTAACTTAGTAAGTGCTCAATACATGTTAGCTCCTATTGATATTTGTATAAATACCATGTTATATTTTCTTACCTTTAATTTCTTTCCTTATCCTCATGGTGTAATATTTACCTTGCGAATTCTTAATATGGATCTTTTCTCTTGTTCCTGGTGATATCCATCTTTTATAAATGGATTTTGACATGCATGGTATCTGTATGGATACATAGTGTCCAGATTTACTGTCATTTACTTTAGTTAAAGAATATCAGGTAAAAAGTTGAGTTATTCTGAAATACTGAAAACCTCACTGTTGTCCATTATCTCAGAGTACGTACAGTACCAAGGGAGGAGAACAGAGATGGTAATTTTAGGTGCATAAGTACTATGACCTTAACTGAGATCAACTGATTCGTTTATTCAGTCATTCAGTTTTATCCTATGATAGTGTTACGACCAGATGCAAACTCTTGTTTTTTGTTTGTTTGTAACCCCAAACTTGATCATCTTCTTGCATTGTTAATTAAGTTATTAATTTAATGGTGCCACTGCACCTCGGTGTGAAAAACTGGAAACCATCTTTTCTATATCCACACTTTCAATCAATTGTGTTAATTATGCCTCTCAAATTAGCCCCCAGCACCCCTTTATTTAAATTACCATTGCCTCTGTCTTAATTGAGGCTCTTCTCGTTTCTTACCAGAAACTTTGCAGTGGTTAAGGTTATCTTTATCTGGACTTACCTAACTCTCACCCTTTTCCACACTGCTGCCAGTAATTTTTCTAAACTATAAAGATGATCATTTCACTTTGCTGCTCAAAATTATTGAGTGATACCACAGTATCCAAAAAATAAAGGCCAAATTCCTGAAGGTGTCCTACAGGTGTCTTTTCAGCCTGGCTCTTGCCTTCTCCCACTAAACCTAAACACTGCGAGAAGTTTTGTCAAGCCCTTGTGCTTTATCAGTTTGTAGCATATTCAGATTCCTCTGGTTGGAGTATTTCTCTCCCCTCTCGCTTTACTCAGTAATTCCTGTCATTCTCCAAGCCTAACCTTCAGTTTCATTTTAGTCTTCTAGTAACTTCTTCTCTGATAGCCTTATTTCTCCATTTGCCTTTCCTTTTCCCAAGGCCCTCAGGTTGTCATTACCACTTTCTGCTCTCATCATCTGTGTTTTAAATATTTTCCATTGTTTTATAATTGTTTACATGTTTGTTTCTTTTTGTTGTCTTTCTTTATATGCCCACAATATGGGAGCTATTTAGCATGAAGTAGGCTTTCAGTAAATGTTTTTTGAATGAATGAATGACGTTGCAGAATTAATAATGTTAATTTTAGCAGAGAAAAATCTCATTATGAGGAAATATTAGACAGAAAAATAGAAATTTAGTTAATGGTGTCTCATTTATGGATGTCAAATACGTTTCAAGAACTGTTGTCCGTAGTTTTCATATGTAACTATTACCTCCAATATTCACCATTGTCCCACAAAGTAGACATTATTACTGTCCCTTATTAGAGCTGGAAGTAGGTTCAGAGATGCTAAATGAGTTGCTGAAAATCGTTGAGCCCATAAACTGGGAATCCAGTTCAGCTCTGTATGAATTTAAAGTTCATCCTGTTCAATACCCTCAGTTATCTGGTACATAGTAGTAAGAACTCAGTAAATACCTGTTGAGTGAGTGCTTTTCTATTTTAGGTATGTCAGTAAGTATCATACATCTAATATTACTTCCCTTAAAACTGTCTTTGGGCAGGAAGTCTTTGTCTATTTAGTTCCTAAAAATTTTACTCCAAAATGTTGAAGATTATATATTCAATGTTATCTGTAATGTATTCTGGTTCAGTATTTTCAAACTCAGTGAAGGTAGTATATGTAAATTGTAATTCTTATACATGTAAACTTCTTTACGATTTTTCCTAAGTTTATTTGAAGTTCAGTTTTTCTGGCTTCTTGGTAATTCGTAGATTTAAAAACATGAGCTTTTAATTGTCTGTTTAAAGATTTCCCTCTTTCTTCTGGCTTAGTCAGGGCTAACACATTTGTTGCTTTTTGATCAAGTGAAAGACTCAGTTTATAATAAATCACAGTGAAAGATTACCTTGAATGAAACAACTTACTAGAGATATGTGTTTTAGGCATTTGACTTATTGGACCTGACCTGGACCTTGTAACTGAGGCACACTGTTGTTGTCTACTGTGGTCGTCCATCAATTGCTCAGCGCACTGAGTTTATTTTTTAAATCAAAATAAATGAAATCGAATTTTGGTTAAGGTATTTGAGACACCTTAAAATAACAAGTATTTTAGTGGCTCACAGTTACTGTTGTACCTCGATATTTCTCTAAATATATATGAAATGATTGAATAGTGCTTTTAAGTAATCTGGAGAACAAAGTTTGCATTTCATATTTTTGTGTTTGGGGAGGAACTAGTCTTGATTTTCTTTCTTAATGGCTGAGGGCATACTTGTTCAAATACCGATGGATCACTTGTATTTTTCTACGTTGTAGTGTTCTTTGGTTTAGGCCAAAACTCCAAAGAGGCTAAGGATTAGGTGCATAAATTGTTACAGAACATAAACCATCTCATTTCAAAATAGACACTTGAAATGCTTGTTGTTGACAGTAACCGAAACCAGACCTACTGCTGTCCAATCAACTGGGACTCATAGTGACCCTACAGGACAGAGCCCATAGGGTGTCCCAGGCTGTAATCTTTATGGAAGCAGACTGCCACATGTTTCTCCCAGAGAGTGGCCGCTGAGTTCGAACCGCCGACTTTTTGGTTGGCGGCTGAGCACTTTAACCCCTGCGCCACCAGCGCTACTTCTTGTTGATAATAGCAATTATAAAATAGCAACTCAATATGAATTCATTCATCTTAATGAATATTGACACATTATTAAGTTAAAATATATAATTATTCTTAGATTCAATAAATTTAAGATGTGGGATTGAAACCACTTAAACCTTATTTAAAATGCTTAAATGTTATTCTGTTGAGAGCTCATTCTCGACCACGCAGTCCAAATTGGAATCCTAGGTTATTCTTTCTCCGTTTATACTCTTCTTTTTTCACACACTAATTATCATGGTTTGTAATTGTATCTTTGTCAGGAGAGCCGAGCATCCATCTGTCTGGTCATCCCTGGATATTTGCAGTGTCTGGGACAATGAAAATATTATTGAAGGAATAAACACAAATATCATTGTATTTCTAGAGTTTTGAGTGTTGATGTAGCAGAAGGAGTGTCAGTCTAGGGGTCAGGGGTTCTAGCTCTGTCTCCATCACAAAGGTGCTCTCTGCCGGTTCTTTCATCTGTAAAATGAGAAATGGGAGGAAGAACTTTAGGAAATGAAAGTAGATGATCATGTATAGAGTGTTATGAATGCTGTGAAACGTTTTAGACAGTGGTAACTAAGCATTACCTACTCATCTAACATTTTCTCATTGAAGTGGTACATGATCAGCATTGTTCACATTTATAATCGATGGCGGAACAGTGAGATTCGGTGCTATGTCAACGGACAGCTGGTCTCCTATGGGGATATGGCGTGGCATGTTAACACAAATGATGTAAGTTGTTTGTTTTTTTTTTAAAATAAATTTGTGTTTTAGTGTATTTGAGGGAATGTTCTATCACTACTTATTACATGAATTAAATAACAAAATCGTTTTATAGAAACTTAGGAGTTTTACTTTGAAAGTTTGTTTTCTTTTAGTAAGTGAATTTTTTTAATTGTACTTTAGGTGAAAGTTTCCAGAACGAACTAGCTTCTAATTAAACAATTAGTTACACATATTGTTTTGTGACATTGGTTGCCAACCCCACGACATGTCAACACTCTCCCTTCTCCACCTTGGGTTCCCTATCACCAGCTTTCCGGTCCCCTCCTACCTTCTAGTCCTTGCTCCTGGGCTGGTGTGCCCCTTTAGTCTCATTTTGTTTTATGAGCCTATATAATCTTTGGCTGAAGATTGAACCTCAGGAGTGACTTCATTACTGAGTTAGTAAGTGAATTTTTAAGCCTTAAATATAGTACAGTAAAATTACTAAAGTGCATGGCTAGAGATACAAAAACGGTAGAATTACACAGCCAAATTATTAAGTATTTTAGGTCAGAAAACATTAAGTCAGCATTCTATTCTTTCCAGAATCTCTAGCATTAAAAAATGTTTCTTACTCCTTATTTGCATGTGTAGGGAAGACCTTAAACAGAATGAATGAGGGTAGTATGTAGTCGTGATGTGTAGTGAAGGAAGGAGGCTAGGTTGTCCAGAGATGATGTTACTGAGAAGAGTTGAGGAAGAAAGACATGAGGGTATTTGGGGAAATACCCCATTCAGTGGGAACAGTGAATGCAAAGGCTTTGAGGCAGAACTGAAAAGTTCGAGGTATGCCATTTTGTAGGAGTAGAGAGAGAGGAAGGGACAGAATCTTGGTGATAGATGAGGTTATGCAGGTAGTAGGGGGTGAAACTTTGTAGAGGCTCATATGCAAACATAAGGGCTGGGCTTCCCCATCTTACCCAGCATAAAGGTCCTTTTCAGGAGGGTTTTGAGGAGACAAGTGAGGTGATCTTGGTTCATAATTTAAAAACATTTATCTGTCTTCAGTATAGAGAACATTCTGAAGAGAAGCAATGGCAGAAGCAGGGAAATCAGTTAAATGACTACTGCATTAATAACAAAGAGAGGATGTTAAATTGGACTAGTATGGTAGCAGTGGAGGAGGTGACCCAATTGGATGCTGGAGCAGATACCTAGGGTTAAAACCTTAAGAGGTCTTACTGTTTCCCTGTCTTGGGACACTCCTTGGTCTCTATCCTGGCCTATTTGTTAAAAAGCAAAGATGACACTTTGAGGGCTAAGGTTCCCCCAACCCAAGCCATGATATTTTCAGTCGCTTCATATGCATATGAAAGCTGGACAGTGAATAAGGAAGATCGAAGAAAAATTGATGCCTTTGAATTATGATGTTGGTGAAGAATACTGAAATGTACCACGGACTGCCAGAAGAACGAACAAGTCTGTCTTGGAAGAAATACAGCCAGAGTGCTCCTTGGAAGTGAGGATGGTGAAACTTTGTCTCATGTATTTTGGACATGTTGTCAGGAGGGACCAATCCCTGGAGAAGGAGATCATGCTTGGTCAAGTAGAGGGTCAGCGAAAAAGAGGAAGACCCTCAACAAGATGGATTGACACAGTGGCTGTAACAATGGACTCAAGCATAACAACGATTGTGAGGATGGCACAGGACCGGGCAGTGTTTCGTTCTGTTGCACATGGGGTCGCTATGAGTTGGAACTGACAAGCTGATACATAGCATAATTTTTAAAAAGGGACTTAGATTTTTAAATTATTTGCAGTAAATACTTATTTCCAAGAAATGGACAGGCTTGGACAATAACACATATATACACATGCTTTATACAGTCAGATCTTGAGTTACTGTACTTTCAATTAAAGCCTGGGTATTTAATGAGGAGTTTCTGTCATTGTACTCATTCACAAATTTTTTGTTACTTTATTGAGGCATCAGAGGGACTCTACACATGTATAATGTCTTCCTTATTAGTAGTATGGCATGGACTAGCCTGTGCGGAAGGGGAAGGAAACTGGGCAGTGACTGCTTCCCCTGGTCTGAGTGGGATGGAGAAAGCGGAGGCAGCACCGTGCCTTCTGGTTTAGGCAGCCGACTATGGCGGTGGTTGTTTATTTGGTTCCACATAAATGCTCACTTATACAACAGAAGGAACTTAATTCCTTTGTGTCCTTGACTTAGTGTGGAGAAATAGAGGAATATATCCATAATGGAGAAATAAGATATAGTTTTAAAAAATTAGGCCCTATGTGTTTATGGTTAAATTTTGGAATAAGTCATTCCTTAATTTTGATGTACCATGACAATGAAGCCATGTATCCTTAAAAATTTTGTCATTACAAAATAATATATCTGCTTTTTTTTATGACTTTTTACAAACAGAGCTATGACAAGTGCTTTCTGGGATCTTCAGAGACTGCTGATGCCAACAGGGTGTTCTGTGGTCAGCTTGGTGCCGTGTATGTGTTCAGTGAAGCACTCAACCCAGCACAGATATTTGCCGTTCATCAGTTAGGACCTGGATATAAGGTAGAAACAACTGTCTCATTATAAATTCTATAGAAAGCTTTAGAAGTGAAATGTGATGCAATATAATATTTAGTAAAAGTCTTCCATCAATGTGGTTTAGAATGCATTTCTGTTTCTTGGAGCTCAGTTAAGTTTTTTACTATATGTTTGGTTTTGTTTCAAAGGTGCTTTTTCTCTTTTTAATTGTTTTTCCTTCATGAAATTTTAATTTTTCTTCTTCCAAATATTTTCTGATGTTGGAGGGTATGCATTTTAACTATAGGGCAGAGTAGAACTGCCCCATAGGGTTTCCAAGAAGCGGCTGGTGGATTCAAAGTGCCGACCTTTTGATTCACAGCCAAGCTGTTAACCACTGCACCACCAGGGCACCTCTGAAATAGTAAATCTTATAAAACTACATTGCTTAATGTGGTTTTTGAAATCTCAAATTTTAAAGTATATGCATTATCTAGTAAACATATGAAATGACTTGTTATTGCTCAAATTAGAGGTCACTTGGAAAGAATAGTTAAAGATTTAGAAGGAAAATAGCATGAAATATTTATGTGTGGCTGAAACTATTCAACTTTAGATTCTATCTTTGTCCTTTGGAATAGGACAAGTGGCTGCAGTAATGAGCATCTTAATTTTGCAAAACCAATTATTTAATTATTCTTCTCTTTTTTCAGCTTTCAAAATGAAGACTTGACTGTATTTTGCTTTTAAAAGTGTCATATTTAGGCAGGATATAGCTTTCATACATGTGAAGTAGTTTCTAATGTGTAGTACACTTGAATATATTTGCTTTTTTTTATGACTTTTTATGAACAGAGCTATGACAAGTGCTCTGTCATATATAAGAGTGTCATTTAAATTATGTTGGGAATTGTGACATCAAACTATTTGGGCCCACAATAGCAGTATACACTGTAAATTGTAAATCAAAATATTTATAGTTCTGAAGGAATACCTGTCTTCCATTGAATGCTGTTATTTTTTTAAACTTAGTGTTTAAAGAGTCAATAGGAAAATTGACTTATGGAAAAGGATTAATAGATATTAAAAATATTCCTTCTTTTGCCTTTGTGTTTTTGCATTAATATTTCTGTTTTTATTTTTATGTTCTATATTGGACATGTAGGAGACAGTCTGAATTTACTGTCAGTAAGATATCTTTCTTGTCTCAGTAATTTTAATCACCATCATAATATTGATTGACAGATAGTGCTTGCATTGTTATGTCAAGGTGGCAACACGTGCTACCATCTTTTGTCCATAACATTTTATTTGTTTTACGAGCTCTAGAAATGACTTGTGTTTCCAGAGTCACTTTTCTTTATTGATCTTTTTGTTGGTTTCAGTCTTGGTTCTGCCTTGTGTTGGCTTTGCGTGAGAATGTTTCCATAATTCAGATTTTTGGATTAATGTTCAGCCTTCCCTTTTCTCCTCCTTTGCCTTGTTCCATATATTTGATGTGGCTTTCTTCAAGCACTAATAAAACGATAGTAAATAGACTGAGAATCATACCAGTGAACTGTATAAATAAAGGTAGAAAATCAAGAAAACACATACATGCAAATCATAAAATCCAACATGGTGACTATAGTGAATTTCAAAATTGATGGAACTTTCTGGCAACAGAAAGGAAAAAGTGCTGAGTATAAGCATTTATGTATTTCTCCCATTCGGAAAGGAGCGAGGATGTCCTTATTAGCTTTGCAAACTCAGTAATTTGTCATATGGCTCTTTCTTATCACATATTTTTATTTCAACAAAGACAAATGAGTACTAGCCCTTATATCACATTTTTCTATTCGTAAGTACTCAAGTGATAACAGAGTGTATCTCTAGTGTCCTAATCTAGACAGTAGAGTACGTCAAAGTCAGAACTTCAGGAAGAAAAAAAAAAAAAAATTCTTAATTTAGCCATTACGTGAAAAAGGATTGAGTTCTGAATGTTCCCAGCCTATGGCAAATGGAGGTTGACTGTAAATCTATGGTTACATACGTGTTATGTGTTTTCTTCATTTATTGATACTAGAAATACACTTGCTATCATGACAGGCACTTACAAACATCTTTGACCTTAAAAATTTTTCTCTAGAAATTCAGAGAATGAAGGGAAGAAGGAAAGAATGCAAATGAAGATAAGTTTGTGTTATGACAGAAATAAAGCTGAGGTGGCTCACACATTATGGTCTCAGTGTTCTTGGTGAGGTAGGAGGCAAGGTCACTTCCTGTGAGTGAAGGGGTATCAGGTAGAGGGCTGCAGTGGAGTTTTTGAGGTATGTAGGATATAATAATTAGCTGACATATGACTTAAATTACAAATAAAAGGAAGCTTCAATTATTAAGTGCTATGGGATAACACAGTATATTTCTTGTCGCAAGTTATATGGAACTTCCTGTAATTTTAGTGGTCAGATGTTATTCTTTCTGATTCTGCCCTTAATGTAGATAGGATGTCAATATCTGGGCCCTGAAGTAAACAAAGTAAATGAATTCCCCTGAAAATAATGTCATCAATGTATACTATGTATACTATGGAACAGATGACTTGGTACTACAGTGCTAGGTAATTTTCACTTTTTGGAATTTGAGCAGTGTAGCTTGTCAGTGAATATTCTGTACTTGGTTATTTTCTGCAGACAGTAAATGAGAGAGAAGTCCTTTATCAGTTAAATAAATCATTGGGTTGGGAGGTGATTTTTTTAAAATTGAGAAAATCTCACTGTAACTTTGTCTAGTATGATAAAATTTAATGTTAGTTAGGTTTATCATACCACCTCTATGTGACTTGGGGTTATTGAAGGGCTACAAGATTATGAAATCTTATATATAAGGTGGTCTTTTTTTGTGTGTCATGCATAAACTCATTTAGTTTATTGTGAGGCAGTCATGGCAAGGCACACAAGACTTCACACCATTCATTTTGAACCAGAGAATCAAAATTAACAGTTACAATTTTAGTTCACTGATTAGAATCCATATCTTTAAACTTCAAGTTTTTACCTTTAACAGGAGGTCTCGGGAGGAAGGCTTAACCATAGCTCAGACTCAGCAGAGGTCCCTCATAGGTAAGGTCCAAGGTCAGTGGCAGTGCACAGAGGCTCATCAGACCCTCAGTGTTTGCCTCTGCCTTCTCTCAATGAGTGAGCAGAAGTTTAGGGTTCGTGTGTGAATTTGTCTCTTTGACTCCACACGACAAGAGCCAGTATGAGGTCAAATATAGCATGTTATGTCTTTTCTCCAGGGTTAGAGAGTAGCTGAGTGTTGTGTCTTTTTTTCAAGACTAGTATACAGAGATTAATTATGTTATGTCTTCTTTTAACACAACATATCAGGTCAAAGCCAACTTAACTTAAAAGTTGTTTACTGCATTCTTCACATACTTCTATGTTTCTATGTCTAAATTCAGAAATTTTCTAAATAACTTTCTTATGACTTACAGGTTTCTAATGACTTAAACAGTTAATGTTAGAGAACCTTACAAAGGTAAACATATTTCTGAGTTCATAATATGAGTGCTTGTACATATGTATTTTTTAAATCATATTTTATTGTATTTTAGATGAAAGTTTACATAGCACATTAGGTTCCCATTTAACAATTTTTATACAAATTGTTCCATGACATTGGTTACATTTTCCCAATGTGTCAACCTTCTCATTGTTTCCATACTATCTGTTCTGTTTCCCTGCCCCTCCTTACCTCTTCATCATTCCTTTCGGGTGAATGTTGACTGTTTAGTCTCATATAGTTGATTATTAAAGGAGCACAGTACTCATGGGAGATATTGTTTATTTTATAAGATTTTATAAGCCAATCTATTATTTGCCTGAAAGGTGAATTCCAGGAGTGGCTTCAGTTCCAAGTTTAAGGGGTATCTTAGGGCAATAGTCTCAGGGGGTCCTCTGGTATCTATCAGTCCAGTAAGTTTGGCCTTTTTGAAGAACTTGAGTTTTGGTCTACATTTTTCTCCCATTCTATCTGGGACCTTCTATTGTGTCCCTGGTCAGAATGGTCAGTACTGATAGCTGGGCACCATCTAGTTCTTCTGGTCTCAGGCTAGATGAGGACATGGTTTGTGTGGGCTATTAGTCCTGTGGACTAGTTTCTTCTTTGAGTCCTTGATTTCTTTCATTCTCTTTTGCTTCAGACAAGTAACTACTGATAGTTGTATCTTAGGTGGCCGCTCATAAGCTTTTAAGACCCCAGATGCTACTCACCAAAATAGTATGTAGAATATTTTTATAATCTACGTTATGCCAGTTGACCGGGATGTCTCATGAGACTGTAGTCCTAAGCCTTTTAACCCAGTAAACCACTCCCACAAGGTGTTTGGATGTGTCTAGTAAGTCTCCGTAACTGTGCCTCCTATGTGCTTATGTGGATATATATGCAACACACAGAAACGTGTATACATATGCCTACAGATGTACCTATACCTGCATGTGCATGCACTCACATATGCCTTCCTATACACATATATGCATATATATCTACCTATGTAACTACACACATATTTTTTGGTTGTTATTACTGTTGTTGCAAAATCGTATATGTTATAACATTTACCTAAATTGTTCCCTTTTCTTGTGTACTTCTTAGTGTCTTCATTTACCTTGGTCAGGATGTGCAGACGTCACCTATGTTGGGTATTTCCTGTCCCATCGCCAAAAATAACAAGGGTCTACTATCTAGAAAATGATTCCTCCTCCCCCTCCTTGCCCCTCTGTTCCCTGGTAACCAACAAAGAATGTTGCTTTCTGTGGGTACATGTATTCTTGTCTTTTTACAAAAGTGAGACCATATAAGACGGTCTTCAGATATAAGCTGATAAAACAAATTTGAACAAAGTTCTGAAATTTTCTAATTGTAATTGGTCATTTCCTAGCTGTCACATGATTTCATATGATCTAATGTGTCAAATAAGTCTCCATTGCTACATACGTCAGTGTTTAGCTTTTTTGTGCTCTGTCTTGTACTCATGAAAAATATAGCATAATGATTTTTATAACTGATAAGAGAAAATGTTCAAAATAATCACCAAAATTAAAAAAAAAGAATACTTTGTAGGGTTTTCAAAACCTGTATGGATGCAGTGCTGGAAGTGCTCACTCATCTCTGCCAAGAAATTTAGAAGACAGCTACCTGGCCAACTGACTGGAAGAGATCCATATTTATGCCTATTCCCAAGAAAGGTGATCCAACTGAATGCAGAAATTATTGAACATCATTAATATCACAGACAAGTAAAATTTTACTGAAGATCATTCAAAAGTGGCTGCAGCACTGTATCGACAGGGAAGTGCCGGAAATTCAAGCCAGATTCAGAAGAGAACGTGGAACCAGGGATATCATTGCTGATGTTAGATGGATCCTGGATGAAAGCAAAGAATACCAGAAAGATGTTTACCTGTGTTTTATTGACTATGCAAAGGCATTCGACTGTGTGGATCATAACAAATTATATATAACATTGTGGAGAATGGGAATTCCAGAACACTTAATTGTGCTCATGAGGAACCTGTACATAAATCAAGAGGCAGTCATTTGAACAGAAAAAGGAGATACTGCATGGTTTAAAGTCAGGAAAGGTGTGCGTCAGAGTAGTATCCTTTCACCATGCTTAATCTGTATGCTGAGCAAATAATTTGAGAAGCTAGACTATAAAGAACAGGGCGTCAAGATTGGAAGAAGACTGATTAACAACCTGCATTATGCAGATGACACAATCTTGCTTGCCAAAAGTTAAGAGGACTTGAAGCACTTACTGATGAAGATCAAAGACTACAGCCTTCGGTACGGATTACACCTCAACGTAAAGAAAACAAAAATCCTCGCAACGAGACCAATAAACAACATCAGGATAAATGGAGAAAAGATTGAAGTTGTCAAGGATTTCATTTTACTTGGATCCACACTCAATGCCCATGAAAGCAGCAGTCAAGAAAT
>NW_004444089.1:5952925-5958522 GCF_000243295.1 Trichechus manatus latirostris
ATTTGGAGGGGAGTGAAAGGATAGAACAGGTGATCAGCATGTAGTGAGTTCCCCAGTTTTTGCTGTAATAGAAAAACTTTCTGGCTGACAGATAAACTGTCTGGCCACGTAAGAAAGTACTACATGGAGATTGATGGGCAGCCCCAGAAAAGAGATGGCTAGAAAAGGGTATGAGTTCTATATTAAAAAAAAATAAAAAACAACTCATCCCAAATATCTGGCTGACACCTGAAACTATGGATAAGCATGGCACACTGATAAACCAAGCTAATTGCTATTGAGTCAATTTCAGCGTACTGATAATACATTGCAAATAATGTTTTAGTAACTGATCTGAGATCCGGGACACCATCTACTGGAGGCACATCAGTCTGCAGTTGGATTGAGACAAATCATCTCCCCCAAAACAAAAACATCAATACTCTTCAGAGAAATATAGTCTACACAGAATAATATTCACAACGTCCAGTACATAGTCTAGACTTATTCTCTGAAGAACCAGGAAAATATGATTTGCTCTTAAGGGAAGAGAAGCTCAACAGATGCCAACCTCAAGACGACCAAATGTTGGAATTATCACATGAGGACTTTAAGGGAGCTATTATAAATTTTGCTTGTAATGAAGTAAAAGATAGGAATTCACCGTTAAAACCATTAAGTCATTGCCGTTGAGTGGATTCTGACTCATAGCGACCTGTAGTACAGAGTAGAACTGTGCCATAGGGTTTCCAAGGAGCAGCTGGTGGATTCGAACTGCTGACCTTTTGGTTAGCAGCCAAACACTTAACTGCTATTGCCACCAGGGCTCCAAAAGATAAGAATTATCAGTCACAAAACAGAAAAAAATCAAATGGGTATTTTAGACCTGAAAAATGTCTGAAATAAAAATATCCACCTTAGGGGCTTAACAGAAAATCAGAGGTGATAGAGATATATATGAACTTGAATGTAGATTGATAGAAACGTTCCAAGAGATATATAAAAGATTGGAGACAAAATATAATGGAACAACAGAGATGTATGGGGCAATTTTGAAAAATCTGATATGCAAAGGAGGAGAGAAAGGAAGGGACAGAAAAAATATTTGAAGAAGTAATGGTGAAAAATTCCCAAATTTGGTAAAAGACATACATTTACAGATTGAAAGAACTCAGCAAATTTCAAATTTGAAAATTTGAAAAGAACCAAGATAGGCGCATTAATAGTAAAACTGCTGAAAATGAGATAGAGAGAAAATCTTGAAAGCAGACTGAAAAAACGAAAAACAAAACCAATTGCCATTGAGTCTACTCCAACTCATGGCAACTCTGTGTGTGCCAGAGTAGAACTGTGCTCCATAGAGTTTTCAATGGCTGACTTTTCAGAAGTAGATCTCCAGGCCTTTCTTCTGGTGCACCTCTGGATGGATTTGAACCTCCAACCTTTTGATTAGCAGCTGAGTGTTTAACCATTCACTCCACTCAGGTATGTCAGACAGACAAAAACTAGAAATTAATACAAGAGTGCAATGATCAGAATAATTGCATCTTTCTCATCATAGAATGAGGAGCTGTAGAAGTGGAACAAAATTTACCTGTTAGTTTTTTATACTGTAATGGCTTGCATGTTGCTATGATGCTGGAAGCTATGCCATTGGTATTTCACATACCAGCAGGGTCACCTAGTGGAATTTCCAGACCAAGACTGAGTAGGAAGAAGGACCTGGAGATCTACTTCCAAAAAAAATTAGCCAGTGAAAACCTATGGATAACAGCAGAACACTGCCTGGTATAGTGCTGGAATATGAGCAGCTCAAGTTGGAAGTCACTCAAAATATGACGCGGGAAGAGTTTTCTCCTCAAAGTAGAGTCAACCTTGATACGTAGATGGAGTAAAGCTTTTAGGACCTTTATTTGCTGATGTGGCATGACTCAAAATGAGAAGATATAGCTGCAAACATCCATTAGTAATCAAAACGTGAAATGTATGAAGTATGAATCAAGGAAAATTAGAAATCATCAAAACTGAAATGGTGTGCTTGAAGATCGATATCCCATTCTGAATCCAACAATCATAGGGTCTGTTAATGCTTGGAAAGAAAAATGGAAGAGAAACAGTATTGTATTTGTCCTCAAAAAGAACATTTCAAGATCTATCCTGAAGTACATTGCTGTCAGTGATAGAATAATATGCATGAGTCCTCAAGGAGGACCAGTTAATATAACTATTATTCAAATTTATGCACCAACCATTAATGCCAAAGATGAAGAAATTGAAGATTTTTAAGAACTGCTGAAATTGATCAAACATGCATTTAATATGCATTGAAATTATTGGTGATTGGAATGCATAAGTTGGAAATAAAGAAGGATCAGTAGTTGGAAAATATGGCCTTGGTGATAGAAACAATACCAGAGATCACATGACACAATTCTGCAAGACTATCAACTTATTCATCAGAAATAACTTTTTTCAACAACATAAATGATGACTAAACTTGTGGACCTTGCTGGATGGAATACACAGGAATCAGATCAACTACATATATGGAAAGAGATGATGGAGAAGCTCAATATCATCAGTCAGAACAAGCCCAGGGGCCGACTGCAGAACAGACTATCAATTGTTCATATGCAAGTTCAACTTGAAGCTGAAGAAAATTGAAGCAAGTCCATGAGAGCCAAAATATGACCTTAAATATATCCTGCCTGAGTTTAGAGACCATCTCGAGTAGATTTGATTCACTGAACACTAATGACCAAAGACCAGAAGAATTGTGGGATGACATCAAGGACATCATACATGAAGAACATACAAAAGATCATTAAAAAGACAGGAAGGAAAGAAAAGACAAAAGTGGCTGTCAGAGGAGACTCTCAAACTTGCTCTTGAGTGCAGAGTAGCTAACACAAATGGAAAAAATTATGAAGTAAAAGAGCTGAACAGAACATTTCAAAGGGTGGCCTGAGAAGACAAGGTAAAGTATTACAATACAATAGCAAAGACCTGGAGTCAGAAAACCAAAAGAAGGAACGCACTCCTCATTTCTGAAGCTGAAAGAACTGAAGAAAAAATTCAAGCCTCGAGTTGCAATATTGAAGGATTCTATGGGCAAAAAAATTGAATGGCACAGGAAGCATCAAAAAAAGATGGAAGGAATACACAGTCACTGTAACAAAAAGTGGCACAGTGGTTAAGAGATTGGCTGCCAACCAAAAGGTCAGCAGTCGGAATCCACCAGCCACTCCTTGGAAACCCTATGGGGCAGTTCTACTCTGTTCTGTAGGGTCGCTATGAGTCAGAATCGACTCAACAGCAGTGGATTTGGTATAGGTTTAGTATCAAAAAGAATTCGTTGATGTTCAACCATTTAAGGAGGTAGCATATTATCAAAAACCAATGGTACTAAAGGACGAAGTCCAAGCAGCACTGAAAGCATTGGTGAAAAATAAGGCTTCAAAAATTGGCAGAATACCAATTGAGATGTTTTAACAAATGGATGCATTGCTGGAAGCGTTCACTTGTCTATGCCTATTCCAAAGAAAGGCAATCAAACAGAATGTGGAATTTATTGAACAGTAAATAAAAGAAAACTAGAACTGAATACTCTGGTGAACAGACCCATACCCAAAAGTGGCCCCCACTGAGCCCTCCCTTCTGGTATTCACACCCTAGTGTAATCCTTTCCCTTTGAATGTGGATGGTACCTGTGACTTGTCTCTAAGCAACAGAACATGGCAAAGGCAATGGGATGTCACCTCTGTGATTGTGTTAAGTAATAAAAGACTCATTCTTGGCTAGTAATCTTGTTCTCACTTCCCTGCTGGCCTTGAAGAAGGAAGCAGCCATGTTGTGAGCTGCCTATGGAGAGGGCCATGTGACAGAGAACCACAGGTGGCCTCCAGGACTAGGTGGCTGGGCCTAGCTGAAAGCTAGTGGAATTTGGGGCCCCTAGTCATACAACTGCAAAGAGATGAATTCTGTCGACATCTGACTGAGTTGGGAAGTAGATTCTTCCCCTGTCATCAGTTCAGTCTCCCGATGAGAATGCGGCCTGTCAGCACATTGGTGGCAGCCTTGTGAAACCCTGAAAAGAGGCCCCAGCTCGGCTCTCCTCAGTCTCTGACATACAGAAACTGAGGTAACAAATGTGTGTTGTTTTATGCTGCACTAATTTTAAGCTCTTTAAGCTTTTTTGTGGTGATTTGTTATGCAGCATAGAAAACTAATGTAAGTATAGAGTTGAAGTTATCTTTCAGCAAAGATGGGGAGAAAGACCATTTCAGACAAACAAAATCTGAGAGAGTTTACTATCATTAGAGCTCAACTACATCAACTTATATAGGATGTGCTCAGAGAAAGAGAAGAGTTTGCCTAGAAGAGTTGGCAGTGGAAGAAGGATTGGTGTGCAGAGAAAGTAGTCAACGTATGGGCGAATGTAAGGAAACATTGACTATATTCATACAGAAAACAATATAAAACCAACTGATGGACTACAGTGGCAAATTAGTTGAGTGGGTGCATTATTGGAAATAAGCATTTTATGGGCTTTATTCAGAGGATGACTTTAAGTTGAGCATGCATTTTAACTTTTTAATTTCACCACTCAGAAACAAAAATGCAGTGTTTAATGTTCAAATCAGTGAGTTAAGAAAATAAAAAAGGGGGTTGGAGAAATCTCAGTTTATCCAAAAGAAGGGTAGAATGAAGAAGAAGAAATAAACATCATAGAACTAGGGCTGGTAATCCAAAATAAGATGGAAAAAATAAATTCAAACATACTAGTTATCATAATAATAACAAATGGAATAAATTCTTCAGTAAAAAGAAAAATGGTCAGGCAAGATATAATAAAAAAAAATCCAACTATATGTCAGGTACTTCACGATGTGAAGTTTGCAAAACTGATTTTTCTAATTGCAGAGGCCAGTCCAATGACAATGCTGCCATTATGTCAGGGTCTTATAGGGACATACAACAGAAAATCTTAGAACGTGATGAATACGCCATTTTCACACCATGTGCCGCACATTTACTTAATCTTGTAGGACAGTAGATTGTTGTCCAGAAACAGTTGATTTTTTTGTACTGTTCAGTTACTCTACACATTTTTTTGCCACCTCTATTCGAGTTGGAATTCTTTGGCAATGAGGGTTTTTTTTTTTTTTTAATTTGCCATAGTGGTGCAAATTAAGGGCTCAGGCTGCTAATCAAAATGTAGACAGTTTGAATCCACCAGCCAGCTGCTCCTTGGAAACCCTCTGGGGCAGTTCTACCCTGTTGTATAGGGTCGTTTTGATTCGGAATCGACTGGTTTTTTGGTTTATTCACCAATGAGCAGTTCTTAAAACATATTTAGGCAATGATTGAGTATTAATATGTCTTTCTAACATACTTTGTGAAGCACATGTTGTAGCAATGAGTGCAATCTGGAATTGTACACTCAGATTCTAGATGCCTTAGAAAATATTACTTGGGGGACCAAGATGGCAGGAGTAGTCAGATGCTTCCGGTGGACCCTCTTACAACAAAGACCCAAAAAAACAAGTGATTGGATTATATATGGCAATCTGGGAGCCCAGAACATCGAAGGCAGAGTTGAGGAACTGGACTAAGTG
>NW_004444089.1:5960747-5973651 GCF_000243295.1 Trichechus manatus latirostris
CCAGCTCTGCCATCACAAGAAGGCAAACATTCTGCAGTCTCCTTTTTCTTACTTGTTGTGCTGCTCCAGTTGCTCCTTGCCCTGTACGTTCTCATGCAAATTCCCTCAGTTAAATAGTTTTCTTTCTATAAATTAACTCATATTTTACTCTTATAAAGAATTCTGCCTCGAATTAGTGCTCAGTCAACAATCTAACATGCAGTCGGCCCTCTGTTCAAGGGTTCCTCACCCTTGGATTCAACCAGTGCAGATCAAAAACATTGATGGGAGGGAAGCTCAAGGGCCTGGGGGCACCGCAGGGTCCAGCAGAAGGCAAGACAGGGGTCTTCCTGAGGAAGGGTATGTGTCTGTGAAGGAAGAAGCTCCCAGGGGAGGCAGCTGCACCCCGACAGTGTGGACAGGTGAGGATCTGGGGATTATGTTTGCACAGAGGTCTTGTAGGAAAGAGAACAAAGTTTGTAGGCCCAGGACCTAGCACTACGTGCACCCTGTATGTGCAGGGTGCACAGTCACCCAGTACCTTCCACCTGAAGGACCCCTGGCCTGAGGGTGACCTGCAGAGGGAGAGCGAATACAGCTGTCCTTTAAAGTGCCCACTTTCATGTAGCGCCTCATGTCACCTAACTTGGCCCACCATCACTATTCCACTTCAGAGCAAAACACTGTTCATTCCTGTGCTGCGTTTAAAAAAAAAAAAAACACAACCCACCAAACTCTGGCATTTTATATAAGGGACTTGAGCACCCACGGATTTTGGTATCTGCAGGGCCCTTGGCACCAATCCCCCGCCAATACTGAGGGATGACCAAACAAAAAAAACCACTGTGGTCAAGCGATCCGACTCCTAGTGACCTCACAGGACAGAGTAGAGCTGCCCCGAGGGTTTCCAAGGAGCTGCTGGGGGATTTGAACTGGGGAACGTGTGGTTAGCAACTGAACTCTTAACCACTGTGCCACCAGGGCTCCACAGCATTGTTAACTTTTATTTTAAAATGATTGGGTTAGAAACAAAAAATGTTAAACTTTTTCATCATTAATGGTCTTACTAAAATACATGTTGTTTATTTTACATTTTACAAGATAACCAGTGAAGAAGGCAAATAGATGCGTTTGATATTGCTGATATTGCTGGCTGGCTAATATAGTTAACTCATAATTTCATTCAAATATGGATTATATTGAAAACAATTCTCAGTTTTATTTTCTGTTTTGATTGTCACCTGTCCTTTAGTACTTTGGGGACAGAAATAGAATCTCTGTGTTAACCCAGTAGTGGCTGGCACTACGATGTGTTTTAAATCCAGACTGTTACTTCTGGGTTGGGAAGTGGGAATCAGTGAGATTTTCAAAATGATTAGATTTTGGAATATTGAGTTGTGAGGTGATGTTCTGTACTCCATTTAATGGGACGGAGAACAAAGGGTCAGATCCTAACAGCGTGGTATTTTTTTCTTTTACTTATTTCTAATATTGAAAATATCTAAACACACCCATCTTTAAAAGATAAAAAGTGCCACCCATTCCAGATGTTCACAATTGTTTTTTTATTTTGTCAGTAGGAGGGCACATGCTTAATAATGCACAATTTATATCTAGATTTGAGTTAGAATGGCTTCTTAAAGACTATCTAGTCTAATAGTAGCAAACTGGCTAAATGTGACCTGACATGTTTGGCCTGTACAGTGTTTTAGAGTTTGAATTAAATTTAAAAATTAGATAAGTTTACATAAAAATCCAGATTTAATGTTTCTCTTGAAAAATACAGAAGAACTGTTAACAGTGGGCAATAGCTAATTTGATCTGAGCAGTCGGGACCACTTTTAGACAGGACATACACTCTAGTTTGAGAAAGGTCCCATCTGATCCACTTCACGTATTTGCATATTCATTTGCCTCCCCCAAGAACAACTTTGAGCCCTGGCGGCAAAGTGGTTAAGTACTCTGCTTCTAAATGAAAGGTTGGTGGTTTGAACCGTGGGAGAAAAGACTTGTCCATCTGCTCCTGTAAAAATCACAGCCAAGAAAACCCTATGGCGCAGTTCTACTCTGTCACATGGGGTTGCTATGAGTTGGAATCGACAGTAACGGATTTGCTTTTTTCTTTTTGGTTTTAAAAACAAGTTTGGAACATTTGGTTTAACCTTATAGTATTATAGTATTAGAGGAAGGAAATTGGAACCACAGTAGTTAAATGATTTCCTAAGAGTCAAAAAGTTATTTAGTGGCAGAGCCAGGATTATAATTCAGCGTCACTTCCCTGTCAATCTGTTGAATACTGAGTATGAGTCTGAAAACCTGGCATTTTGTCCTGGCTCCATTCCTTCTGGATCTTAATTTCCCTAACGTTCAGTTTTCACAGTTTTAATGGAAAATACTAGTAATGCTGACATCATGTGATTGTTGCAAAGGCTAAATGTTGTTTGTCATTGTCAGGCTCATACCTGCAGAGAGATTTGAACCACTTCTAACAATGCCTTTCTTGTTGCAGCTGGCATCTCTTTACTTTTTGTCTTTCATTTAAAGTAGTAACTTGTTTTAATGAACTTCTCGGGGTTTAGCACAGATAATGCAATATTATTGTGGAGTTGCTCTGTTATTCAGTATGTTGATACACTTTATAGTAAAGAAGTATTTCGCATAGCAACATTTGTATAGTCTCAAATGATAGGCATTTTTCCACGAAAGTAATTCATGTGCCAGGCACTGTTTACTTACATGAACATGTTTGAAAGTGTTAACAAGAAAAATTAAATGTATGGAATGAAATATTAAAGTAAAATCCTGTTTACATTCAATATCATCTGGCTTTATATTATTTTCTAAAAAATATTTTGTGAATAATGATAAGCAATAAAAAGTGAGACTATGGAGATCTAAGTGACTATTAGTATCCTGCTATAGAATTGAAGTGAGAATAACAAAATAACCTAAGTAACACCCCTGCCTAGTGCCTGACACAAGGAAGGCACACAGCACATTGTTTATTATCTGGAAGGTTTATCTGGTTCAAAACTTTAGAGATTTATTTTATTGCCACTTAAGGAGAGTGTTTACTTTAGTTTTATTTTTTCAGAGCACCTTCAAGTTTAAATCTGAGAGCGATATTCATCTGGCAGAACATCATAAACAGGTTCTATATGATGGGAAACTTGCAAGTAGCATTGCGTTTACCTATAACGCTAAGGCGACTGACGCTCAGCTTTGTCTGGAATCATCACCAAAGGAAAACGCATCTATTTTTGTGCACTCCCCACATGCCCTAATGCTCCAGGTGGGTGAAGAGGAGCTTAGTTTTCACATGCTCATCAGCCTAACAGTTTCTTCGCTGCCCACCTGTGTGTCTACATTCTATACTTGCTCCCATTTTTTGTTTTGTTTTCGTGTGGGTTTTTTTTTTTTTTTATTTAAGTTTTTGTTTTCTAGTTCTTTTAATGCAGTGTCTGCCTTCTGCTTATCTCTTTCTCTTTTGGGGTGGCAGAGTGGGGCAATATAATTTACTGAGCCTTTATTCCTTAGTAGGAAACCTGTCATATCTATTATTTTATGGTTCAGTATCCATTGAAATAAAATTGATTGATTAGCTGAGTACATAGTTGTTAGAGATATAAAAATACAGTTTAAGTACTTTTTACTTAATATTGTCTAACATAAAAATTACCTGGAAGTCTTTAAATCCATTAATAGTATTTCTTATTCTAAAACATCTTATTTTGATTTACAGCTTCATATTGTAGGTGTAAAAATACTCAACTGAAGAGTTAAAGTTTAGTTGAATTTAAAAGAGGTTAACAAAAATACCGCAATGTTCTTATATGTGTATTAAGTTGTATAATTGAGGGCTTTAAAAAATATCAAGGTATGTTATTTACTTCTCTTATAAGAATATTTTAGACCAGGAAATAGTAATGAAAATTATGCTATAAAAGTTTAAAAAACGTTTTTGTTTTTGAACATAGGATGTGAAAGCTATAGTAACACATTCAATTCATAGTGCAATTCATTCAATTGGAGGGATTCAAGTGCTTTTTCCACTTTTTGCCCAATTGGACAATCGGCAGCTCAATGACAGTCAAGTGGAAACAACCGTCTGGTAAGTTTCTTTGAATGTACAGTTGCCGATATTTTCTGCTCTCATAGATCATGAATGGTGTACTCATTGCCTTGTAAAAGTAATACAATATTTCATTTTTGTCCTTTAAGGGCCAATAACAGATCCTTTAGAACTAAGGCAGATATATACTTACACAAAATTTAGAAAATGACATTGAGATTCTTATAACCATAAAGGACTGGCTTCCTTGTTAATAAATAAGTTCTCACCCGATGTAGCATAGTAACTACAGTATGTAGTTGAGGAAGTAACAGTGCTGACCTTGGCCTTTGCAAATGCTCATGGTTTCAGTTGTCCTCTCAGATTCAAGAAAATTGCTAGGATAAAGGTTATTTGCAGGAAGAGTATTTAGTAACAGTTACATAATTCATATCTTAAATAGTAGTGTTATTTTATAATCATCTTATCCTGACATATGTCTAGCACAAGATTGACATTACAGACCTAACCAGTGGCATATCCAAGTCTATGTGAAAAATAATTATCTTCTATTGAGGTTGATTTCATGTACAATTTTTGTCACTTCCCTTATTTTTATTACAGAATACCTTATGCATCAAACTCTGATTTGATCTTATGCTTTAGGATTATGCATGTAGGAGGTTAAATATGAAATTATAACAGCTATTTTGGTTGTTAACATTGTCATGTTTAGGGAATTAAAGGGCAGGTTATATAGGCAAGGGTTGGTTTTTCTCCAGCAATAATGTAGGAATGCTTCACTAGTATGTTGTACACACATACCCATGATCCTTCATAGGTCACACAAGTGTGAACTGATGGAAAAACTAGTGAATAAAACTAAGATGAAACAAATTTAAGATCTAATGGAATATAGTACATGAGTTTCTCATATTTATTACTTAAATTAGCTAGTAACAAAATTAGTATTTCAAAAATAGTATTTCAGTACTGCTAATAATATTATTCCTATATTAGGGGCATCTTTGTGCAGAGTGTAATTCTGTCCAATGGTTATGTATTCCTTATGCCAACATAGTGTAAAGGCTGGAGTTTTACAAGAGAAAAACTTTGGAGTGGATGGGAATCCTGAAGTCGTGCCCTGTTGTGATAATGCTTTGCTGTAAGAGCTTAAGTAATTTCACCAGGAGGCAGAACAGCCTAGTGGAAAAATCAAAGTTTAACTTCCAGTTTTGGATTTAAATTCCAAATGTTTTCCTATTTATCATCTAAGTGAACCAGGACACATTATGATCAGTAATTGAAAAGCTAGTAAGTGCTATGAAAAGAATTTGGAGATAACGTAGCCACTAGAAAATTCCATGTGTAATTGAAATATTCCTTATGAATTAATATGGAATCTGTGTTTTTAAACCTGATGTGGAATTTGTTCCTCAGTGAAGAGAAGAGTTGAAACATTAAACAACTTTAAATTTTGTAACTAAAATAAGAACAATAATTTATACCGTCATAAATAGTTTTTATAAAATCTTAGTGTTAACACCATGTTTAACTGGTTACTGGCCCACCCATCTAGCACACGTGGTTATTTTTCACTGCCCGACTTCAAAAGCCATTTTAGTGTTTCTAGTGTATTTTGTTATTTAAATTACATTTATTTCATCGTGGAGATAAAAGACAGTGTGAGAGGTCAACATTCTGATTTTTATCTTGGTATATTTGTTTTTAGTTCTTTTATATTATTCACCTTAATTTTTCCCTGTAATAATGCCAACATTTTCAGCAATGTATACTGTGTTCTTAGTTTATAGTCAATAGAAAGCATAATAACGGTAATCACCCTCCTCCTTAATGATAATACATATCCAGTTGTAAGCTACCCTGTGATTCAGTTATGTGCTATTTTGAATTCTTAGCTATTTTTCATTAATTGTTTCAAAGTCTTTTTATGTCGGAGATTGGCTCTTTTGTAGATAATTGTTTGCATCAGCAATGTAGTCTTTTGTTATGGAAGGTTTAGAAGGGGACCAGTATAAACAATTGTGTGCATCAGTGATATAATTTTTTGCTTTTTAGAATGCTAAAGGCAAGTTGATAAATGGGAGCTTTCCCTCTATTTGAAGAACATAGGTTCTTAGCTATAGGGCAAGGGGAGATAGAATCTCTTGTTTTATGGCTATATCATGAATCCTTATAGATGAAAGACATCTTGAAATAGGACATATCATTTTATTTTTAGTCAATATGAAATTGTTATATATGAATTAGAATCAGTCTGAAATTTTATATCTTCCAGAGAAAATCTGATATAGTGCTTTAAAAAATCTGTTTGCATAATAAATTCATAACAAAATTGTAATTTTATCTAATTGATCACCAGACATTTTGGAGAAATTGAGCTAATCTCTAAAATAACTTACTTCTGTCCCTTCTGTGTTTCAAGTAAAAGTATTTTAGTTTCCATGTACTTAACTCTATTAAGGAGTCACTTTTTATAAATGTATTTCCTGTCTCTGTAAGTCTTACCTGCATTAGTTATATGCTGTCACATCAGCACTGTATCATTCTTATAAATGTTGATGGGTTTTTATTTTATATTTGTGGTTTAGCATTAAAATAATTTTTTGAAGGACTGATCTTATTTTCTGGAGCCTTTAAAAATGGAACAATGCTTTATTTGAGCAGGAGAATATTTGTGGCTCTGTTTTATCATGAAGCTCATATATTACAGTATTTTTATGTGTAGGCTTTCAAGTCAGGTGACTAGGGTTCAAATTTTGACTTTACCATTTGTTATTAGTGCAACTTTGGGTGTGTTATTAACTTATTTGTCTACCATTATAAATTGGAAAAATAACTACCTACCTCATAGGATTGTTCGGACTAAATCATATAAAATACAGAGGATGCTTGGCCCAGTTAGGTTGCACACAGTGAGCGCTCAGGGCATAATGGTTTTAGTTATTATGATGCAAGTGGGCTCAGTGATCTTCCTAGGTTATTTCCAAAACCCTAAGTAAATATTCAGAAAACATTTTATATCACCAGTCTTCGAGACATGAATTGTTTAAATAGGGTGTATATTGCTTTGTATTTGAACTACTTTCTACCAGTGAAGTGTTTTATAACAGAGAATTAATTCGTTTAGGTAGTAAAGTGAGACATATTTTACATTTCAGTTGTGGTGATGAAAAACTGATTTTGAGCCATCTACCCAAGGAGCCCTGGTGGCACAGTGGTTAAGCGCTCGGCTGCTAACCAACAGGTTGGTGGTTCAAACCCAGCAGCTGCTCCATGGGAGAAAGATGTGGCAGTCTGTTTCTGCAAAGACTATGACCTAGGAAACCTGATGTGGGGCAGTTCTACTCTATCCTGTAGGGTCCCTCCACGGCAACGGGTACCCACATTCTAGATGCAGTGGCTTTAAACTCAAGTACGTGTCTGCTTAAGTGTGGGATCTCACACCAGGTAATAGAAGCCTGGAAGGGCCCGAGGAGATTACTCCATAACTGGTTGTTGGAGTTTGCCTGACTGCCCTTTCAGTGTTTACACTTCCAGGGGTAACAGTTTTTATTGCCCTTTCTTTTCACATAGAATTAATTAACTTTTATGATGGTACGAAGAAAATTAAGTCATAGCAGTAGTAGGTAAATATTACCGATCTCAGTCAAATAGCTTGTGGCAACTCCTATAGTATTTTTTTTTAGTGTAAAAAATACTTTTTTGTAACACATTTTGAATAAGTAAATTAGGCCCATATGTAATTTCTGTTATGATTTTATCCTGTTTATAATAATTCTTAAGCACCTTGATCACCTTGGATAATTCTCCCAAGTGATCAAGGATATTTGCATATTTTCTCCTCCTCGGGACTCATATTACTTTTATTTTCTACTGGCTGATCCCACTCAATCCAGTGTATTTTTAGAGTAATAACTAAACAAAATGCCTTTTATTAGACATTTTATTAAATATTTATTTCATGAATAAAAGAATTAACAATTGATTAACAAATTAGTGTGAAAAGCATAACTCCAATCTTGAAGTGATGTCATCTCTTCTGAATTTTGGGTTTAGGAATGACTCAGTAAATTCAATAGAAACTTGATTTTGCTTTGAATTGGATAACCATACACATTGGCCAAAAATGACATGTTTGTCTCAGATTTGGCCTGTTCTTTTAAAAAACGTATGCAGTTAAATTCTGTAGGCAGTACAAAACAAAACAAACCTACTCATTGTACAACTTAGAAAAACTTTGCTTTGACTAATATATGTTTTTGGGAACAAGGTATAAATAGATATTTGTATATCAAACAATTAAAAATACACCAAGGGAGTCGTTCTCACTAGTGACAGTGTAATGCAATGGGAAAGTACTCTTTTGATGCCCACAGAGCCGGGCGCAAACCCCTGTTCTTCTGTATGCTCAGGTGATGGGGATGTGTGGATGTGGAGTAACAGTAGACAGTGTTTATTGAGCACTTAGTCTGCCAGCCGCTGTTTTTAATCTGTCTGCTGTGCTGTGAGATAAGGCTGTTATTGTCCCCGTTCTGCTCATGAGAAACTTGCCCAGGGTCACAGAGGTTTAGTAAGTGGTAGAGCCAGGTTTCTAACCCTAAAGGTCTTAACTCCAGAGCCCTCACTCTGACCCACTAGGGACTGCTCTGAGAATCACTTTTACCATGTGTAAAATGGTTCTAATAATGCCTACGATATCTGATTGTACTGTGAGTTGAAGTAAGATAATTTATGTAAAGTGTCTGTCATAGGGTCTGGTACAAATTAAGCATTTAATGAATTTTCTTTGCACTTCTATCAGTGCATACTAGAGAGTCTATTTATGGGATATAATTTTTGTTTTATTACTAAAATTTACTTTCAATGTTCATTCTAAACTATGATTATTTTTATAGACTACAAATCAATTTCAAGTAATAATTTAATGAATTCTTATAGAAAATTCTTTAAAAGAAAAATTGTCTTTTTTTTTTAATTATGGTAAAACACAGACTGATTGACAGAATAGAAGATATATAAAAAGTCAGTGAATCTCATATAGCCTGTATGTCAACAATTCCATTATGTTAAGAATTCTTTTGTAATGTGAATATTTATGACTTATTAGTTTTTAGTGAAATTAAGATTTATTTCATAAGACCATCTTAATAACAAGTTATTCCAGTAATTAAGTTCAGCTTTACAGCACCCTTAATAGTTAATCAGCCCCACTTAATAATTAAAGATTTTATTGTAATGTCCTGATTAGCACTATTGTCATATGTAAACCAACTAAATTACCTGGAAATTTCAGTGTTTCAGTGCCTAACTACCTTAACCAGATTTCGCCTTACACTTCAAAGTGATAGGAAAATCTTTTGTCTGACCATGTTTCCTGATTTCCAGTTCAGAAAAAACGTATCTATTATACATATAAAAATGTTAAAATTTTATTGTGTATTTTGCTCTAATTGACTTAAAAATGAGATGTAATTACTTTTAGTAAACAAAGGAAGTAAAATTAGTATCTTGTTTTTAATGATTCTCTCTCTTATTGAGGCTACTGTTCTTATATAGAGAGTATAATTATTACTTTGTTTTCCAAAAGCATTTTAATATTTTTATCATGCTTTGTCTTATCCAATTATGTGCCTTCTACTTTCCTTATATTTTTCAGAAATAAGGTAGTTCTATATCTTCTTCTGGAGCCCTGGTGGAGCAGTGGTTAAGAGCTTGGCTGCTAAACAAAAGGTCGGCAGTTGAAATACAAGAACCACTCCTTGGAAACTCTATAGGGCAGTTCTGCTCTGTCCTATAGGATCGCTATGAGTCAGAATCGACTTGACAGCAGTGGGTTTGGTTTGGTGATCCCTTCCGACTCAGAGTGACCCTATAGGAGAGAGTAGAACTGCTCTATAGGGTTTCCAAGGAGCGGCTGGTGGATTGGTGGATTCGAACTGCCGACCATTTGGTTAGCAGCTGAGTTCTTAACCACTGTGACACCAGGGCTCCTTGTTGTTAGGTGTTGTTAAGTTGGTTCCAACCCATGGCAACCGTATATGTAATAGAACGAAATGTTGCCTGCTTCTTCACTAGTTTTCTTGTTTGTGCCCTACCCTCATTTCACTCCCCCCACCCCAAGTTTACTAAGTAGATAAGGAAAACATTTGATGTAAAGCACAAACACAAAAAAGTGAAATTGATGTACATACACTGCTAGGAAAAATCTAAATGGTAATTTGTTTAGTGAACTTTAACTAGAGTTAAGTGGAATTTATATTTAATTCACTGTGCAAATTAGTTTATAAGGAGTGAAAATAAAATACATTAAGTATTTTGTCTGAAACATAGGGAAATTATAATGTAATGTTCAAATAGTCTTCTTTGTTGGACAACCTCTTTTTACTCTGTGGAAACTTTACAGAAGATATCTGATAATAAAATTTATAGTACACATAGCAATTTAATGAGTTTGTCAGATGTTAACAAGGAAGAACATTTGTTTTCTTTCAGACTTATGGTTTATGATTCATTGACTTATTAAATAAGCTGTTTTCCTATTAAACCAAAACCAAATCCTCTGCCATCAAGTCGATTCAAACTCATAGCAACCCTATAGGACAAAGTAGAACTACCCCATAGGGTTTCCAAGGAGTGGCTGGTAGATTCGAACTGCTGACCTTTTGGTTACCAGCCGAGCTCTTAACCACTGCGCCACCAGGGCTCCGTTTTCCTATAGTCCGCTACAAGGTGTTTTTCCTTATAAGTGACTACTTCTCTATAATGAATTTTTTCATAAAATGTTTCCATTTAAGTTAGTGAAATTCATTTTTAATGCCATACTACTTTGTGCTGTTTTCTTTTTCAACACACATAATTTTGCTCTGCAAATTTTCCTCACCTCCCATTGCAAGTTAGTAAGGGCAATAAGGGTAACTAAAAATATTGTTGAAGAACACACATCTTTACTGAATTTGTTACCTTCATTTTCCTCCAGTTTCCATATTTGTACCCTCTCTCCTAAGATATTGCAACCATATATCTTGTGACAAAAGGCATTTTTATTTTATTCATGAAATAGCTTATATTTCTTTTTAACTTTTATGTACCTTTACATACCTTTTGAAAAGAATTGCTTTAGTCACTTTTATTTTATGACAGGTATGCAGGTTTCACTGTATCAGGCAAAACTTAAATAAGTATTATTTGCATATAGAAAGAATAATGCCCTGTGCCTGAATATTCACACTTCATCCTCAGAACCCACACTCTTTCTAATGGAAAGTGAGCACAACAGTAAGAGTCTGCAAGTATGAAAGCCCTTTTCCTTCTCTTTCCCCTAGGTGTGATGACCATTACGTGCAGAGAGTGGAATCTTTATGATTTAAAAGAGAATAAATGCGTTCTCAGGAGATTTCAGTTACCGTAGTATTGTAATTTCATTGGCTTTTATTTTTAATAGTGCTTAAGTTTCTAGGTCCAGGATCTTAACCGTGGGTGACCAGGCTGACAGCTCCTCAAGGCTTCTCTGCAGCATGCCTTCTCTTTAGGCTCGCATACCCAAACTGCTTATGAAATATTTCCACGTGGAAAGTATCTCAAACTCAGCATGCTCCCGATAAAAACCTTTAAACTTCTTCTCTACTGAATCATTTTTTGTAATTTCATTTAGGAATATTGTCTCCATGCAGTCACTTAAATCTGAAACCTATGCAGGTTCATCAGTTGTTTTCTTATCTTTGATCTATTGAAGTAGTAGCTGTTCACATATTTCCCACGTGCATTCTGTCATTATAATCTATTGGTATTACTTCTTGAATACTGTATTTTCATACAAATAACATGCACCTTCTACCTTTGTTTGGAAACTGCACCCCCCTCAAAATATTTTCATAAGTGCTGCTGTGCCCATTTTTTTTACATGCTGCTGTAAAAAAAAAAAAAAAAAAAATCAGCATAGCGTGCTTTGACAATACCTGGGGAGAGGGGAGGATGTGGTTGGCGAACCAGTGTAGAAGGCACTCATGATTTGCACAAAAATACAGTACCTCTCACAGCCAGCCTTTCACCTCCACCCGTAGGACTCCTGCCTTAATTTAGATTCTCATTGTTAATTACTGCAACCATTACAAATGCAGTAATTGGTCTTGCCTCTTCTCAGTATATTTCAGCGGTAGGAGAGTTGTTTCTCAGACACACATCTAATCATTTGACACCTGTGGCCATTCACTGGTTTCCTGCTGCATCAGAAAAAACTCAGCGCCTCTTAGAAAGGCTGTTAATGATCTCCTTGTGCCTGTATCTCTGCTCCAGTTCTTCTTGGTGGCCTTCCCAAACCCAAATCTGTACTTATGCGAGTGCCAGTGCTACCAAGCAAGGACAGAAAGTGGGGAACTCTAGCAGTGACACATCCTGGAAGGTGTGTGTCGCTGCAAATAAAAGCTCCCAGACGTAGGGAGGAGCCTCAGTGACAGCGCATGTTGGGGAAGTGTGGTTTTCCTGTAATCCATTGGCTTATTTGGCAAATATGGCAGCAGTGACAATATACTTTAGCCATCTGAGAAAAAGAATTGGACTATATGAAAAAATGTTTGTCTCGTTGCATCAAATTCTTCTTTCTTTGTGTGCCTACTCATGCATAAAGTAAGGGAGAAGACTGTGCCTACTCACGGGTAAAATAAGGGAGAAGACTGTGCCTACTCACGGGTGAAGCAAGGGAGAAGACTGTGCCTACTCACGGGTGAAGCAAGGGAGAAGACTGTGCCTCCTCACGGGTGAAGCAAGGGAGAGGACTGTGCCTCCTCACGGGTGAAGCAAGGGAGAGGACTGTGCCTCCTCACGGGTGAAGCAAGGGAGAGGACTGTGCCTCCT
>NW_004444089.1:5973916-6002188 GCF_000243295.1 Trichechus manatus latirostris
TGAATCTTGTCTTAAAAGTAGTTTTAAAAATTAAGTATTTATATTTAAAGATATTTTTCCCAAAATTGGTGCGTCATCTGATATAAGGAAAGTTTAGAGTGTGCTGCTACAGAAGGCTCATCAGCACAAAACCAAAGGTGTGGCTCTAGAAAGGGAAGTGACATCTGCTTTGACTGAGGCATGAGTCTCAAGTAGCATCATCATATGACTTTGGCCAGCCATGGATTTTATAGCAGTTACAGCAGAAGGAAGTTGTAAATGATGTGAGTCACATAACATAGCATCAAAGTAACACATAAGTTGAGATTCTTATTTGAATAGAGGTAAGAAATTCTAGTTTCACAATTGTCTAAAATTATGAACAACCTCAAAGGCCTAAAAAGAGTCAGGGCATCCATCAGTATTACAGCTGATAATCACACATTTATGGAGCAAGGATATATACTCTAGGGAGATGCAGACAGTTGCGCAGAATATTCAGAAGGCAAAGTGGAACTTTCTGTTACCTCATGTAGGAAAAAATGGTATATAACCAGAGAGTCTTGCAAACTTTATCTACATAAAAGATGAAATCAGGTTTTTGAAGTAGAATGGTCTTGAACAGTTTGTTTTGTTTTGTTTTTTCAAGTGGTCAGATTTTCCTTTAGCTGGAGTTTGGAGTAAAGGGGTTAGTATGGGCACTGAGTAAGGGCAGTGTAACCCAGAGAACAGTGAGATTTCATACGTCCCAGGCATGAGACAGGTGTGGTATTTCGATCTTTAGAATGGGTACTGAGGTTGCACATATAGTGGTTGTAATTAGGCAGGCATCATTAGGAGGCTGAGGAAGCCTCCAACATTGTTGAAGCCAAGGCTACAGGATGTAGTCAGAGAGGGAAACAAGCTGCTAAGAAATTGAGGGCAAACTATAATAAGAAATTGGGCATTATTTGTTCTCCCGAATCTGAATTGTTGTTGTTAGGTGCTGTCCAGTCGGTTCAGACTCATAGTGACCGTATGCACCACAGAATGAAACACTGCCCAGTCCTGTGCCATCCTCACAATAGTTGTTATGCTTGAGTCCATTGTTGCAGTCACTGTGTCAGTCCATCTCATTGAGGGTCTTCCTCTTTTTCACTGACCCTCTACTTTACCAAGCATGATGTCCTTCTCCAGGGACTGATCCCTCCTGATAACATGTCCAAAGTGTGTAAGATGTAATCTCACCATTCTTCCTTCTAAGGAGCATTCTGGTTGTACTCCTTCCAAGACAGATGTGTTCGTTCTTTGGCAGTCCGTGGTATATTCAATATTCTTCACCAACACCACAATTCAAAGGTGTCAATTCTTCTTCAGTCTTCCTTATTCATTGTCCAGCTTTCGCATGCATATGATGCCATTGAAAATAGCTTGAGTCAGGCGCACCTTAGTCTTCAAGGTGACATCTTTGCTTTTCAACTCTTTAAAGAGGTCTTTTCCAGCAGATTCGTGCAATGCAGTGCATCTTTTGATTTCCTGACTGTTGCTTCCATGAGTGTTGATTGTGGATCCAAGTAAAATGAAATCCTTGACAACTTCAGTCTTTTCTCTGTTTATCATGATGTTGCTTATTGGTCCAGTTGTGAGGATGTTTGTTTTCTTTATGTTGAGGTGTAAACATACTGAAGGCTGTGGTCTTTGATCCTCACCAGTAAGTGCTTCAAGTCCTCTTCACTTTCAGCAAGGTTGTGTCGTCTGCGTATCGCAGGTTGTTAATGAGTCTTCCTCCAATCCTGATGCCCCGTTCTTCTTCATATAGTCCATCTTTTCGGATTATTTGCTCAGCATACAGACTGAATAGGTATGGCGAGAGGATATAACCCTGATGCAGACCTTTCCTGACTTTAAACCAGGCAGTATCCCCTTGTTCTTTCCAAACAACTGCCAGTTGATGTATGTACAGGTTCCTCATGAGTACAATTCAGTGTTCTGGAATTCCAGTTCTTCACAATGTTATCCATAATTTGTTATGATCCACACAATTGAATGCCTTTGCGTAGTCAGTAAAACACAGGTAAACGTCTCTCTGGTATTCTCTGCTTTCAGCACCCCCACATGTCTGAATCTGCATTAGTACATCCTAAATAATTCCTTACTTTTAAAGACAGAAGAAGGTAACAGATTTAATCCATAAAACTCTATACAGGGATTTTGGACAGATCAGGTGAAGGAAAGGTAAACGTCTCTTCAGTTTTCTGGTTCTGTGGTGACAGCACACATCAGTTTTGAAGGGAGATGAGCAATTGTAATATAACTCATTTTCCACCGTCAGCCATTCATGTGTAAGTATGTGCGAATTTCTCAAGCTATTTGGTATGGAGGCATTGAGTTTAGGAAAATGAGAAGTGTTGCTCTCCCGTAGAACTTTGTAACAATTTGCTGAGTCCAGTATATTCTTGGTCAAGTATATTGGAGCATTTGATATGAAAAAACAAATAAGAATTATATACTAGGCTGGTAGGGACGGGTGAAGAAAGTAGAACGAAACTCTGAAATACATAGTAGTATTCAGATGTTTTTTAAAACAACTGGTTGTATTAGTCTGGATTGTCTTAAAAAAAAAAAAAAACCCGCTCCATCAAGTTGATTCCGACTCATATTCGACTCACAGTGACCCTGGAGGATAGAGTGCAACTGCCCCATAGAGTTTCCAAGAAGCGGCTGGTGATTTTAACTCTTTTGGTTAGCAGCCGAGCTCTTAACCACTGCACCACTAGGGTTCCATGAGTTGTCTAGGTGGTAACAGATCAACCCTGAAATCTCAGGGGCTTAACACAATGAAGGTTTATTTATTCCTCGTGTGACCTGGCATACTTGGTTTCTTAGCTGGTACAAACAGTGCCCACATGCTCATTCTGTTTTGCCTGTTAGTGTCACAGTAGCTTGTCTGCCTTTCTGAGTTCTTTCTATAGCTGTGGCTGCAGGAAGGATGGAGGCTTCTTCAGCCTCCATATTAGACGCCTGCTTAACTCTATTTTATAACCTCACCGCCTGTCAGAAAGACGAGAATACCACAGTCAGGGTTAGAAACCAGTTGCCATTGAGTTGATGCCAACTCACGGTGACCCCAAGTTTGTCAGAGTACAACTGTGCTCAGTAGGGTTTTCAGTGGCTAATTTTTCAGAAGTAGATCTCCTGGCCTCTCTTCCAGGGTACCTCTGGGCAAACTTGAAACTCTGACCTTTCAGTTAGCAGCTGAGTGCGTTAACCATTTGTGCCACCCAGGGACTCCAGTGGTTCAGGGTTATAGGTCCCCGTCGTATTTCAGGGTAGTTGATATTCATTGCAGGAGGGGAAAGAGAGACAAGAGAATTATCCATGGGGTTTTCACTGTTGTAGCCCGTAAAAGACTTCTGTTGCCCTTTGTAGATTGACTCACATGGCTCTAGCTGACTTTAAGGAGCTATAAAACGGAGTCTTCTGTGCACCTGAGAAGGGGGACTACGACATGGGAATTAGTCGTAACTAACATTGCTTCTGGTGTATTTGGTTTCTTAGCTGGTAAAATCAGTGGGTTGCAGTGGCTCTTGGTCATATTTATAGTTTCTTGTTACGGAAGGATGCAAAGAATATTGAGTATACGGTCACATAGTAGTATTAAACCTGGCCCTAACCAGCTGATCATATTGAGTCTGTCTCATTAGCATGTTTAGATCAAAAGGTGTAGACTTAGGTACAAGGATTAAAATATATGTATATATATTTTGGGCATTCCAGGTCAGAAGGCGTGAACACACTCCACCCTATTTCTTTCACTGAATGCAAGAATAGAACATGACGTGGAAAGAATCTGTGCAGCAGCTATATGAGCGCTCTGAAAAGTAAATAGTAGCAGCTAGATTAGGGAAGATGAACAGAATTTGAAGTACCTTTGAACTGGTGGCCGGTTCACTTTTTTCCCATCCAGCATTCCTCAGCATGAACTAAATGTGCTGGAAACCTTGAATTAAGCACTGAGTGTAGTGAGACAGAGCCCAGGAGAAACCCTCTAGTTCTAGTGCAGAAGTCCTTCACTAGATTTTCTTTTCGTCACTTCGGTTGCTCATATCCTGGCCCCCAAGCTGTCCTGTCATTCTGGAGGCAGAGGCTCCAACAGGAGCCTGTAGGAGCCAAAACTCTGAAGAAGAAGAAATCTTCCTCTTCTATCAACGGAGCTAGGGCCCCAAGAGGATGGGACAAACCCCTGTTGCTTTTTTTATTTCTGTCTTCCTGCTGGTTGACCCCTGTCTTAGTTTGCTAGTGCTCCGATAACACAAATCCCACAAGTAGGTGGCTTTAAAGGACAGAAATTTATTTTTTCACAATTCTGGAGGCTGAAACACCAAATCAGGGTCTTGGCCAAGCTGATTCCCTCCTTGTTGGTAGCCCCAGGTGCTCCCTGTTCCTTGGCTTGTAGACAGCCCTCTCATGGCATCTGTTTTCTCCCTGTGTCTCTGTGTCCAGTCTGGTCTTCTTATAACTCAGAAGTGATTAGGTTTAGGATCCACCCTACATTGGTTTGACCTCATTAACATAATAAAAGAGAAGCCCTGTTTCCAAACAGGATCACATCCACAGGTACCGGGTTCAGGAATTTGGCACATATTTTGGGGAAGGAGGACAGAGTTCAGTCCACAGCAACCCCCAGTGTGGGCACAGTTATAGCAGTACACAGGAGAGCGGAGCAACGAAAGCCCAGCTTTCTGGCAGTAGACTGAAAGAAGAGCCCAGCACCGGAAGTATCAGGGAGAGAGTGAAATGGAAAGAACTTGGGAAAGTGACCCTAAAAAGTTGTTTATGAACTCACCCCTAGCTGTACACGTGTGGACCTACTCCTGATTTTAAGTTACTAAAGACTTTGAGAACTGAACTAGCTTTTAGACCATCACCCAGATCCAGACTGACTGTGAGGGTTGTATGCGTGGGACAGACTGAATGGCACTCAGAAGCTTCCAAAGCCGAAGTGACATTGTTCACTACAGCTTACAGAGAGACTGTGGACACTTGAGGCCTGAGCCTAACCAGGTTGATTGACCACTAAAATAAAAGTACCAGTATTCCTTATAAGATCTGAATGAGGCAGAGTCTCATCACATAAAATTTAAAATGTCCAGGATACAATCCAAAAATTACTTAACATACAAAGAATCAGAAAATTCTAAACTCTGATGGGAAAAGAAAATCAGCAGGCACCAACGCTGTGATGACAGACAATAGCACACTACAGAGAAAGAAAACTACGGATCAGTATATCCCTCGTGAGCACAGAGACAAAAATCCTCAGCAAAAAATAGTATCCAGTAAATTCAGCAATATGCAAGAAGAATCATATGCTAAAACCATGTGAGTTTGACCCTACAAATGCAGTGCTCATGTAATATTACAAAATTAATCAACTTAATCTGACACATTAATAGTCTAGCAAAGAAAAATCACAAGAACATATAAACTGATGCAGAAAAGGCATTTAACAAAATTCAACATGCTTCCAATACAAAAACTCTCAGCTAACTAGGAAGAGAAGGAGACTTTCTTGGTCTGATAATTGGGCATCTACAGAATCTCTACAACTGAAATCATAGTCAATAGAGAAAGAATAAATACTTTCTCCCTAAGGTTAGAAACAAGGCAATGATGTCCACTCTCACTACTTCTAACATAGTACTAGAGGGTCTAGCCAGTTCAATAAGAAAAAGAAATAAAAGGAATATAGATTGGAAAAGAAAAAAAAAAAAATGGAACTATCGCTATTCACAGATAATACTCATGACTATTTCTGTTGTCTGAATTAAAGAAAAATAATCTTAAGGAATT
Organism: Trichechus manatus latirostris; assembly: GCF_000243295.1. Taxonomy (NCBI): domain Eukaryota; kingdom Metazoa; phylum Chordata; class Mammalia; order Sirenia; family Trichechidae; genus Trichechus; species Trichechus manatus. Next base: position 5,979,728 of record NW_004444089.1, read on the forward strand.
GAAACACATACACACAAAAACTGTAGTACTGGGTAGCAAGTTTAGCAAGATTATAAGATAAAAGCTTCTGAAAAATAAATCATTTTTATTAGCAATGTGCAATAGGAAACCAAAATGAAAAAAATAATTTCATTAACACTAGCTCTGAAGATTTTAAATATGTCTGTCTAAATCTGACCAATATGTACAGGATCTGTGTGCTGAAAACTACAAACGACTAAGAAAGAAATGAAAGAAGACTAAATAAATGGAGAGATATACCATGTTCAGGGACAGGGAGACAACATAACACAGATGTCAGGTCTCCCCAAAGTGATCTAAAGATTGAACACATCAGAAGATTTTACCAATCAAAATCTCAGCCGAGTCTTAAGATTTACATGGAAAAACAAAGTAACTAGAATAGCTAAAACAATTTTGAAAAAAGAATAAAGCTGGATGATTTATGCTACCCAACTTTAAGACTCACTATAAAGTTATAGTAATGAAGACAGTGTGGTGTTAACAGAAATATTGACCCACATATAAGTGGAATGAAGTAGGGTTCAGAAATACCCCCATACAAATATTGACAGCTGATTCTTGATAAAGGTGCCAAAGCAATCCAATGGAGGAAGGATAGTCAGTCGTAAGCCAAAAAAATGAGGCTCAATCTAAACCTCACAACTTCTATAAAAATTAACTCAAAAATTAATTCTAAATGTAAAACATAAAACTGTAAAACTTTTGGAAGAAAACAAAGAAGAAAACGAAGAAAACATTTGACCTAGGCTAGGCGAAGAGTTCTTAGATATGACACCAAAAACATAATCCATAAAAGAAAAAAATCAATAAATTTGACTTGAACCTCATCAAAGATAATTTTTTTTTTTTTTTGGCAAAAGACACAATAAAAAGACGTGCTACAGATTGGAGAAATATATAGCATATCACTTATCTGACAAAGGATTTGTACCAAGAATATATAAAGAACTTTGAAAATTCAGTAAGAAAATAAACAATCCAATTAAAAATATGGGCAAAAGACTTGAACAGAAAACTTCACCAAAGAGAATATGAGGAATCAAAATAGCACATGATGTTTAACATCACTAGCTAATAGGGAAATGTATATTAAAACAATTACGAGATACTACTATATACCCAGGTGTTGTTGGTTGCTGTTGAGTCAACTCTGAATTACGGCGACCCCATGGTGCAGAGTAGAACTACTCCATAGGGTTTTCAAGAATGTGACCTTTCAGAAGCGGATTGCTAGGCTGTCTTCCGAAACCCCTCTGGGTGGTTTTGAACTGTGGAACTTTTCGGCTAGATAGTTGAACACCTAACTGCACCACCCAGAAGCTCCACACACCCAGTAGAATGTCCAAAATAAACAATGCTGATGGTGCCAAGTGTTGACAAGTGTGCAGAGCAATGCAAACACCTGGTGTCACCCTGGAATATAGTTTGGAAAATAGAACTTTATTGTAAAGTTAAGCATACACTTATCATATAATTTAGCCTTCCTACTCCTGATTGATTGAAGTTGTCAAGGATTTCATTTTACTTGGATCCACAATCAACGCCCATGAAAACAACAGTGAAGAAATCAAAAGACACATTGCATTGGGCAAATCTGCTGCAAAAGACCTCTTTAAAGTGTTAAAAAGCAAGGATGTCACTAAGGTGCATCTGACCCAAACCATGCAGTTTTCAATCACCTCAAATGCATGTGAAAGCTGGGCAATGAACGAGGGAGACCGAAGAAGAATTGACTCCTTTAAATTATGGTGCTGGTGAAGAATATTGAATATACCGTGGACTGCCAGAAGAATGAACAAATCTGTCTTGGAAGAAATACACCCAGAATGCTCCTTAGAAGCAAGGATGGCGAGACTACGTCTCACATACTTTGGACATGTTATCAGGAGGGATCAGTCCCTGGAGAAGGACATCATGCTTGGTAAAGTAGAGGGTCAGCGAGAAAGAGGAAAACCCTCAAGGAGATGAATTGACACAGTGGCTGCAACGATGCGCTCGAGCATAACAACGATTGTGAGGATGAACAGGACAGGGCAGTGTTTCGTTCTGTTGTACATGGGGTTGCTATGAGTCGAAACCGACTGAACGGCACCTAACAACAACTCCTGATATTTATCTGACAAAAATGAACAAAAACTTGTGTTTGCAAAAAAAAAAAAAAAAAAATTTATATGAATGTTTATAGTAGTTCTATCCACAGTTGTGAGAAACTAGATACAACTGAAATGTTCTTTCCAGATAAATGGATTAAAAAAAAACAAAACAAAAACTGTGATACATCCATGCAGTGGAATGCTATTCAACAATTAAAAGGAATACACTTTGCTTTTTCTTATTTAATTTTCTTTTTGGTGAAAATATACACAGCGAAACCTCCCATCGCACAGTTTCTAGACACAATGGTCAGTGACACTGGTTACATTCTTCACATTGTGTCAATATTCCCGTTATTTCTGTTCTAGTTGTCCCACTTCTATTTACTTAATCGCCCTGCTCTCCAACCTTCTTGACTATGCTTTAAAAGTAGTTGTTGACCCTTTAGTCTTACACAGAGAATTAAAAAAAAAGTTTTTTTCATTGAGTTTTTCGTGAAAGTTTACACAGCAAGTTAGGTTCGCATTGGACAGTTTCCACACACATTGCTCAGTGACATTAGTCACATTTATCACAATGTGTCAACATTCTCTTTGTGTTCTGTTTGTTCCATTTCCAGTACTCTACTTTCCCTGCCCCCTTATCTTCTCATCTTTGCTTTTGAGTAATTGTTAACCTTTGGGTCTCATACAAATGGTTTTTAAGTAGAGGACTGATGTTATGGGTAACATTTTTTACTCTGTGTACCACTATGCTGTTTCACTGAAAGATGATCTAAGGGGAATGGCTCGGTTCTAGGTTTAAAGAGTGTCTCAAGGAGTCCTCTGTTTTCTACTATTTGTCTGGCTCTTTTTTTTTTTTTTTTTTTTAAGAATTTGACTTCTGCTCTGCATTTTTCTCCCATTCTATCCAGGACCATCTGTTTTGACCCCAGTCAGAACGGTCAGTGATGATAGCCGGGCACCATCTAGTTCTGGTCTCCTGGTAGATGAGGCTGTGGCTCATATAGACTTGTTTCTTTCTGAGCTTTTGGTTACCTTCTTACTGTTCTGCTCCTGGCAAGTAGAGACCCACAATTATGTCTTAGACAGCTGCCTGCAAGCTTTTAAGACACCAGATGCTACTCATTTCACTAGGATACAGATTATGATTTTTGCAAACTGTGTTATGCCAGTTGACTGAGTTGTACCATGAAATTATGATCCTAAGCTTTCACACTCAGAAAACCAGTCTTGGAAGATGTATGGTTATGTCTGAGGAGTATCCATATTTGTGTCTTCAATGAATATATGTGCCTGCACCCACATATTTGTATTTACACGTACTTACAGATAATTCTAATAACTAAAAACTTATAGATACTTCTCACCAAAAAGTCAGCAGCTTGAATCCACCAGCAGCTCCTTGGAAACCCTATGGGACAGTTCTACTCTGTCCTATGAGGTCTCTATAAGTCAGAATTGACTTGACAGCAACAGGTCTGTTTTTTTTGGTTGTAGATACTTCTGTCTGTTCTTACCTATGTACATACCTGTACCTACTGTATACCAGTATGCCTATACCCGCCCATACATGCTCAAAGGCTCGTTTTTACTTTGGTTGGGGTGGGCTCACTACATTCATATTCAATCTCTCTTTTCCCATCATCAGAAATAACAAGTCTCTGCAATCTAAAGTGTACTTTCCCCTCCCCCTCTTCTCTCCCTGGTAACCACCAATAAGCATTTGTCTCTATCTATATTCTTGTCTTATAATAGAGGGATCATACAATATTTTTCCTTATATGCTTGACTTATTTCACTTTTTAGCATTATGCCCTCCAGGTCCATCCATGTTATATGTTTTGTGGTCTCATCGTTATTCTTTATGGTTGTGTAGTACTCCCTTGTGTGTGTGTACTACAGTTTGCTTGTCCATTCATCCACTGATGGGCTTTTAAGGTCATTTCCATTTATTTGCTATTGTGACTTAAGCAGCAATGAACATAGGCGTGAATAAGTCTATTCTTGTCAGTATTTTTAGGTCTCTAGGGTATATACCTGGCAGTGTGATTGCTGAATATTAGGGTAGTTCTAGTTCTAGTTTTTTTGAGAAAGTGCCATACCTTTTTCCATAGCGACTGTATCATTTTACAGTCCAACCAGCAATGGATAATGGTTCCAATCTCTCCACATCTTCACCAACATTTGTTATTACCTTTTTTTAAATTATTATTATTAGTGACATTGTAGCTGGGGTAAGATGGTATCTCACTGTAGTTTTGATTTGCATCTCTCTAATGGCTAATGATTGTGAACATCTTTTCATACGTTAGTTGGCTGCTTGGATCTCCCCTTTGGTGAAGGTTCTGTTCGTGTCCTTTGTCCATTTTGTGATTAGGTTGTTTGTGTTTTTGCTGTTGTTGTTGCAGTTTTATAGATCTTAGAAATCTGACCCTTATCAGATAAGTCATTTCCAAAGATTTTTTCCCAGTCTGTAGATTGTCTATTTACTCTTTTAATAAAGTCTTCTGATGAGCATAAGTTTTTAATTTTTATGAGGTCCCATCTATCTATTTTGTCTTTTTCTGTTTGTGCATTTGTTATGTTTGTTATCCTATTTTTACAAAAGATTAGGTCTCATTGTTTTCTCCCTATGTTTCCTTCCAGGAATTTTATGGTTTTAGGTTTAACATTTAGGTCTTTGATCCAGTGTGAGTTAGTTTTTGTATATGGTATTAGGTATGGGTCCTGTTTAAGTTTTCTGCAGGTGTGTATTGAGTGTTCCAGCACCATTTATTAAAGAGACTGTTTCTGCTCCACTGAATGAACTATGAGCCCTTGTCAAAAATCAGTTGTCTATAGATGGCTGCATTTAATTCTGAGTTCTCGGTTCTGTTCCACTAGTCTATATGTCTACCATTCAACCAATACCAGACTCTTTCGATTTCAGTGGCTTTATAGTATGTTTTAATATTGGAGAGTAAGAGGCCTCCTGCTTTGTTCTTTTTCTTCAGTATTGCTTTGGCTATTCGGGATTTCCTTCCTTTCTGTATGAAGTTGGTCATTAGTTTTTCTGTTTCAGTAAAGAAGGTTGTTGAGATTTGTTTCAGGATTGCATTGTATTTGTAGATTGCTTTCGGTAGAATTAACATTTTCACTATATTAAGTCTTTTAATTCATGAGTATGTGATACCTTTCCATTTTTATAGGTCTCTTTTAGTCTCTTGTAGTAGTGTTTTATAATTGTCATTGTATAAGTCTTTTATATTCCTGGTTAGGTTAATTCCTACGTATTTTATCAATTCAGTGACTATTGTAAATGGTATTGTTATCTTGATTTCTTTTTGGGAGTAGTCTTTGTTAGTGTAGAGGAACCCACATGATTTTTTGTGTTGACCTTTTACCCTGCAACATTGCTAAATTCTTCTGTTAGTTCCAGAGTTTTCTTATGGAATCTTTAGGGAATTATGTCATCTACAAATAGAGGTAGTTTTACTTCTTTCTGATTTGGATACGTTTTATTTTTCTTTCTTGTCTTATTGCTCTGGCTGGGACTTCAGTACAACGTTGAATAACAGTGACAATAATGGGCATCCTTGTCTTGTTGCCATTCTAAAAGGGAAGGCTCTCAGCATTTCTCCACTGATTATAGTGTTGCTGTTGGTTTTGCATATATGTTCTTAATTATATTGAGAAATTTCCCTTCTGTTCCTATTTTGCTGAGTTTTTATCAAAAAACGGTGTTGAATTGTATCAAATACCTTTTCTGCATTAATTGATATGATCATATGGTTCTTTTCCTTTGTTTTGTATGGTAGATTACATTGATTTTCTTACGTTGAACACCTTTATAATCCTTATAATTTCATGAATCCCACTTGATCACAGTGTATAATTTTTCTGATATGTTGCTGAAATCTGTTGGCTAGAATTTTGTTGAGAAGTTTTGAATGTATGTTCATAAGGGACATTGGTCTGTAATGTTCTTTTTTGTGTGTGGTGTCTTTGCCTGGTTTAGGTATCAGGATTATGCTGGTTTCATAGAAAGAGTTCGGTAGTGTTCCTTCCTCCTCTGTGTTTTTGAAGAGATTGGGTAGGATTGGTATTAACTCTTCTCTGAATGTTTGGTAGATGTCTCCAGTGTAGCCATCTGTCCTGGGCTTTTTTGTTGTTGCTGTTGGCAGTTTTTTGATGACATGTTCAATCTTTTCTTTTGTAATGGGTCTGTTCTAATTTTTTACCTCTGTTTGTGTTAGTTTGGGTAGGTAGTGTGTTTCTAGGAATTTGTGCATTTCATCTAGTTTTCAAATTTGTTGGAGTACTGTTTTTCATATTAATCAGATCTTCTTTATTCTGTTGGATTGGTTGTAATGTTACCAATTTCATTCTAAATTTGGTTATTTGCTTCTTTTTTTTTTTTTTTTTTTTAATTTTGACAGTCTAGCGAGTAGTTTGTCTGTTTTATTAATCCTTTCAAAGAACCAGCTTTTGGTTTTATTGATTCTTTCAATTGTTTTTTATTTTCCTTTTTATTTATTTCTGCCCTGATCTTTATTATTTCCTTTTTTTGGTAACTTTTGGATTATTTAGCTCTTTCCTTTCTTTTTGTTCCAGTTGTCATTTAAGTTAATGATTTTGGATCTTTCTTCTTTTTTAATGTAGGCATTTATTACTATGAATTTCCCTCTGAGTTCTGCTTTTGCTGTGTACCAAAGGTTTTCATTTTCATTTGACTCTAGGATTTTTTTAAATTTCACTTTTGATTTCTTCTATGACCCAATAGTTTTTTAGTAGTGTATTATTTAATTTCCATGTATTTATTTATTTTTTCCTTATTTTTCCTGTTGTTAATTTCTGGCACCATACCGTTATGGTCAGAGAAGATGCTTTGTATGATTTCAGTCTTTTAAAAAAATTTGTTGAGACTTATTTTGTGTCCTAGCATATGATCTGTTCTGGAAAATGATCCATGTGTGCTGGAGAAGAATGTGTATTGTTCTGATGCTGGGTGGAGTGTTCTATATATATCCTTGGGTCCAGTTGGCTTATGGTTTTATTTAAGTTCTCAGTGTCCTTAGTGATCTTATTTTTATATGTTCTGTCTGTAATTGAGAGTGGTGTATTGACATCTCCCACTGTCGTTGTGAAGTTGTGTATTTTTCCTTTCATGTTAGTCAGTATTTGTTTCATGTATTTTAGTGCATTGCTGTCAGGTGCATATATATTTATAATTGTTAAGTCTTCTTGATTGACCCTTTTATTATTGTGTAATATCCTTATTTATCTCTTATAGTATATTTTGATTTAAGGTCTATTTTTCTGATATCGGAGCCCTGGTGGTGCAGTGGTTAAGAGCTATGGCTGCTAAACAAAAGGTTGGCAGTTCAAATCCACCAGCCGCTTCTTGGAAACCTTATGGGGCAGTTCTAGTCTGTCTTATAGGGTCACTGTGAGTTAGAATCAACTTGATGGCAACAGACTTTTTTTTTTTTGGTTTTATCTTATATTAGTATGGCCACCCCTGCTCTTTTTTGTTTACTGGTTGCATGGAGGAGCCCTAGTGGTGCAGTGGTTATGAGCTTAGCTGCTAACCAAAAGGTCGGCAGTTCGAATCCACCAGCTACAACTTGGAAACCCTCTGGGGCAGTTCTGTTCTGTCCTATAGGGTTGCTGAGTCAGAATTGACTTGACAGCAGTGGGTTTAGTTGTTTTGGTTTGGTTGCATGGAATACTTTTCTCCATCCTTTTATTTCCAGTCTGTTTGTGTCCTTATATCTAAGGTGTGTTTCTTATAGCCAGCAAAAGGATGGATCATGTTTTTTATCCATTTTGGGGCGTTTAGACCATTTACATTTAAGGTTATTACTGAAAACAGTGTCTGCCTCATTCATTTTGCTATTTTTTGAGTGTTTCATGGCTTCTTTTTTTTTATTCTGATTTTCTGTTCTTGTTTGTATCTGGCTTTCTTGTGATGAGCCATTTTGCTTTCTTCCTTCAGAAATTTTTTTTTTCTCAGTGATTTGTTAGTGCTTACACATATATTACATTACAGAACTTGCATTTGCAACATTTAACATATGAACAATAGTTAACATACAAACTTAACGTAATAAATCTACTCCTGATTTGTTCCTCCCTCCCCCACTTCTGTTGGTGTGTCTCCACCATAACATCATTATACAAGCTATATTTTATAATTTTACTTTGTACTTATTCTTTGCAAACTTGATGTTGTATTGTTTACAGGATTTAATTATTGAGTTTATTCCCTGAAAATATCATATACTTGGTCCTTATGATTGCCCATGTTGTTGCATTTTTTTGGAAATTTCCCTCTCTCTTCATCTATCTGTCTGTCTGTCTGTCTGTCTATCTATGTTTTCCCCCATATATAGATATGTGTATTTATTTGATTTTCTTCCCGTTCCATTTGGCATAGACTCTCAAGTAATACTTGTAATGCTGGTGTGGTAGTGGCAAATTCCCAGAGCTTCTGTTTGTTTTGAAATGTCTTGATTTCCCCCTTGGTTTTGAATGACAACTTTGCTAGGTAAAGCATTCTTGGTTGACAGTTGATTGCTTTTGTTCAGTATTTTATACACGTCGCTCCATTGTGTCCTGTCCTTTAGAGTTTCTGAGGAGAAATTCATAGTGATTCTTATGAAACACGCTTTGTATGTTATATTGCGTTTTTCTCTTGCTGCTTTCAGAATTCTCTCCTTGTCTTTGGTTTTCAAGAATTTTATTAGGATATGGCAGGAGTTGATCTTTTTGTGTTTTTTTTTAAATTGGGGTTCATGTAGCTTCCTGTATTTGAAGGCTTGGTTCTCTGTTCAGGCCTAGGAAATTCTCTCTGATTATGTCTTGGAAAATGGTTTCTATGCCTTTATTGTTGTCATGGTGCTGTGTGATTCTAATAATTCTAATGTTAGATTTCTTCATTGAATCCCATATTTCCATTTGGGTTTGTTGGCTTTTCTGTGTTCTTTTCTCTTGTTTCTCGTGATACTTGATAAGTTCAGTTATTTTGTCTCAGTTCATTTACTCTGTTTTCTGTCTTTTTGACTCTATTGCTGAGTGTTTCTCTTGCTTTTTAAATTCAGTTGCTTTATTCTTCAGTTTCATTGTTTTGTTTTTGATGTTTTCAGTTTCCTTGTTGAGTCTCTCATTTTTTTCCACCATTTGTTTTCTGATCTCTGCTAATTTGTTTTCTGTGTGTTTTTTGCTTTCTTTAAACGTATTGAGCATAATAGTCTGAAAATTATCAATTCTTTCCATTAGTCTGGCCTCCACAAGAGAAATTTCCTCTTCATGTTTTGCTTTTGATTGGTCTTTCTCTTGTAATTTTGTGTGTTTTACTGCTATTTCTTGTTGAACTTGGGCCATTTTGTTATCTTTTTTTCTTTTTTTTACTTTAAATTTTGTATTCTGGTATTTGTGGGAAAATTTTCTGATTGGGCACCCTGGTAACACAGTAGCCAAGTGCTTGGCTGCCCACTGAAAGGCCAGGCCCACACCCACCAACTGCTCCGAGGGAGGAAGATGCGACAGCCCGCCTCCACAAAGACTCACAGCCTGGGAACCCCACAGGGCACCTCCTTTCCACCCCACAGGGTCTCTATGAGTCAGAATTGACCCAACTTCCGTGGGCTTGGTATTTTCACCTGAGAACCACTAGAGGACACTCTATAATCCTTAGGTTTTTTTCAGTGCTGATCCAGGAATTCTGAATGCTCTGTCTCTGGAATTCAGTATGCATGCGTTGAGGGTAGGGGGTGTTTAGCTGGTTGTAGGTGCTGACATAAGCGATGGGGCTTGACTTCCCTGTGGGAAAAGTAGGGCCTTCTCTATGTCTTTCCATCATGGGTGCCCCTGCACAGGCTCTCCCACGGTGTCCTGCTGTGTGCAGGGAGTCAGCTGTTTCTCTCTATGTTGCTCATCTGTCCGAAGAGTTCCCCTCACCCTCCTGCCCTTGCAGTTCCTCCTGGTTCTAGTACCCATCTGTCTGGGGCCTCAGCAAGATTCTACAGCACTCTCTCATGGCATCATGGTCTCCCTTCACCTTCTCCCAGCTGTGTGGTGCAGAAATCCCCATGGCCAATCAGTGCCACCTTAAAAAATCAGGCTATAGCTTCTTCAGATTCGCTCCCTTTCTGTGTTCCCTGTTTGAGGTGTCTCCCAGCCCCAGCCCAAAATAACTGTGATGAGCGAGTGGTCACAATGTTAGCAAGTAGGTTCTCCCAGCTTCTGTGCTGTCCTTGCTCCTCTGTCCTGCTTCTGTACTCCCCCCAACTCTCCAACACCTCAACTGCCATCTGGAGTTCTGTTTTGATTGGTTGTTCTGTGGGTCACTTGCTGGAGGAGTAAATAGGAGTGTCGACTCACTTCGTCATCTTGCTGTGCCCTTGATAATTTTTTTTTAAAAGAAATGCAATACTCAGAGAAGGAACAAACTCTTGATATGGGCAGCTTCTTGGATGAATCTCAAAGGTAATATGCTGAACTTAAGAAGGGAGTCTTGAAAGGTTACATACTGTATGATTGTGTTATATAGCATTTTTGAAATGTCAAAATTGTGATAGGGAAGCATTAAGTAGTAACTGGGTGTTAGAGGTATGGGGGTGTGGCTGTAAAGGAATACGGATAAGACAGTTTTCTTGGGGTGATTGACATGGTCTCTATCTTAAATGTGGTGATGGTTATACAAATCTGTACACCTGTTAACATTATCGGACAAGAAAGAAAGAAAAAGTCAGTTTTACTGCATGATTATTTAAAAAACAAAACTAATTTTAAAGAAGAATAGAAAATATCTGAGGTGTATGTAAAGCCTACATATCAAATACTTATTCCTGCTTTCTATGTAGTCACCTATTTTTATTTTCTTCGATTTGTTAGTTTTGGCATTATGTTATATAGACAGAGGCTTGGCCGAAAGTAGAGCCAGCACCAGGATAAAGGGTTGGCCACCATCTAGCCTCCCTCCTGTAGCAAGTTTTGACCTTAAAAGCCATTAGAGTATGCAGAGGTAGCTAAGATCACGTGTGATTATAACATGGTATAACAATCTCAATTTTTTCTTTCCAATTTTGAACTTCTTAGATTCTCCTTAGATGTTAGCAAGTTACATCATTAAGTTTCTAAAGTATTCATGTATGTACAGATGTGTACATGATTACTATAGTGGTGCTGCCATTTGTAAAATGTCCAGGAAGTTTTCATAACAGGGCCTCATACATTTAGAGAATTGCAAGGGTTTGTGTATCATTTTGAGTTAAACTGCAGTACTATTAGACTTTGAGGGCTGTTCTTTTACATTTGAATGCTTTTAATAAATATTAAATGATATTGAATATTTATAGGGAATTATGAAATGAGCTGATTAGGAAATGAGCTGTTTTATTCTCAAACTATGTAAATCCTGTTAGATAGTAATGGCAATATATAACAATTTAGGGGGTTTAAAATTAATTCCTTTACATGTATGAATTTTAAAATTTTGTTTCCTTCGTTATACAGATTTTGAAACATTTCAGTCACACTTGGTTAAGAGGTTGGCTGCTAACCAAATGATTGGCAGTTCGAATCCATCAGCCACTCTTTGTGAACACTATGGGTCAGTTCTACCCTGTCCTATAGGGTCGCTATGAGTCGCAGTTGACTCGATGGCAATGGGTTTGGTTTGGTTTTTTATAAACTTTGATTTTTTTTTAATATAATGTGTTTTGTGAGAAATAACATAGGCTGATGAAACATAAAATAAGTTCTGTTAAATGTGAAAGGAAGGTATAAATGTGTAATAACCTGATGACATCTACCAGGGCCTCTAAAGAATGAACGCTCTGAAATATGGATGAGAGTGGTAGCAATTACGTTTGTCAGGTATCTTTCTTCCTTATAGAGCTGAAGGAGGGTAGAAATTACTGAGGAGAGATTTCATGGTCAGGGAGAGGTTTAGTGATTTCATGTGCTACTTATCCTATGTATTCCATCTGTCCTCACATTTTGGTTGCCTTTCACTATTTTTCCTTATTTGACTCTGCAGATGAATATTCATTTCACTTATTTCTGCACATACCACTTGATGTCTAAACTGATGAATAGGACAGTTTGCATGTCTGCATTCACTGTCTATGGAGTAAGTCATCTTCTCTGAGATATTATCTTCAGGAGTACATTTTCCAAAAGTAACTGCCAAATGTACCTGGAGTTGAAATTTTTGGCTTAGACCTTTCTGATTTTGAACTATGAAGGAGTTTAACTCTTGTAATTTATAGTGAGAAGGAGCCCTGGTGGCACAGTGGTAAAAGCGCTGGACTGCTATCCAAAAGATCAGCGATTTGAAACCACCACTGGCTCCACGGGAGAAAGATGTGACAGTCTGCGTCCTTAGAAATTTACAACCTTGGAAACCCTACGGAGTCACTATGAGTTGTAATCAGCTCTACTGGCAGTTGGTTTGGTCACTGGAAATTGTCTTGGGTATGAAATTATCTGCGGTGTGGACTCTAGTTGATTTCTTTTACAGTTTTATTCCTACTAAGATCACTGTCATCTAGGGAGAGTTCTGTCCTGAAAGAAATAGCTGAGTAACTATGCTATTTCATATTTACATCATTTTAAACATCTTTTGCAAGATTTCAATACTGAATTAGACTGCCTATAAAATGAAACTGTCTGCAAAAGCCAAAATATTCTTTCTACTGACTGGTACCTTCAATCTTCTTTGGAACTTCACTACTTCTAAACTTGTTCTGGCCGTTACTTTGCCTGTAGTATTTCTTAAGAGACTAAAATGTCCTGTTAAAAGGTGGGGGAGGCTTCCTTTTCAACGTGGGGGAATCTGTAATTTTTACATTATTTGCTTCCATTCTTCTTAAAAAGATGTTTGTTTAAAAAGTCCATGTAGATGTGGGACTTTGCTTGTTCCAGCACAAAGCTTATTGAACTGCCAATTTATGTTTACGAAGAGCTCCTCTTGAACTGAGCTTACGTTCTGCATTCATTCTGAGTCATCTCAGTTATAAACTAGGTGCCTTTTATGATATATTGTATCCTCAAATAAGTGAACATACCTCACAGATAATTAAAACTTTTTCTATCACGTTACATTAGTTATCTACATTTCTTATTTTAATAAAATCTAATAATGGATCAATTGAAATGGATAGTTATATTAAAATCAAATCAAAACCTATATTTACATAAATTTTAATGAAACCTAAATGTGGTGTATATTTTTATTAGAAACAGAAATGAGTTGTGTTCATGCATAGTTACTGAATACTCTCTGCTATTTGTTGTATTCTCTAACACTGTAAGCCAGAGAGCACTGGAGACATAATAAATACACTAAGGCATTAGAGGTGTTATCATACTATTTCCTTGATTGTTTTTAAAGATCTAGCCCTTTACATGTATGAGACTTGGAACAAATATTATTTCCTAACTTAATTGAAGCTTGGTAAGAGTTAGAAGATGGTAATTATTTTTAAGAAAAAAAAAAAAAAAAACCTCTGTAGATTATGTCTGCCATTTTCCTTAAGAGGAGACAAGATGGAACCCTATCCATTCCTGACATAGAATTGCTACTAACAGGATCTTATAGAACATGATATGATATAGCTCTGTCTATTGAAAAGTTTAGCAATTTTATATCATAAGATAAAAATCAGCACACTGTTTGCCTATCAACTATGAAATATTCCTCTGAAAATCTGATCCTAGATATTGCTATACTTTTCAAGAGAATGTTCTATGTTGTGTATTAGTTCTGGCTGACATAGATACTTGATTTTTGGTTTATCGTATACATTTAGATCCTCTACAGATGAACTGATGTGTTCTAGACAGGAAGTGGTATGTAGGAGATATAGGAATGGGCTGAAGTATCCTTTATATTTGCCTTTGTATCTAGGGGAGTTGGAAATAGGCAAGAATGGAGAGATTTTGTATGGCAGTACACAGAATTTTGCAAGTTTATTGTGAGCCCTGCAACAATCCGATGCATTTTAGTTACTGGTAAGTTTGTTAAATTATGTTTGAAAATGTACACCTTCGAAGATGGCCATCTAATTACTATTACGTCCACCATGTTAAATATAACTTATTTTAAAGATTCTTTGCAAAGGTATAGTATTGCTATTGCATTGGGTTTTAGGTATAAATTAAAAGAACGTTTGTTAGTGAATGCATTTGACTTTTCATTAGTTGTCATGGTTAATACTGAAATGAAATTAACGTTACATGGATACAATAGTCATGTGTTACGATTTTAGAATAATAATAAAAGTAATATCTCTGTTTCTGTAATGTAACTCCAGTGTAGAAGTCTGAGGGAATTCATTAGATGTTTGAGAAACATTACTCCTTCTCACATAAAAGAATAAGAAAGTCCATGGCATCCTAGTAATTTTATATGGTTCTGAATAGGAAGGTGATTTATTGTAAGCAGTGCTTTTTTTCCTGTTCTTTCATGGACTGTGGAGCTTATAGGGAGGCATTTCTTGTCTTTCTTTTTGGCAATGCTAATGTTTAGAAAAGGAGTCCTTGGGTGGTGCAAATTGTTAAGTGCTGGACTACTAACCAAAAGGTTGGCGGTTCAAACCCACTCAGAGGTGCCTTGGAAGTAAGGCCTGGCAGTCTGCTTCTGAAAGGTCACAGCCTCGAAAACCCTATGGAGCACAGTTCTACTCTGCACCTGGGGTTGCCATGAGTCAGAATCGACTGGCTGACACTAACAACAACAGTGTTTAAGAATCCTAGTCATCTTTCTCCCGGTAGAATTCCATGAACAGATTGGGAAATAGTGTAATCTCTATAAAACTGTTTTCTTTATTCTTCTCAATTATTTAGACGGAAGTGTTAGGTGTAATAGTACATAAGCAGTTATTTGTGAGGTGACCTTGACTATTGATTTAATTAATTTAAAATGGAACAGATTGTTTATTAGCTGTGCTTCTCTACAAAAATATTTTAAAAAATTCAAGGGATTCCTCGGTAGTTATGTTTTTCTTGTAAAAGTCTAACTTTGACTTAAGAACAAATAAAAGAATATCATTGATTCATAAGACAGTATTATTTTTCTTTTCTTTCTTTCTGTTTTTTTGGTTTAAAGCAGTAGGGCCAGTTAATATAATTGAATTTTAATTTCCTATAATGAAGTAATTTGTTTCTTGATACCTTTTTTTTAAATTTAGCTGATATCATGTCATCCACCAAACTGTCAATTTTTAAAATAATAGTAATTTTGTTATTAATTCTTGTTATGAGAAATTTTATGATTTGAACAAGAATAGTCACATTATCAAGGAAAGTGTTATTTATCAGTCCTGTTGAAACTAGAAAAGCTTTTTAGCTTTTTAAAGATCGAGCAGAGGGTAGAATAATTTCAGATTCTTTTTAGGATTTAATAATTTTCAAGTTTTCTCATTGCTAAATTTTCTTCATTGCTTAAAAAAAAGTACTTCTGCGTTTGAAATATATTTAGAATTTTGTGGTTTTATCCTTTCTTGTGAATATTAATAAGCAATTTAGAGTACAGATAAAACACTATAAATAGATACTATTTTTATTGCTGATAAAGTTTAGTTTATAGCCATTTATTGTTATAAACTACAGTAAAGATACACAACAAAGGAATATGTGTTTTCTTATTAAGAATAGTATACTCATGTATCAATGCTGCTGGCTGGAAATTGTTGTCCTGTGTAACTCTGTGAAGTAATACATTATTAAAGTTTAATTAAAATGCGATCATTCATTTTTCGTTTGTTTCTTTATTCATTCATTCAACAGACATATCAGGTGCTTGACCTTTGGTACATATCATTGTGTGCTTTTGTCTGTTTGTGTACATTGGCAATTAATTGCCACTTTTCATTTCAACATTACGTAAATTATTTTCTCTGCTCTCGTGAATTTTCCTGAGGGCATACTTGGACATAAGATCAATGACATGCTGCATATTTCTCTGAATTTAAAAAAAAAAAAATGTAAGTTGTTTTTTAAAAAGGCATAAATAAAAAGCTTATATAAAAAATAGGCGTGTTCCTCCAAAGTAATACTGTGTACAGATTTAATATTCCCTAATACGGCATGTTATTAAAAAGAATATTGTGGTAAAGTCTTTACTATGGAGAAGTGACATGCTTATGTGTGTTTCTTATATTAGATTTACTTAACGCAGGGATATGGATAATATGTCTATAGATATACTTTGACGTTTTACTTGTGGGTTATAAAGAAACTATACAGTTGTGACTCAGTTTTTGATATGGAATTTTAAAGGGATAAAACTAGTTTTCTCAAGCTTGTGAGAAAAAATAACCTTGTGTAATGTAAGATATAGTAGTTTTTGTCAGCAGAATACAGACTGGATTTGAATATGGTTATTATCTTTTGCGTAATAAAATAATGAAATGGAAAACTGTGTTTATAATCAGCTTTTTATGGTCACATAATGAAATTCTCTATACTTTATATGCAGTGCTACTCTTTTGGCATTCCTGGTTGAACTACTTAAAAGTTCAGTAGCCATGCAAGAACAGATGCTGGGTGGAAAAGGCTTTTTAGTCATTGGCTACTTACTTGAAAAGGTAAGTGATATACATTGATGGCTCTGTTGTGTGGCTTTTAAAGATGGACAGCTGATAATCATTAACATAAATTTCCTGTGGTCTTCTTTTTCCTTGTGCAGAGGCCAGTATTCTCTGCTAACTCACAGACACTTTTATATGATGCATTTGATCATAAACATAGAAACTGGGTGTTAGTTTTGACTACAAATGGAAACTAAAGAAAAATTATTTCATCTATTTGAAAATTACAAGTATTGTTGCTTTTAAGTTTTATTCTATTTGTTTCTTTGCTGTCCTTACACTCAGACTAAGGTTGTGAGAAATATTATCAATTTAATTTAGTTAAAATGGTTTTACTTTTTAGTTTTTGTCTTATTTTTCAATTATAAGGCCAAAATCTTTATTTTGTAATAACAGAAACCTTGTTTTGTACTCTTTGCTGCTGCTTTTTAATTACAGGACATCATGCCAAAACTGCACGGTACACACAGGCTGTCCCCTGTTTCTAAATAGCCAGCAGGTCATTAGAGAAAGGGCACCAATCGCTGATAACGATTCCTCCACAGACATTATGTTCTTCTGATCAGAGTCTGAACGTCTCAGAGCGTTACAACTTAGAGAGTAGCTTTTGTTACAACAGGAAGCAGACAGCGCACCGGAACAACTGTGGATCCATTTTTGAGCATCCTTCCAACTCGAGAAGTCTGTCTGGGCAGAGATGAGGACTATTCCATGGGCACCTCATTCTGTCCTGTGGGTGAGGGACTTAAAAAGGTAGGGGACTACCTTCTGCAAGTAACCCCTAACCAGGTAGGCCTAGTTAGGTGGGCTGGACACTGGTGCTACTTATACTTCCACCTAGCACCATAGCTGAGGGACCAGAGGTCCCTTGGCCAGCCATTTTTATCCCTCAAAGCCCACCTGGCATACTACGTGGACAAGGATCAGGCCTCAGAGTGTGGGGGGCGGTGGAGGCCTCATCATGCCCCTGCTTTCCTGAGGCCTGTTGCCAAGATGATGAATTGGGGACTCCCAATTCATTTGCACACATTTAGCCTTGCCTGGCTGTTTTGTAAAACAAAGAGCACCTTAATTACTTGGGCTATTTTTAGAAACCAGGGAAAAAGACCAAAGATTAAGACACTGAAGATTTTTACCAACTTCTGCAGTCTGACATTGATCAAACATGCATTCAGGATGCTTTGATAATCACTAGTGATTGAAATGCAAAAGTTGGAAACAAAGAGAAAAGGTTGATAGTTGGAAAATATGGCCTTGGTTATAGAAGTGATGCAAGGGATCTCATGATAAAATTTCACAAGACCGATGACTTCTTCATCGCAAACACGTTTTTTCACCAACATAGATGGTGAGTATACACGTGGACCTCACCAGATGGAATACACAGGAATCAAATGGACTACATCAGTGGAAGGAGATGATGGAAAAGCTCAATATCATCAGTCAGAACAAGGCCAGGGGCCAACTGCAGAGCAGACCATGAATTGCTCCTATACAAGTTCAAGTTAAAACTGAAGAAAATTAGAACAATTAGCCAAAGTATGACCTTGAGTCTGTCCCACCTGAATTTAGAGACCATCTCAAGAATAGATTTGACCCTTTGAGCACTAATGACTGAAGACCAGACGAGTTGTGGAATGACATCGAGGACATCATACTTGAAGAAAGTAAAAAGTCATTAAAAAGACAGGAAAGAAAGAAAAGACCAAAACGGATGTAAGAGGTGACACTGAAAGTTGGTCTTGAACCTCGACTAGCTAAAGCAAAAGGAAGAAATGAAGTAAAAGAGCTGAACAGAAGATTTCAAAGGGTGGCTCAAGAAGACAGAGTAAAGTATTATAATGTCATGTGCAAACACCTGGAGTTAGAAAACCAAAAGGGAAGAAAACACTCAGCATTTCTCAAGCTGAAAGAAGTGGAGAAAAAATTCAAGACTCAAGTTGCAATATTGAAGTGTTCTACAGGGAAAGTATTAAATGACATCTATGCCAGCAAATTTGGAAGACAGCTACCTTGCTAACCAACTGAAAGAGATCCATATATAAGCCTATTCTCAAGAAACGTAATACAACCGAATGTGGAAATTATCGAACAATACCGTTAATACCACACGCAAGTAAAATTTTCCTGAAGATCATTCAGAAGTGGCTGCAGCAGTATATCGACAGGGAACTGCCAGAAATTCAAGCCAGATTCATAAGAGGGCATGGAAAGAGGGATATCATTGCTGATGTCAGATGGATCTTGGCTGAAAGCAGAGACTACCAGAAAGATGCTTACCTGTGTTTTGTTGACTATGCAAAGGCATTCGACTATGTAGATCATAACAAATTATGGATAACATTGCAAAGAATGGGAATTCCAGAACAGTTAATTGTGCTTATGAGGAACCTGTACATGGATCAAGAGACTGTTGTTCAGACAGAACAAGGGGATATTATGTGATTTAAAGTCAGGAAGACTGTGCATCAGGGTTGTATCCTTTCACTATACCTATTGCATCTGTATGCTGAGCAAATAATCTGACAAACTGGACCATATGAAGAACGGGGCATCAGGATTGGAGGAAGACAATTAATTAACAACCTGCGCTATGCAGATGACACAACCTTGCTTGCCAAAAGTGAAGAAGACTTGAAGCACTTACTGATGAAGATCAAAGACCACAGTCTTCAGTATGCAGTACACCTCAATATAAAGAAAACAAAAATCCTCACAACTGGACCGATAAGCAACATAGTGATAAATGGAGAAAAGACTGAAGTTGTCAAGAATTTCATTTTACTTGGATCCACAATCAACACCCTTGGAAGCAGCAAGCAGTTAATAAATCAAAAGATGCATTGCATTGGGCAAATCTGTTGCAAAGGATCTCTTTTAAAGTGTTAAAAAGCAAAAAAGCAAATATGTCACCTTGAAGACTAGGGTGCACCTGACCCAAGTCGTGGTGTTTTCAGTCGCCTCATATGCATGCGAAAGCTGGACGATGAATAAGGAATACTGAAGAAGAGTCGACACCTTTGAATTATGGTGTTGGTGAAGAAGACTGAATATAGGATGGACTGCCAAAACAAGGAACAAATCTGTCTTGGAATATGTACAGCCAGAATGCTCCTTAGAAGCAAGAATGGCGAGATTTACATCTCACATACTTTGGACATGTATTCAGGAGGGACCAGTCCCTGGAGAAGGACATCATGCTTGGTAAAGTAGAGGATCAGCGAAAAAGAGGAAGACCCTCAAGGAGATGGATTGACACAGTGGCTACAACAATGGTCTCAAGCATAACAATGATTGTGAGGATGGCTCAGGACTGGGCAGTGTTTTGTTCTGTTGTACATAGGGTCCCTATGAGTCAGAAGAGACTCAATGGCACCTAACAGCAACACCTCAACCCTCTAACCCTATGAAAGCACCAATTTACTTTCTGTCTCTATGGTCTCTATGCGTTTGTCTATTCTTGATATATCATATAAATGGAATCATACAATGTGTGGTCCTTTAGCTACTTTCACTTAGCATAGTATTTTTAAGTTTTGTCCGTGTTGTAGCATGTATCAGTTCTTCATTTCTTTTTATTGCTGGATAAATGGATGTCTTAGTCATCTAGTGCTGCTCCAACAGAAGTACCACAAGTGGATGGTTTTAGCAAAGAGAAGTTTATTCTCTCACAGTCTAGTAGGCTACAAGTCCAAATTCAGGGCATCAGCTCCAGAAGGCTTGCTCTCTCTCTCTCTCGGCTCTGGAGGAAGGTCCTTGTCATCAGTTTTTCCTTGGTCTGGGAGCATCTCAGCGCAGGAACCTCGGGTCCAAAGGACACGCTCTGCTTCCGGCACTGCTTTCTTGGTGGTATGAGGTTCCCATGTGTCTCTGCTCACTTCTGTCTTTTATATCTCAAAAGAGATTGGATTAAGCACTATCTAATCTTGTAAACCTTATCAGCATAACCTCATCACAGTGATAGAGTTTACAACACATAAGGAAATCACATATAACCTCATCATAGTGATAGAGTTTACAACACATAAGGAAATCACATCAGATTACACAATCATACAGTACTGGGAATCGTGACCTAGCCAAGTTGCTACAAATATTTTTGGGGGGACACAATTCAATACATGACAATGGACATTTAGGTTTTTATGGTTTTTGGCTATTATGAGTACTGCTGCTGTGAACATTTATGTGCAAGTTTTTGTTCCTCTTCATTATATACCTAGGAGTGGAATTACTGGGTTACATGGTAACTCTGTTTGAGGAACTGCCAGGTTGCTTTCCAAAGTGGCTGTACCATTTTACTTTCCCACCAGCAGGGCGTGAGGTTTTTTCTCCCCCTACTCCTGTATCTCCAGCACCTAAAGAAAATAGTATGTCTCCATATCTCTGCTTTGGCCCCTAAAGTTTTAGCTTTGTGCTAAAACCAGTCTCCTTTGTGGTCACAAGAAAGATGCCAGAGGGATTTGGGGCTGTAGTTCTTCTCATCCAGGCAGAGAGAGCTCTTCTTTCTCTCATCAATGAACATGAGCCTTCCTTCCAATGTGATTGGTCAGCCTAGGTCTCCGCCTGCCTTTGAATCCATCATTGTTGCCATGAAAATGCTAAACTTTTTTTTGTGCTTTAAGTGAAAGTTTACAGTTGAAGTTTCTCATACAAAACTTTATACATACCTTGTTATGTGATGCTAGTTGCTTTCTCTATAATGTGACAGCACACTCCTCCTTTCCACCCTGGGTTTCCGGTGTCCATTCAGCCAGCTCTTATCCTTATTTGCCTTCTCATCTTGCCTCTGATCAGGAGCTGCCCATTTAGTTTTATGTATCTACTTGAGCTAAGAAGCACACTCTTCACAAATATCCTTTATGTCTTAGAGTCCAGTCTAATTTTTGTCTGAAGAGTTGGCTTTGGGAATGATTTTAGTTTTGGGCTAACAGAGAGTTCAGAGGCCATGTCTTCCAGGGTCCCTCCAGTCTAAATCAGGCCAATAAGTCTGGTCTTTTTACTAGAAGTTGAGCTCTGTGCCCCACTTTTCTCCTTCTCTGTCAGAGACTCTCTTGTGTTTCCTGTCAGGGTGGTCATTGGTGGTAGCCGGGCACCATATAGTTCTTCTGGTCTCAGGCTGATGAAGTCTCTGGTTTATGTGGCCCTTTCTGTCTCTTGGGCTAATACTTACCTTGTGTCTTTGGTGTTCGTCATTCTCCTTTGCTCCAGGTTGGTTGGGACCAATTGATGCATCTTAGATGGCCACTCACTAGCTTTTAAGATGCCAGCTGCCACTCTCCAAACTGGGATGCAGAATATTTTCTTAATAAAATTTGTTATGCCAATTGACCTAGATGTCCCCTGAAACCATGGTCCCCAGACCCCTTCCCTGCTATTCTGTCCCTTGAAGTGTTTGGATGTATTCAGGAAACTTCTTAGCTTTGGTTTAGTCCAGTTGTGCTGACTTTTCCTGTATTGTGTGTTGTCCTTCCCTTCGCCTAAGATAATTCTTGTCTACTATCCAGTTAGTGAATTCCCTCCTCCTGCCTCCCCACCTTCATAACCATCAAAGAATATTTTCTTCTGTTTTTAAGCCTTTCCTTGAGTTCTTGTAAAAGTAGTCTCATACAATATTTGCCCTTTTGTGACTGACTAATTTCACTCAGCATAATGCCTTCCGGTTTCATCCATGTTATGAGGTGTTTCCTGGATTTGTCGTTGTTCTTTATCGTTGCGTAGTATTCCATTGTGTGAATATACCATAATTTGTTTATCCAGTT
>NW_004444089.1:6003185-6042259 GCF_000243295.1 Trichechus manatus latirostris
GTATAATGTGTTCTAAAATCAGGTAGTGTGAGGCCTCCTACTTTGTTCTTCTTTGGTAATGCCTTACTTATCTGGGGACTCTTTCCTTTCCATTTGAAGTTGGTGATTTGTTTCTTCATCTTATTAAAAAATGCCATTGGAATTTGGATCAGAATTGCATTGTATCTGTAGATCACTTTGTGTAGAATTGACATTTTCACAATGTTGAGTCTTCCTATCCATGAACAAGGTATGTTTTTCCACTTCTGTAGGTCTGTTTTGCTTTCTTGCAGTAGTTTCTTGTAGTTTTCTTTGTATAGGTTTTTTATGTCTCTGGTTAAATTTATTCCTAAGTATTTTATCTTGTTGGGGGCTATTGTAAATGTTATTGATTTGATGATTTCCTCTTTGAAGTTCTCTTTGTTGGTGTAGAGGAATCCAGTTGATTTTTGTTTATCTTGTATCCTGATCCTTTGCTGAAATCTTCTATTAGTTCCAGTAGTTTTCTTGTGGATTATTTGGGGTTTTCTGTGTATAACATCATATCATCTGTGTCTTCTTAGTCATCTAGTGCTGCTACAACAGAAATACCACAAGTGGATGGCTTTAACAAAGAGAAATTTATTTCTTCACAGTAAAGTAGGCTAAAAGTCCAAATTCAGGGCATCAGCTCCAGGGGAAGTCTTTCTCTCTGCTGGCCTTCTCAACAGTGTTCCCCCAGACTTGGAGCTGCTCCGCACAGGGACCCCTGGGTCCAAGGGACATGCTCTGCTCCTGGCACTGCTTTTCTTGGAGGTATGAGATCCCCTGGTCTCTCTGTTCACATCTCTCTCATATCTCAAGAGATTGCCTCAGGACACAGCCCAGTCTTGTAGATTGAGTCCTGCCTTGCTAACACAACTGGCACGCATCCTCCCTCATTAACATCATAGAGGCAGGATTTACAACATGTAGGAAAATCACACAATACCAGGAATCATGGCCCAGCCAAATTGATACCTACATTTTTTGGGGGACAAAATTCAATCTGTGACAATCTGCAAATAGAGATACTTTTACTTGTTCCTTACCAATTTGGATGCCCTTTATTTCTTTTTCTAGCATAATTTCTCTGGCTAGGACCTCCAGCACAATGCTGAATAAGAGTGATGATAAAGGGCATCCTTGTCTGGTTCCCATTCTCAAGGGGAATCCTTTCAGACTCTTGATTTAGGATGATGTTGGCTGTTGGCTTCGTATAAATGCCCTCTATTATGTTGAGGAATTTCTCTTCTATTCCTATTTTGCTGAGAATTTTTATCATGAATGGGTGTTGGACATTGTCAAATGCCTTTTCTGCATCAATTGATAAGATCATGTGATTCTTGTGTTTTGTTTTATTAATGTGATGGATTACATTGATTGTTTTCCTAATGTTGAACCATTCCTACGTACTTGGTGTGAATCCCACTTGGTCACGGCGAATCATTTTTTCGATATGCTGTTGAATTATATTGGCCAGAATTTTCTTGAGGATTTTTGCGTCAATGTTCATGAGGGATACTGGTCTGTAATTTTCTTTTTTTGTGGTGTCTTTACCTGGTTTTGGCATCAGGGTTATGCTGGCTTCATGGAATGAGTTTGGGAGTATTCCATCCTTTGAAACGAGTTTGGGAGTATTTCATCTTTCTCAATGCTGTGCAATACTTTAGTAGTAGTGGTGTTAACTCTTCTCTGAAAGTTTGGTAGTATTCTCCAGTGAAACCGTCTGGGCCAGGCCTTTTTTTGTTGGGAGTTTTCAAATTACCTTTTCAATCTCTTCTTTTGTTATAGGTTTATTTAGTTGTTCTACCTCTGTTTGTGTTAGTTTAGGTAGGTAGTGTGTTTCTAGAAATTTATCCATTTCCTATAGGTTTTCAAATTTGTTAGAGTACAATTTTTCATAGTATTCTGTTATGATTCTTTTAATTTCAGTTGGGTCTGTTGTGATATCACCCATCTCATTTCTTATATGGGTTATTTGCTTCCTCTCCTGTTTTTCTTTTGTCAGTTTGTCCAGTGGTTTCTTGATTTTGTTGATCTTTTCAAAGAACTGGCTTTTGGTCTTGTTAACTGTTTCAATTTTTTTCTATTCTCTATTTCATTTAATTCAGCTTTAATTTTTATTATTTGCTTTTTTCTGGAGCCTGAGGGCTTCCTTTGTTGCTCTCTTTCTATTAGTTCTAGTTGTAGAGTTAATGTTTTGATTTTGGCCCTTCTTTTTGGATGTGTGCATTTATTGCTATAAATTGACCTCTGAACACTGCTTTTGCAGTGTCCCAAAGGTTCTGGTAGGATGTAGTTTCATTCTTGTTTGATTCTATGAATTTCTTTATTCCATCCTTAATTTCTTCTATAACCCAATAGTTTTTGAGGAAGGTGTTGTTTAGTTTCCATGTGTTTGATTTTTTTTTCCTTGTGTTTTCTGTTACTGATTTCTACTCTTGTGGCTTTATCATCAGAAAAGATGCTTTGTAAAATTTCGATGCTTTGGACTTTGTTAAGGCTTGCTTTATGGCCTAACATATGGTCTATTCTGGAGAATGTTCCATGTGCGTTGGAAAAGAAAGTATACTTGGCTGCTGTTCAGTGGAGAGTTCTGTATATGTCTGTGAGATCAGGTTGGTTGGTTGTGACATTTAGATTTTCCCTGTCCTTACTGAGCTTCTTTCTGGATATTCTGTCATTCACTGAAAGTGGTGTGTTGAGGTCTTCTACGATTATTGTGGAGCAGTCTATTTCTCTTTTCAATGCTGTTAGAGTTTGTTTTAGGTATTCTGAAGCCCTGTCATTGGGTGCATAAATATTTGTTATGGTTATGTCCTCCTGGTGTATTGACTCTTTAATTATTATATAGTGTTCTTCCTTATCCTTTGTGGTGGATTTTGCTTTCAAATCTGTTTTGCCAGAGATCAGTATTGCCACTCTTGCTCTTTTTTAATTGTTGTTTGCTTGATATATTTTTTCCGTCCTTTGAGTTTTTGTTCGTGTCTTTTAAGTCTAAGGTGTGTCTCTTATAGGCAGCATATAGACAGATTGTGTTTTTTAATCCTTTCTACCACTGTCTGTCTCTTCATTGGTGCATTTAGTCCACTTACATTCAGTGCAATTATTGACAGGTATGAGTTTAGTGCTGTCAGTTTGATGTTTTTTTTTTGCTGTTGTTGGCAGTTTCTTTGTTCCACTTAATTTTCTGTGTGGAGTCGTTTTTCTTTATGAATTTTCTTTTCATCCTTTTCGTTGTTGTTCATTTTTTATTTGCTGAGTCTTTATGTTTTTCTTGTTTTTTATTGTGATGTGTAGGATTGTTAGTTTCCTTTGTGCTTACCTTAATGTTTACCGTATGAAAGATCTTTGACTACATTATTTAGTCTCTCTTTTTTGTTTTAATGTTGTCGTCTTTTACATATTGACATCTTTATTTCCCCATTTTCAGTGTTTTAGGTTTGATTTATTTGTGACATCCCTGTGTTGATATCTGGTTGTTCTGTCCTGTGTTCTAATCTTGGGTTGTTATCTGATGTTATTTATAACCCTACCTGGAGGACTCCCGCTAGTATTTTTTGTAATTTTGGCTTGGTTTTTACAAATTCCCTAAACTTCTGTTTATCTGGAAATGTCCTCATTTCACCATCGTATCTGTTTTGCTGGCTATATAATTCTTGGCTGGCAATTTTTTTTCTTCAAGGCTTTATTTATGTTATCCAATTGCCTTCTTACCTGCATGGTTTCTGCTGAGTAGTCAGAGCTTACTCTTACTTACTCTCCTTTGTAGATTACTTTTTGTTTATACCTAGCTGCTCTTAAAATTCCCTCTTTATCTTTGGTTTTGGCAAGTTTAATTATAATATGTCATGGTGACTTTCTTTTGGGAACTACCTTATGTAGGGTTCATTGAGCTTCTTGGTTAGATATCTTCTCATCTTTCACAATATCAGGGAAGTTTTCTGCCAACAAACCTTCAACAGTTCTCTGTATTTTCTGTTATACTCCTCTCTTCTGGTACTTTAGTCACTCATAGGTTATTCCTCTTGATAGAATCCCACATAATTCATAGGGTTTCTTCATGTTTTAAAATTCTTTTATCTGATTTTTCCTCAAATTAGTTGGTGTGAAGTACTTTATCTTCAGTCTCACTAATTCTGACTTCCATTGCCTCAATTCTGCTCCTATGACTTTCTATTGAGTT
Organism: Trichechus manatus latirostris; assembly: GCF_000243295.1. Taxonomy (NCBI): domain Eukaryota; kingdom Metazoa; phylum Chordata; class Mammalia; order Sirenia; family Trichechidae; genus Trichechus; species Trichechus manatus. Next base: position 6,007,372 of record NW_004444089.1, read on the forward strand.
GTCTAATTCTGAAATTTTATTGTTAATCTTCTGGATTTCTGATTGCTGTCTCTCTATGGATTCTTGCAGCCTGTTCAGTTTGTCATTATGCTCTTGTATAACCTTCTTAAGTTCTTCTATTGCTTTTTCTGCATGTTCCTTAGCTTGTGCCGCGTTTTGCATGATCTCCTTCCTGATCTCTTGAAGAGCTCTGTATATTCATCTTTTGAATTCTGCCTCTGGTAATTCCAAGAAATTCTCTTCCTTCAGAAGATTTCTTGATTCTTTGTTTGGGCACTTGCTGAAGCATCATGGTCTGCCTCTTTATGTGATTTGATATTGACTGTTGTCTCCAAGGCATCAATAAGTGTTTATATTTACGTATTTTATTTTTGTTTACTGTTTCCTATCTTCTTGTTTTATTTTATTTTGACATGCCCAAATAGGTTGCTAGTGTGAGCTAGTTTGATTATTGGCACCATTGACGCTCTCACATCCTGTCTTTCACCTGTCATCTAGAACTGTTCCTAGGTGTGTTAGCCCAGGAGTTTGTTTCCTTTTCTAGTATGGATTCAACTCAAGTGTCCCGGTAGTCTGTCACCATGTGTGTGATGCAGGCTGTCACCTACTGGCAGGGGTGATTGGTGTTGGTACAGGTGTCTGGCTGCAGTAGGGGGTCATACACTGAGCAAGGCAAGGTGCTGGTGGCTGCCCCTGAGTGTCTGGGAGGAAAGTGTGTCCCTGTTCCCTAGAGCACATAGGTGGGTTGGTTTTGCAGCCAGACTCCGGGTACCCAGTGCTGTTGGCTGTAAGGACTGGGAGGCACCACCTATTCTTGGCTCCCTGTTGCAGGTGGCTACGTGGCATGGTTGGAACCACCTGTCCTCAGGCCCCTGATGTGGATAGGTGAGGACTCTGCTTAATGGGCAGAGCAATATCAAATGTCATGAACCTGCCACTCCACCTTATAGCTGATACAGTTGAAATTAGGCTTCAGTATATAGCCTGTTGTACTGTGATAATGAGGGCCTATGCTGTTGAAATGGGCCCACACAGGTCTATGCATGGGTGAAAGGCATTCAAAGTCCGTGGACCCATTATGCCTGTGCTTAGACAAGGAGCTGTGCCTGCCCTGAGTTCCTGGCTTAGGGGAGCTGGCAGATTATTTTTTCCTGTTTGTTAATTTGTTCCCTTTCCAAAGCCAGGATAATGGCTTAGGGTGCGTGACAGGTCCTACTTCCAGCCCAGGGGACATGGCAATCGCTGAAGCCAGCCCGGACCTGGTGCAGAGTGGGGAGGGGGCATGTAAGTGGAAGAAAAGTTCTTCCCGAAGGGGATGTTTTTTGATCCACATGGTAGGTTAGATGCATGTACTTATCTTTTGCTGATTGAACACTGCTTCTTGCTGGTTTTGGAGCGTTAAGGAGACTCTCCACAACTTGGTCTCTCCTGATGTGGAAAATGTGTCCCGAGTGCCACTACTTGTCTCACCGCACATGCCAGCTGAACCAGCCCACAGGGTGCAGGTTCCCATCAGGCTGGGTCTGGCAACTGCTCGCTGCTTCTAAACCGTCTCTCCTCCTCCTGCTGCTCAGTCCAATTCATCAACTTTGCCTTTGATGTTCAGGGCTCTTAGATTGTCATATGTAATCAATTCACTTATTTTTTTGGGTCTTTGTTATAAGAGGGACCACAGGAAGCATCTGACTACTCTGCCATCTTGGCCCTGCCTCGAAAATGCTTAACTTTGATGTTGGTTTTTGAAATAATCGTTTCTTCCTCAAAAAATAAAATAAAATAAAAACAAACTAAGAAACAGCAAATGATTATTATGGTTGGATTAGGCTATTTTGAGCTCAACCTTGGAGTCCAGGGAGAAGTAGGATGGCTATTAAGGAATCATGTACTTTATGCTGTACCTCTACCAATTAAAAGAATTTTTCATAATTTATTTAATATGTAATCATCCGTATTATGTGTATTATGGTTTCTGCAGTAAAAATGAATATTTCTGGCAGTCCGTTCCATTGTGGAGTGTTCTAAATGTTAGAAAAATCTCTTCAATATTGCGTAGATTTTTTTCCTGTATAATGTCCATGGTTCCTATTTGTTTTACTTACTTCTGGAGTTTATATAATATATAATTGCTTTTTGTAACTTCTCAGATTCCACTTCCAAATATGTTTAGTCATTTTTCATATAGTACTTCTTACAAATTATGTATTTAATCACCACACAAAGGTAATGTCATATGGTTCAAATTATATTTGAACTTGTATTTTCCATGAGATTCACATTGTGGTTCTTCTTGAAGGTTTCACAGATGTATAACTATAAATTATCCAAGTAGAACTCTCTTTTTAAAAATGTCTTTATTAAAAAAGTAAAGAAAATATAATAAATAGAAAAATATTTTAAGCTATTAATCATAGTAACAAATTTAAAATAGAGTTGACTATCTTCTATTGTCCTTTCCTAGCCTCTGTGTGTTAGCCTTACCCTCTTCTGTTGTTGAATTTGACTTGAATTCAGCTAAAAATTTATTGAGGAATTTGGTAGGCATCAGGCAGATAAAAGATGAGTAGAATAGTGTCCTGTATAGATAATAAGCTTTTGAGGAGAAAATCATGTTACACCTGCTGAAATTTTGAGTTAGCTGCCAAAAAGACACACTTTTAGAAAAGTATTTCAAAATGATCAGTTTTAGGATTAAAAACTACCACCTAGCATCATTAACTTGTATGAGAAAACAGCTGCCACTTTTTTTGTTTTTTGTTTTTAAGTAATTTGTGGTTTTACTGCATAATACCTCATGCAGTACTTCTCGCATACCTTTTAATAATGCAGAGTGTGGTGGAACCTTTTTTCTCACTGATGAATTCATTCCTCAAATGATCATATTCATAATGGTCAACCTGCTTTTATATTGCATTCAAACCTGTTGTCATCGAGTCAATTCTGACTCGTAGCGACCCTATAGGACAGGGTAGAGTTTCCAAGGAGCGGCTGGTGGATTCGAACTGCTGACTTTTTGGTTAGCAGCGGACCTCTTAACTACTGAGCCAGCAGAGCTCCATTAGTGTTCTTTACAAAACGCATTACAAACAATTTTTACAGGATGAAGTCTGTTCTCTGAGAATGTTTATCTAGGAACAGGATCTGACTCTTTTCTGTTTCAGAATTTTAAACATAAAATTAGAATGTATTAGATAATGTTCTTGAAATCATTACTTATTGTTAGTTGTCTTTGAGTCAGTTATGACTCATGATGACCCCATCTGTGCAGAGTAGAACTGCTTCATAGGGTTTTCAGGGTGCATTGCCAGGCTTTTCTTCTGAGGCACCTCTGGGTGAGTTTGAAACACCAACTTTTCAGTTAGTCATCAAGCACTTAACCATTTGCCCTATCCTCTGTAACCACTGCGCCACCGGGGCTCCATCAGGCACCTGTAGGCCTAAGCAATTCTTCAGCAAAAGGCTGGGCACATGACCCCTACCAAATAAAAATAGAATGTCTAAGGTAAGCTGTGTGAAATTGTCACTAGTGAAGGAGCTGGCTTCAGCTCTACATAGCCATTCATCTCTTATTTTCATTTTATTCTCTTATCTATTAATAAAATATTTTAAATATCTTAGAATTTAAAATACTGTATTCTTTGCATTGAAGTTCTTTTAAATATGAGCTCCTGATTTTGCTTTTTTACTCAAATTTTTTTGGTTGATTTGTTTTCTTCCTTTAATAACTCAGATATTTGTTAGGAGCATTTCCTTCATCTTTTAAAATTTTCATGTGAAATTATAATCCACGGCTTGGTTTGAATTTTGTAGATTTATTGGTTATCTCTACACTATTGGTGTTTATATTTAACACACAAGCCTAACAATGCAAACTCATTGCCGGCTTTATCATACTTCAGACCAATACAGGCCACCTTCTCAGGGAAGCCTTCTCAAGCATCCCGTTCTTCCCTAAATTTCTCATCCTCTCCACATTTGTTTCATGTACTTGTTAACATCTAACATGTTAGATATCTCACCTGTCTGTTTTACTTATTTTCTACACCTGCCTTCTCGTCCTCTGGAAGATAAATTCTCTAAGGTCAGGGTTTGTTTGTTTTTTTCATGGTCGTTAAGTCCTCTGTCCACTGTGCCTAGAAGAGTGCCTGGCCAATAGCAAGTACTCAGAAGCGTATTTTCTGAATGGCAAAATGAAAACGGTTCAGTTCTTCCTAGAAGGTGAAGGAGATGGGTGCAGAAGAATGATAGTTGGGGGAGCACCACATAGCATGCAGGCAAAGACGCTGGTGTCACGGAGTCAGAACTGGCCACAAGAGAGCTGTTTTTTTACTCGACAAAAAGTTTAGTTTTTAATTTTACTTCCTTGGGAGCCCTCACATTACCTCCTCTCTTCGACCCTGACTCATGTTTCTAACCCCTCGCGTCTTGTAATCATCTGAGTTTGTGACTCTCGGAATTGCCCCTGTTATGAGCGTGAGGCGTGTGCTATATCATGGGGGAGGCATAACTGATAAGACGGTGTTAGGTCCTCTAGACCTCAGTTGTCACATACAGACATAGGACTTAGTTTGTGGATGGTGGGAATAAAGGCACCATGTGACTCGTGCTTTATGGTCGATGGTGATAGTACAAGGATCACTAGAGGAGGAAGAGATTTGTCTAGAAGATACATTTTTGGACATTTGCATTTGAATTATCACCAACTTTTTTTGAAGGGTAATTCATCAGTCTTACATTTTTATCTGAAATTATTATTTTGGATAACCAGTTGCCATCAAGTCGATTACAACTCACAGTGACCCCACATGTGTCAGAGTAAGACTGTGGTCCGTAGGGTTTCCAGTGGCTGATTTTTCAGGAGTAGATCTCCAGGCTTTTCTTCTGAGGCCCCTCTGGTGAGCCTTTTGGTCAGCAGCTGAGCTTGTTAACTGTTTTGACCACCCAGGGAGGGACGTACATAGTAATTATTGTTGCTGTTAGTCCAATTGAAATACAATGCAAGCCACATAGGTAATTGAAATTTTCTGGTAGCCACATTAAAAAAAAAAAGTAAAAAGAAACAGGCAAAATTAATTTTAATAATGTAGTTTACTTAACCTGACATATTAAAAATACTATTATTTCAACATAGAATCAGTATAAAAAAAAACAAAAACCAAGCCCAGTGCTGTCGAGTCGATTACATTTTGGATTTCAATGTGTGTTTTAGACTTACAGGGCATCTCACCTCGTTTCAAGTTTCAGTAGCTACATATGGCTAGTGGCTACTATTAGAATGTGCAGCCTTAATATTTAGGTTGGAGGGTCTGTTGTTTATTTAAGAGCCCTGGTGGCACAGTGGTTAAGCCATTCAGCTGCTAACTGAGAGGTTGGTGGGTTGAACCCCCACCTGCTCTGCTGGAGAAAGCAGTCTGCTTGTGTAAAGATCACAACCTTGGAAACCCTGTGGGGCAGTTCTGCTTTGTCATGTGGGGTCACTAGGAGTCAGAATTGAATTGACAGCAAAAGGTACTGTTTATTAAACACCACTGGTAATAGGTGATGTGTTGCTGATGCAGTTGAGAATTCGGCACTGGAGTTGTCAGCACAGAGGTACTGTTGTAGAAAGCTGCAGAAGCACAAGGTATCATCCATCCAGAGTGTAGTTAAGGAGAAGAGAAGACCAAGGAAGTCATTTCTGTAATTACTCCTGTACTCTAAGCTCAGGAAACTGAGGAATAATTAGCGTCATTAAAGCCAAATAAAGAGGGTATTTCCAGGGGTGTGGGATCAGCCCTTTCAGACACTGGGAATCGCTCAGAAAGGTTATGTGAAGAAAGACCCATCGTATTTGTCAGTGAGGAACTCTTCTGTAACTTTGTGAAGGAAGAATTCAGTGGGATGGTGGGGTCAATTTATTTTCACTTTGATTTGGAGTTAGTATAAGTGAAAGTACTTCTCTTTCCCAATGTCTTTTTTTAATAATCGTATTTTTACACTCCCATTTTAATGCTCTGTGCCTAAGATCTCTTCTTGTTTGTCAATCTCTGCAACACTGCATAAAACCAATTTTATTCATAACTTATTTCTTTAGCTTGAGCTGAGTGGCATTATTTAACTGGAATTATTTATCTGCAGTTGTCTTGGAAAGGGCATATAGATAACTAACAGTCACCTAAAGAAATTTCCTTAAATTCTAGATTTCTTTATAAAATTAAATTTTGAATAGCAAAAGAAATATAAAATTTAATATCCTACATTTAAACTATTAGGAATGGCATATGGAAAATTCATATGTACTCATGCTAACTCAGCAATTATACAATTTGATATTCTGGATATTTTTAGATTAATTTCTCTTTTCTTTCTTTAGTCATCAAGAGTTCATATAACTAGAGCTGTCCTGGAGCAATTTTTATCCTTTGCAAAATACCTTGATGGTTTATCTCATGGAGCGCCTTTGTTGAAACAACTTTGTGATCATATTTTATTTAACCCAGCTATCTGGATACACACACCTGCAAAGGTATATATTTTAGTTTTATTCATTTTATTTTAGTATAATATTATAAATTATAATTACTGCACCTAAACTATCTGAGAGAAAACCTTTGAATTTTTTATATTATCATTTAAAGTTAATATGAAGCAGTTTTGGTAGGTAGGCATACTTTCTGGTCATTAGCGGTGCTATTCTGGTGATTTCTTTAGTTAACATTTATTATGTTTGACTAAAAGGGGACTGTTATATGGTGATATGGTGAGAGAAGGTATGTTTTTGAAGTGAAAGAACAAGGTATATCTTGAGTTATGTATGCTCATATTTTTGGGGAAACCCTGGTGGTGTAGTGGTTAAGAGCTACAGGTGCTAACCAAAAGGTCAGCATTTCATATCCACCAGGCGCTCCTTGGAAACTCTACCGGGCAGTTCTACTTTGTCCCGTAGGGTCACTGTGAGTCGGAATCAACTCGATGGCAGTGGGTGGTTTTTGTTGGATGCTCATATTTGCCGTAACTGAAAATGTAGGACCTGTTTGTGTTAGTTGATGAAATTACATTACAATGCAAGTTTCTGACTTGAAAATCAGTGCTATGGAATATGATGAAACCCGTTAAATGGAAGAGGATTATAGCCATACTATATTGTTTTCACTCTAGATGCATTGTATCTCACAATATATATAGGGGACCAGAATTTATTGTTTGATGTAATGAGAAAATAAAGTATCAAAGATCAGATTATTAAAATAAATGAAACTGCAGTTAAAAATTAAGCTTTGTGTAACACTGCGTTCTGAAGACTTTGGTGTGATTCATACATTTCCAAGGAAGAGAATTGGAGCACTGATCATTTAAACAGTAGTAGAAGAGAAAATAACAGGAAACTACAATATTTTTATGCAGTTAACACACACCTTCTGTGTTTGTTTGCCAAGTGTGCCCTTCCCCCATGAAGTATTTTCATAAGTGCCACTATGCCATTTTTTTTATGCATTACTGTAAAAAAATTAGCATAACGTGCTTATGAAAATATTTCGTGGGGTGAGAGCATGGTTGGCAAACAAAGGTAAAAGTGCACGTTATCTGGGTAAAAGCATGGTAATCATTTCATGGGGCCCTGGTGGCACAGTAGTTACATTATTTCAAGATAACTGGTCATTGTGACTCGAAAATTGCTTTTGTTTTGCATACAGAATTTATATTGATATATAAATAAGATTTGTTTAAAAATATATAGAAAACCAAAACCAAACCTGTTGCTGTTGAGTCGATTCTGACTCACAGCGACCCTATAGGACAGGGTAGAACTTCCCTATAGGATCTCTAAGGAGCGCCTGGTGGATTTGAACTGCTGACCTTTTGGTTAGCAGCCATAGCTCTTAACCAGTACACCACCAATGTTTCCAAAAACAGACAAACAAACAAAATATGTGTGTGTGTGTGTGTGTGTGTGTGTGTGTATACATATATATACATTAAATAATCATTTTTATAGGTGTCATTATAAAGTTATGATTATTTTGCATACTTGAATTTAGTCCTATAATATCCTAGGGGAAATCATAGTCAGGGACATTTTTTAAGAATTTGAGTGGAATTTTATAGTTTTCAAATCTGCCGCAAACTTTGTTTGAACAATGTTTAATTTTTGATTTTTGTTATGACTCATGATGTTAATATTTGGACTAAATCCAAACCTTAAGTTTGTTCACTCTTACAAAGTGTTTGCTTTGTATCTGTATGCTCACATGGTCAGATTTTGCCAGCTAAACATATACTATGATAGTAGGTTAAGAAAATTTGAAATGACATGAACTTTTATGATATATGTGAACGACAGATCTACTCCTCACTTATCAACATGGTTAGGTTCCAAAGACCAGGTGTTATGCAAAAATTGACATTATGCGAGAATGGAGGACTACCTCATCAGATCACAAAATGGAGGATGACTACATCGTTACATAACTGCCAAATTTCATTGTTATGCAACTACCCAATTACATCATTACATAAGTGCCAAACCAGTGAGAATCATGGCCCAGCCAAGGTGACACATAACCTTAACCATCACAGCCAGTGTTACTCTTGCCTTACACCTCAGCATTCATTACTGCCAGACATACATCATTAATGTGCAAAATAGTTGGATAGTACATTTTTTACTGTTGTCATAAATGTGAAATGCTGGGTAACGAGATGGTCAATAAGTGAGGACTAGCTGTACATAATTTTTCCAAATACCATATAGCTGACTGATATTAAAAAGTAATACTTCTACTTACATAGTTGTGTTCCTATCAAAGATTGTTTAAATATTGATAGCTATTAGATTACCTTTATCAAAATAAATTTTGTCAAAATGTTAGTTGTAGATTATTTTCTTTTTAAAATAGAAATGATAAAAATTTTAAAAAGTTATTTTTAATCTCATAATAAACGATCATTCCCTGTCCTTTACTCATTAGCATGTAAATTAGAATAGAATGCGTATCTGTAATATAAACGTGTGAGACATTTTAAATTTATTAGAATGCTCTATTGTTGCTACTCTGTATTAGGTTCAACTTTCCCTCTACACGTACTTGTCTGCTGAATTTATTGGAACTGCTACCATCTACAGCACGATTCGCAGAGTGGGAACAGTGTTACAGCTGATGCACACGTTAAAATATTACTACTGGGTCATTAATCCTGCTGACAGTAGTGGCATCACCCCTAAAGGGTTAGGTAAGTACAGCAGTCCCACTGTGTGTATGCTTGGCTGTGATTGTTGTGTGTCCTGAGCACTAGGACAGTCGACAGATGTGCACGCTTGGGAAACTATTGCTGAACTGTTTGTTTCCTTATGTAGTAGGCAGGGTGGAATATTGAGAATTGTCTGTGGTAAAGAAAAGTCTGTAGCTCTGCAGTATTAAATTAGTGTTGGAATAAAGGCAGGTAAAAATAAGCAGCATTCTATGTTTTAGCTTATGTGCCTTTTCTTGATTCAGGAAGATACATGTATAATTTTACAGTGATACTGGTCATGGCCAGTATGTTTTGAGATTGTTACTTTTTCTTTATATTTTTATTCCAAACTTCACCCTATGTTCACAGTTCAATAGAAGCTGATTTAATTCTTCTCTGCATCTTCTTTGTTGTTTTAAAAATATTGTCATTCTTTCAATTATGTAAAAAATACATGCTCATTATGGAAAAATAATAAAGAAGAGTATTAATCATAACCCATACTGCAGGAATATTTACTGTTACAAGTTTGGTATATTTTCTTCTATTTCTCATTATATAACTATTTGAAAATATTTAAAGTTTTTCACAGAATTGAGATGTTGATTTTTTTTATCAACTCTACATGATAATCTAAGAGGATATGCCATTTACATTGTTTCTATAAATAACGCTATTCCATAAATAACACTATAATCCCACTGCCTTTTATGTGATTGTTAACTTCCATCTTTGAATTGTTTAGCTTTGTTGAAAAAGGGGCTCATGATAAATATTGTCAGTTTTTTCAGAAATGTTGTTACCAGTTTATAATTTCACCATTAAGTGTACTAGCTTACTTTTCTCAGCCTGCTCACACCAGCATTGACTGTTAGAGTTTTATAAAAAAATTTTTGATAAGGGAAAATGGCATTTCACTATCTTAATATTCAATTATTAGCTTACTTTTTTATTGTGGTAAAAATACACATAACACAACATTTGCCAGTTCAACAATTTTCACATGTATAATTCAGTTACATTGATTATGTTCTTCAGGTTGTGCAATGAGTATCATTTTTATGTCTTTTAATTTTACTGATGGCACTAAAAATTGTGTTATTCACACTCAAATCTGTTGTTCTGTCCTTTTTTGGCTTCCATTGCTTTTACACTTAATAATTCCTAAAATTTATTAAATTCTCACTCTGAGTTGAATATTATGCTAAGCATAATTTTGCTTAGTTGTCTGTATGTGTGTGTGTGTATAATGTGATTATATGCATATGCATGTTTACACACACCTGTGGTTTTGTCCAGGAGTCCTTGGGTGGTGCAAACGGTTAAGCCCATGACTAGTAGCTGGAAGGCTGGCTGGCCGAACCTACCCAGAGGCACCTTCAAGACAGGCCTGGTGATATGCTTCCAAAAGGTCACAACCTTGAAAACTATGGAGCAGTTCTACTTTGTACACATGGGGTTGGCATAAGTCGGAATCGACTCAAGGGCAACTAATGACAACATAGGACTATATGGATACATATTAAGAATGTTGTTAATATCAACCCTATTTTACAGAGTAGGAAACTGAAAGTTGGTACAGTGTGACAACTGAAATTTGAGTTGTCTGTGTGATTCAGAGTACTGGTAAGCGCTAAACCAGGGCCGAGTGTTCTCTACTCTGGATGAATGTAACAGTCACACATAGTCATTTCTGCTTTAAAAAGTTAATATCACATTTATCAAAGAGTTGTAAAACTTTTATGAAGAATTCCCATACATCCCTTAGTAGATTTTTCCAATATTTTACATTTTGCCACTATTTGCTTTATTGTTCTCTAATTTTGTTTTTATGTATATATAAACACACATAAATATACATATTTTTCTCTGAATCAATTGAGAATAAACTGTAAATGTGATGCCCTGATGCCATGTTGCACTGTATTTCCTAAATGAGAAGGACACTTTATAACCACAGTGCAACCCTTAAAATTAGGTGTAATTTTACCCTTAATACAATACTATCATCTAATTTAATGACTCCACTTAAATTTCACCAATTACACCAGTAATGTCTTTTTGCCTGGTATCCCAGTTGAGGATCATGGGTTGCATTTAATTTTTCTTATTACTTTAATCTTCTTAAATGTAGAATAGTTCTTTAGTCAATCCTTGTTTTTTATGACCTAGACATTTTTTAAGAGTATAGTCCAGTTATTTTGTAGAATGTCTCTCAAGTTGGATTTGCTTGGTGTTTGGTCAGAATGATTCAAGTTTGTCGTTATTGTGAGGAATAACAAAGAAATCCTCCCTTTTCAGTCTCATTGGATCATGTCTGAGGCATACGAGGTGGAATTGTCCCATTTCTGTTGATCGTTATGGTCAATTTGGTTAAGATGGTGTCTGCCAGGTTTCTTCATTGTAAAATCACTGTTTTTCTCCCTTGTAATTAATAAGTATTTGGTAGAGAGATACACTGAGACTGTGTAACTGTCCTGTTCTTCAACAAACTTCCACCTACTTGTTTCAGTTCACTGATGAGTCTTGTGAGAGTTATGACTGTGATGGCTGGCAAATGTTGATCTCTTGAAAAGATTTATTAGTTTGTATTCTGTTGTAAGAATGAACTTATTTTTCTTCTTTATTTGTTTGTTTGAATGTCACTATAGACTCATGGGTTCCTATTTTGTTCGGTGTGTGTTATCAACAGTTGGCATACTTTTTTTGTAAAGGGTCAGTTAGTAAATATTTTAGGCTTTTGGGACTATAAGGTCTTTGTCACAACTAGTCAGCTCTGCCATCATACTGCAGAAGCAGCCATGGATAGTATGGAAATGAATGGGAGTGGCTTATTCAAATGAAGCTTTATTAACAAAGGTAAGTGATACGATGGGTTTGACCAAAGGCTGGAGCTCGTCGGCCCCTGGGCTGTGTTGTTATTTATTTTGATGCTCAAGCTGTCCCAGATTTAGCCAGTAGGAGCTCCTTCACACAGATTCTGTGTCCTTTTGACAAATCTGTTTCATTTTTTTGTACTTTATTGCTTTGTGGCACAAGATGTTCTTAGTTCATCTTATACTCTCCTTGCCCCAGCCCTGTGATCAGCCATTTCTCCAAAGAGACCTGCTTTGATATTGTGGGCATGGGTTTTAGAGACCAAGATCTGGACACTGGTGTGCTTTCTGTGCTCATTGCTCTTTGAGTGCCATTGCTTGCAGACCCCTTTGATGGACAGATCTAGAGAAAGTAAGTTTACATGTACATCCATATACAAGTACATCCTCTCAGGAAGGTGAGAGCTGAGCTGAGCTCTCAGGTATCAGAGTAGCCGATTAAGACAAGAAGCCAAAGTGAAAATAGCAGTCAAGCCTTTAATCACTTACTTGGATAGTATAAGCAGAGGGTAACTTGCCTGGAGCATATCCAGACTGCCCTTTGCCCACCCCTGCATGGAATGGTGCCAGGCGAGGGTCTGGTGGGTCACTGCAGATGTGGGGGCAGTTTTACTGCCAGGGTGCCCCAAACACAGGGTTGCTGCAGTTTTATGGACCCATAGGCCAGGGTAAGTTTGAAGGAGAAAGACTAGGTTAGAGCGAGTACTGAATACTGAATTCGAGTGCAAGAAACAGTCTTGCCTATCCCCCACACCCCAGAAGGAGGTTTTCCAGAGGTGTCTGAGGAAGGGCTCTGCCAGAGGCCTCTCTACGGAGGGGCCTGGGCTAGGGTTGTAGACACACGGAAGGCTGGGCCGCCCAGGGGCCTGAGTCCTCGAGAGAACGTGCACCAGGTTTGAATGCCAACTTGGTGTGAGGAGCAGTTTTCCGCGTGAGGCCCTCCAGGTAAAAACTCTGTAATTGCCTGCGGTCAGGTGTGAAAAATCACAAACAGGCTTTTGACCAGTCCTCATATTTCTTACATACATGCAGCTAAACTGATCTATGTGTGTTGAAAAGTATGAGTTCACACCAGTAAACTGTCTTATCCACTCCACGTGGTTCCATCTAGCCTTTAAATTGTTTATCTCTGCAGCTTTCTCCTTCCATAGCGAGGAGTTTGATTCCCATTTTCTTTAATATATTTATCTATTTGCTTATTCATTTCAATGAAACCAGTGTTCTGATCCACGCATATACCCCATCACTTTCTCAGCTTTGACACACTGCTTGCTTCCTTGGCCCTGACACCCCTCAGCTCTGACTTGGAATGGGCCTTGCTGCCTCCTTGGCCACACTGTTTCTTTGGTGATGACCTCTAATGTCACTTCGGCCCTGACCAGGAGGGTCCTGCCAGACTCAGCTACCTCCTCGGGACCCTGGGCCCTGGGGTCCTGCAGGCTCTGGCACCTCCAGGAGATGGAAGGGAAGGAACCAATATATATATTTTTAAGACAAGGAACAGGAGAGTGGAACAGCACTTGCTTTTCTTTTACCTTTTTAATCCATCTGAACTTACTATGCCGTTTCATGGAATGTGGGGTCCTGACTTGAAATTTATACATTTCTAAATGACAACTTTTTCAATACTGTTTTCAACTGAAATGCTTTCTTTTAAGGGCACTGTAAAGGTAAATTATACCTCAGTAGCTTTTCATAGAGCTATCACTCATTTATAGCACTTCACTTACCTGAGTAGCGGAATTGTTTTGCTTTGATGCTGACTTTGCCCGTAACACTTTTCTCTCTTTACATTGTTATTTTATATTGTTAGCTGTAAAAACATCTAAATGTATTAAAAGTATCACAGTAATACATGTTCTTGGTAACAAGTGACACGATACAAAGGCTTATGAATAAAAATTTAATACTTTCCCCTGCCACCTCCTTCCAGCCTGTATCCCACCTCCTTCCAGCCTGCATCCCACCTCCTTCCAGCCTGCATCCCACCTCCTTCCAGCCTGCATCCCACCTCCTTCCAGCCTGCATCCCACCCCCACGTACCCGGTGTCCCCAGTCCCGTGCAGCCTTCACCCCTTTCTCTGCTTCTGCAGGCACAGACCCACACATGCATACACAGGTGTTCCAGAGACAGAGGTATTGAGTCCTTTTACTTTTCAAGAACCTTAATTTTAGGTTTGTTTTTTTTTTTTTTTTAAGCTTTGAATATAAAATTCAAGGGTTTTTTTTTTTTTTTTTTAGATTGTGGTAGATAACCATGTTACAAAACACTTGCCATTTCAACATTCTTCATGTGTACAATTCAGTGACATTAATTATGTTTATTGTTTTTAACCCTCACTATTATCCTTTTCCAAATACAATGTAAAAATAATGTAATGAACCTGTTATAAGCACCACTAAGCTTAAGAAATCAAAAGTTACCAACGAGCCTCCGCGGACGCATCTTGGGGACATCTCACCCCCGCTCCAGGGCTAGAGATGACCCCGCCCGCCCTCAAGACTGTGTATTGTTCCTTCTCTCCACTTGGCTGCTTCATAGTTTGTCTTTGCTTTACTGTTCTGCTGTGTGTGTTTGCATCCCAAACGATTGATTGTTTAGCTTCTGTTTTACATAAATGTATCAAAATGTATGTATTCTTCTGTGATTTGTATTTTCCACTCTATTTTATATTTGTGAAATAAATCTATTTGTATTTTATTTTGCAAGAAGTGAACTCATACCATACACACGCATACACATATACAGTGAAACCTGTGAGAGCCGGAACTCGATGAGACTGCCTGTTTTGCCGGCTCTCGCAAGTTTTCTGCCTTTGACAGGGTGCAGTCTTAACACTTTTCTATCGCTTTCTGTTAGTGGAAGATATTTAAGTTTTCCTTCTCTGACAGGTTTTCACCTTACACAGGTTCTGGCTTTTGCAGGTTTTACTGTATTTTGATGCAGTATGCTCTTTGCAGTGTACAGTATATGACAGTAGTAATTACAGCCAACATTTACTGAATGTTTAGGATTACAGTGGGCCAGGTGCTATTCTAATCCCTCTACATATGGGGATTCATTTAATTCTCACAAATATCCAATGACATAAGTACTATTATTATCCTCATCCTAACAACAACAAAAACTCAAGGTACAGAGATAAAAACTTGGAAAATTTCATTAAGTGGTGACAAAAATGTAAAGAGAAGTAAGGAAATTATTACTCAGGTAATGGCTGTCTGTGCTAGGATGAAGTGGGGGTGTGATCAGGGAGAGGACCATGAGGTAGAACTGAGGGCTGGGATACAGTGAGGGCTTTAGCAAGCTGGAGCAGGCGGATGCTACAACCAATTGTTAAATATTCCGGGATTTTGGGAGCAGGCTGTTAAACCACTGGCACCTTGATCTTGAGATCAGCCTCGGTGGGAGTATTTACATGATGGAGGTGGAAATCAGAAATCAGTAAAAGCTGCAAATCAGTTCCTCTCCCCTAAGCCCAGCCTGGAGTTGGTTTACCAGCACACCAATGGGGGATGGGTTTCTTGTCAGGCTGCTGTCGGTGTTGTTTCTTGATTTGAAAGGTGGTTGTACAGGTGTTCATGTTACATTAAGTTGTACACTTATGTTTTCTGAAAGTGTGTTGCATTTCACAATGTCGGTGAGGAAGGGGAGTGTTCTTTGTACATCATTGGTGGAAGTGGGGCCAAGGCAAAAAACGTGGAGGGCAGTCTGGGAAGTGGGAAAGAGATTCCTTTATGACCAAAAAGTGAGACAAATTGTATGGATGATAATTTGTTTGAAGATGTAATAATTGACATGTAAATAATTGTTGAGTGAATAAACAGATGTTCTAAATTATACATAAATGGATAATACATCTATCCTTACTTATCAACTATCTCGTTATGCAATATTTCACATATACGACAAAAAATCTACTATCAGACTATTTTGTGCATTAACGGCATACATCTGGCAGTAACCAAACACCGAGGTGTGAGGCGAGAGTAACACTGTCTGTGATGGTTAAGGTTATGTGTCAACTTAGCTGGGCTGTGATTCTCAGTGGTTTGGCAGTTATGTAATGATGTAATTTGGCAGTTATATAATTTGACAGTTATGTAATGATGTAGTCATCTTCCATTTTTTCATCTGATGTGATCATTTTTCATTTTTGCATAATGCCGATTTTGCATAATGATTTTGTATTTGGAACCTAACTGTGTTGATAAGTGAGGAGTGGGAGTGGGAGTGAGTGTACTTTTAAAACTTAAAAGCAGATACGTGAGCCCTTGTTGCTTTAAGAAAGGCTTGATAGTAAAAGATTTCCATGGGTCTAACTACATTTCTTGTAGGTACAATTTATGGTATTTTATATATATTACATGTATTACTTCATATTCTTATTTTTATTGGCAGTTAGATATTTTGCAGATAATTACTTTGAAATTTAGATATCATGGAATTGATACATTTTAATTTTCATATTAATTTTTATCCATTCAGTAAGCGTTTATTAACTGTCTAGTCTCACGTATATTTGGTATATACAGGTGACATTGATTCTTTCTCTGCTCTTAAGGAATCCACTGTCTATAGGAGAAAAAGGCTGCAAAACAAATAATACAATAAAGGGCTGTCTTACTTTCTCTATGCTTTGCTATGTAATATGTGGGGTGCAAATGGAAACAGTCTTTAAATAAAGACAAGTTTAATTGAGGATGGAAGAAAAGTACGGAATATTGGGAATACTTGGCTTTAACAGGAAAGGGGAAATTATTAATATAAAAGTAGGAAAAATTATCCATGTAAACATTTCATATTTATATGTTCATTAAAGAATAGTAATACATTGTAATTAAAAAAAATGTTCTTTTTTTCATATTCTGACAGTGAATAATTTGAAATTGCCAATACTTCATACATTAATTTGTTTGGATTCTGTGATATCATTGGAATTGTACAGTATGTGATAATAAGTATTATAATTATAAAAATGCAATTATTGAACAATTTCTAAGAATTCTTTATAATTCCATTACTCCTAAGAATTAACCCAAAATAATTGCATCAGGCTAATTTAATTCCATTGTGTGTTTTGTGTGTTTTTTCCCTTCCTGTTTTATTCTAGATGGTCCCCGGCCGTCACAAAAAGAAATTATATCACTACGGGCATTTATGCTACTTTTTCTGAAACAGCTCATATTAAAGGTAAAATAGTTTTATATAATTCATAAATATAGTATATTAGGTGAAAGGGAATTTATAGCATAGTTTAAAACCATTATTGTTAAATTAGCAATAACTTCCTGGGTGGCACAAATGGTTAAAGCACTTGACTACTAACCTTAAAAAGTTGGTGGTTCAAACCCACTCAGAGGCACCTTGGAAGACAGGCCTGGTGATCTGCTTCTGAAAGGTCACAGCCTTGAAAACCCTATGGAGCAGTTCTACTCTGCTCATATGGGATTGCCATGAGTTGGAATCGACTTGAAGGCAACTAGCAACAACAGCAATTTTTCATTCATGGTTGCTTTCAAAATTTTGTAAATCTTAGTAATAACTTCTGTTGGACTTCCTTTTTGGCTAAATGCACCTTGAGGTCTTCCATATTAATGGATGTATCCATATTAATGGATAAGGAGCATAGGCATATGAATTGAGCATAAACATTTTATTCTAGAGAATGGTCCATCTTCCATTTTGAGAAGACTTACATAATGTATTTTATTGCAGTAGAATTTTTAAAAGATTAAGATCAAGACAAAAGGTAAAATAAAATTGATAATTGTAAAGTCTTGTGGTGAATTGGACTATTTCAAGGAAAGAGTGAATGGTTAGAAAATAGTACTATGAATATAGAATGTCAATCAAATATCAATAACAAAAAATAGATAAAATTTTCAAAATATTTACTTACTTAACTTAAAATAATACAGTCTATGAAATATGAAATCTGGGGATTTTAATTAAAACATCCCTAATTTTAAGTTTTATTTATTATATTTTAAAGTAATTTTGATGCCTTTCTTGAATTAAGGTTTGCATTTTAGATTCAGTCTAAAGTAACAGACCGCTTTGTCTATATTAGGATCGAGGGGTCAAGGAAGATGAACTTCAGAGTATATTAAATTACCTACTCACAATGCATGAGGTAGGCCATGTTCTTAGTTTTTCATTTTAATTTTTATTTCAAACTTTTGAATAAAATGTTAACTGAATAAATATTTATGATCCTTATTATGCAGGATGAAAATATTCATGATGTCTTACAGTTACTAGTGGCTTTAATGTCAGAACACCCAGCCTCAATGATACCAGCTTTTGATCAAAGAAATGGAATAAGGTATGATTAGAGTATTAGTATTGTTAACTAGACTTTAATTAAACACAGTTGTGTTTTCTACAATAAACCCTATTGTACAGACTTCTGAATAAATAGAGCAAAATCTTACATGTAAGAAGGAAATAAATGGAGACAATGGCTATTAATGCTCTATGGCTCAAGGGAACCAATGAAGTGCGTAGAAAATGTGTCTTGGAAATCAAGAAGAAGAATGAAATTGTTGCTCGAGTAGAGATATTTCAAGTAGAGGAGAAGAACAAGAACATGGTAGGAGTTTAGGCTTGAGCTGTAGTGGCCAAATTTCGAATGTCCAAATTTAGAATGTGGTAAGACATTTAGATTTTGTTCTGTTGGTGATGAGGATTTAAAATTTTTGAATGTGGGTATGTGCTCAGATTTCCATTTTGTTAGATTTAGTCTGCAGTGTGGAGCACAGATTGCAGAAGGACAGCACTGATGTGTGACAGCAGCAGAGAGATGGTTTCCTTCATCGGTGTTACAGATGATGAGCTAGGAGAGTGGAGGTACAGTGTGGATCCTAGAGGTGAAGGCTGGTTTGAAACAAGAGGCCCAAACCACGAGAATTATAAAGTTAGCTGTCTAATAGGTAAAAAAAAAACGTTCTTGATTAGGATCGTTATGAACTTACGTCTGACTTAGCCTCTTGCTAGGGTTTTTGTTTTTCTAGAGTATGAGTTGGTGGAATAAGCAGGAAATCTAGGTAACGCCATTTTCAACTAACTAACCAGATGACAAAAGAGAATTTGCAAATTCTTTATCAATAACTGTCAAGAGATTTTATTTGTGCTTTTTTTAACATGACTGTTTATATAAGCAAATAACTTTCCCGACTTGAAGAACTCCTTTTCAAATCAGAGAAGCAACCACGTCATTCCTGTATGGATATTTGAGATATCACTACTACCTTTGAGTTTACAATCTATGGGGTTGCTAATCTATTTGAAGAAGAGGACATATATGTTAATTTTTAACAACTACCATCATTTTCTTACGATTAGGTTGAATTCTATGAAATTGCTGGTACTTAAGTGATATAATCAAATAATGCCAGTTTTATGTGGTTCAAGTTAATACTATAATACAATTACATTCATTCTTCTGAAATTATTTGTAAATTGAAGTTAGTATCCTAGCATCTGCTCTTTATTTTATTAATTGATCATTTAAGTGAATCAATCGAAAATGTCCTCATTGCCTTTGGGTAAGATATAAAACTTAAATGGGTTGATACAATGAAGTGCAGAAATAGAATTCTGAACTATTTTGACACATTGAACACATGATCTTATGAAGGAGAGTGCTATTTGGTAAGATCTTTAGGGTTGAGATAGTATTTTAAATGCATGGAACGAAAAGATTAACAAAACCAAACCCATTGCCATTGAGTCAATTCCGCCTCATAGTGATCCTATAGGACAGAATAGAACTGCCCCGTAGAGTTTCCCAGTCTGTAAAGTTTTTCAGAAGCTGACTGCCACATGTTTCCCCAGTGGAGTGGCTGGAACTTTTGGTTAGCAGGTGAACGCATAACCACTGCACCACCACGCTCCTTAGGCACAAGGAATAAAAAAGCCTTGTGGCTCATGGTTGACCATCAGCTGAACATGCCAGATTGTTACTGGTATGTTGAAAACAATCGCAGAGATGGAAGATGGCATTTCTTGGCTATTTCAGTTTTTCTACTTCAGAATAATGCAGAGAAGATAGGTTCAGAAAGGTTAAAAAGAGGGAAAAAATAGCTTTACAAGATGTAAAAAAAAATATGGAAAAGGGTTAAAACATTGAATAATATGTAGCTTAGAAAACGGGGATGGGGGATGTTGGTGGTCCAGTGGTAGAATTCTCACCACACGTGAGGGAGACCCAGGTGGATTTCTGGCCCATGCACCTCATGCGCAGCCCCCTCCCATCTGTCAGTGGAGGCCTGTGTGTTGCTGTGACGCGGAACAGGTTTCAGCAGAGCTTTCAGACTAAGGTGGACTAAGAAGAAAGGCCTGGTGATCTACTTCTGAAAATCAGCTAATGAAAACCCTGTGGACTGCAAGGGTCCACTCCCAACTCGTCACAGGAACAGCAAAGGGCTGGACAGCCTTCCGCTGTGTCGTGCATGGTGTCACTGTGAGTCAGACGTCAACTTGATGGTAGCTAACAACAACAACATCCTAGAAACAGGTGTTGTTGTTGGGTGCTTTTGAGTCTACTCCGACTCATCGTGACCCCATGGGACAGAATAGAACTGCCCCATAGGGGTTTCCAGGCTGTCATTTTTACGGAAGCAGATCGCCAGGTCTTTCTCCCGTGGAGCTGCTGTGTGAGTGTGAACCACCGAGCTTTCGGTCTGTAGCTGAGCGCTTAACCATTGCGCCACCGGGGCTCCTTTGAAAATAGACATTAAAGGGTAATAATTGTATATGAAGTTTTTTTCGAAGGGGAGTTTGATTGATTGTGATTCATACATACTAAGAATTGAACAAACAAAAGGAACTTAATTTAATTCCGGTGGTATTTTAGCTGGACTTAAGGCGGCCCTTTGTGGTGTTAAAATACTAACTGAACAACTGAAGGAGAATTTGATCTTCTTATGTTTGTAAATCTTCACGAGAAGAAGAGACAGCTACCTTACCTAGTGTAGACCATTTTCTGGCCGAATATAGTGAGCTTGAGCAGATGAATTTTGATTCATCTATCTTATTATTTTACAAGTAAGCATTCACTAGCTTATTTGTCAGTAAGTTTCCTATTGATACTGTATCATTATCCTTTGAATCCAGTTTTGCAAGAAACACTTGTCTGATTGTGAAGAAGATCCTATGTAGTGTGCATGTGTTTCCCTAGACATTTTCATGTTTTATAATTGAATCATAATTTCTGTTGACCCAGAGTAGAATCTTCTATCTTCCCCCCTCCACACACACTTACTCGCAGTTTTTTCTGGAGAATAGGGATTCTGTGGGAGCTTCCGATTGTATTTCTGAGTAGAGCTACACTTCCAGGCCGTGAGCTCTTAATTTGGTTCTCCAGATTGTGCCTGCTGTTGAAAATACTTTATAATGATTTTCTGAATTTTCTCTACCTTTATATCTTTCCTTTTCTACTATTTTTGTTATTACTGATCCTGGTCCCTGAGAGTTCTGAAACTGGATTTCAGTGTAAACACAATACATTGAGGAATTTGGGGGTTTTGAAAAAACTCACCTTCCAAGGAAAATAATCGCTCTTAAGCTTTTCTGTTCTCATAATGTACTTTTCAATGTGCTAAACTCAAAGTAAGAAGCAATATTAACAATATCTTATTTTCTTTTTTAATAGTATAGACTAATGTTAAAAGTAAAATTGATGACATGAATTTTATGTTATTTGTTTGCCTTTGTAAATGTCACTAAAATGATATGAAAATTACACTGCATTTCCTATTAGCAGCTCCTTTTCATCAGCCTAGATTACATCAGCTTTGAGATGTACCTTGACATTTTATTTTTTAAAAAACGTATTTAATACGATGAAACACATCCTAATTTCATAGAGTTTCCATTGCCACTACTGCAAGAACCTTTTATAATTCTAGATTTAGTTGCAAAAAATATATTGTCATTGCCCTCTCTACCATATGGAGAAATATTTACCTCAAAAAAAAAAAAAGTAGTGGGATAAAATTTCTAAAGTATGTATAAACATTATAATGGGTATGGCCCTGTTCTAACAGTATTTGTAGTGACTGATAGGGTAGGTTATATGTTAGTAGAGGCTTTTTATCCATGTGACAGAATACCTCTCCAACTAGCTTAAGTGAAAGCAGAATAATGTGTCTGTTATAAAAACATCATTAGGGTAGGAATCAAGAACTGTGAAACTGCCAGGAAACAAGTTTGTTCTCTGTTGCTCTCTGTGTGGCTGCTTCGTTCCTCTTTCTTTGTGTGGGCTAGCTTCCCCAACCTCTCTCAGCAGAATCAAAACATGGCTGGCCTAGATGGTGTTTTAAATCATGTCCTAATTCAAGAGCCAAGCAGAGACTAGATAACGTTTCTCAGACCCCATTCCAGATCCTTGCAGAAGAGATATAACTAGGCAGATGTCTACCCAGGCTCCAATTTGCCATGACAAGAGGCCATCCGGTGCAAATGTTGGGGGCAGTTCTCAGAGAAGAGGGGGTTCTAGAAGGCAATACTTATAAACAACCAATGGCATTACCCTTTGGAGTATATATTAGAAGGCCAAGTTTAAAGAAAAAATAATGAAATATGCTAATTTTAAATTTTTACAGAGAATTGTAAGTATTCTGAGAGACATTTGATATTTTATATATTTATAGCTTCTTTGTAAAGCATACATTTAGGTTTTTAATATTAGTAAGTGCATGAAAGATTAAAAAGATTATATGTATATATTGTTTTTTTATTTTAGAGTTATCTACAAATTATTGGCTTCTAAAAGTGAAAGTATTTGGGTTCAAGCTCTGAAGGTTCTGGGATACTTTCTGAAGCATTTAGGTCACAAGTAAGTTATTATTTTTCATAATGAATTGTAGACATATCTACTGAAAATGTCCTTTTCCTAATCTTGTATCTAATTTAACATGAAATTTTACTGGAATAATCTAACAATGGAAAATAATAGCTTCCTGTGGTAAACAACGTAATACTTTATAAAATAATGTTTTAGTAGTAGATTTTGGAACAAAATCTCAATTGAAATGATACAGTTTATGTCTATTTGCTTCCTGAAAATAAAATGTTGTTCCTTTTAAGGATGTAATAAAATATTTTGTAAAAATAAAATAAAGCCCATATGGATATGCATTTCAACAAAAACTTTCTCTAACCCAGGGAATACCATGTCTATTGAAGTCTCTCTAAGAGCTGATCTTTGTTCACATTCTGAGTCAGTATTTTATTATTTGTTTGTTTCCTTTTTTTAACAATGAGGCTTGTTGATTTCTTTTGTGATTTGAAGATCCTAGAGTACCTTTTCTTTTACAAAGCCAGGAAGTTAGATCTTTTTAAAAATACTTTTTCAGTAAGCAACAACTGCTTGTATAATGATTGTACTTACATACTATGTTGTCCACAG
Organism: Trichechus manatus latirostris; assembly: GCF_000243295.1. NCBI lineage: Eukaryota > Metazoa > Chordata > Mammalia > Sirenia > Trichechidae > Trichechus > Trichechus manatus. Next base: position 6,030,872 of record NW_004444089.1, read on the forward strand.
CATGAATATTCTTTTTAAAATCCATTTCTGTACAGCTGATAGGAAGGAGCTGAGGTTTTTTTCTTAGAATCTCACTGTTGTCTGTTCTTTTCAATGATTAAATTAACCAGAGAGTTTATTGGTGACACTGACGAAAACTGCATAAAATCTAGATGAGAGATCTTTAACATGCTGGATAGTCTAGATATTACATACATTTTGGTACCAAATCAATAGGCAAGTAAAGGAGAAAAGAGGCATGAAGAGTTCAAACAAAGGGAATAGTTCTTACAAAATCAGGACTGTAGAAAAGATTTGCTCCGACGTGAAAAACTGCAAGGATACTGGGTGACACAATGCTCACAGTGCAGAAGGGTATGCACTTTTAATATTAAGCGGTAACGATCACTTATTTAAAAGAAATTTAAATAACTTAAAGAAACGTACTCTAGATGCGACCTCTTAGACAGTATCAAGAAAAAGCATTTGAAGATATAGAAAAACATGGAAAAGTACAAATAATGTAAAATTAAAAATAAGCAGGCAATTCCTATGTAAATATGGTTGTTTAAGTCTTTCTCCTTCTTCTGTAAAATTCATAAATAAAGCAGCAAGGAATAAAAGATAAAATCTCTCACAAGCACAATTGTTAGGATGATAGTTACAATCCATGCACTCCAAAATATGAGTAACAGCTGCTTAAAGCTGTTAAGATTGTATAAAAGCTGTGAATGATATAGGGAAGAGAGAACATAAGAAAAATGATGAGAGGGTTCAATGATAGCAAATCTCACAAAGGGTCAGTGAAGGTACCCTTTCTGGAGATAAAAGGCTCACCATAAGGTGCAAAAGTTGATTGCTTCTTTGAAATAATAGATACAAATGCAACATGGCGGTTAGCAGAATCCTCTTGAATCATATTGGATTCAGAGAACCATTTGATAAATAACAAAGAATTATGCAGCTGAGCCGTACATGCAGATGAGCCGTATTTGAGGGAAGCAGTCTGAAAGAGAGAAGCTCATGGGCACAGCATAGATTTGAGTCCCAAAAACCCCAGGAAAGTGCTACCCAGGTAGAATGGTGCGTACTGAGCTGTAGGAATTCATTCAGCAGGTAGGAAAGCTGTAGCGAACACCCCTGAGGAGGGGCACAGGGAAAGTGCGACAGTGCAGGCTTGTGCTCCCATGTCTCAGGCAAGTGCAGCAATGGGAAAATAATGGGAAAATACCAGGAATTGGATCTGGAACCACACATCAGTCCCAGGACACATACAACAACCAAGGTGGGAAATGCCGATCAGCCAACAGCCCACTAGGAACCAGCTATCCCCTTCCCCACCAACCCCCTGGTGGGAGAACTGGGTCAGTGCTGCTGGCCTGAAAACCACGCCCAGCGCTGCTTGCTCTGCCACAGGAAGGAAGGCCACGCCTCAGCGCTGCTGGCTCTGCCACAGGAAGGAAGGCCACGCCCCAGCGCTGCTGGCCCTGCCACAGGAAGGAAGGCCACGCCCCAGCGCTGCTGACCCTGCCACAGGAAGGAAGGCCACGCCCCAGCACTGCTGGTCCAGCCACAGGAAGGCCACGCCTCACCGCTGCTGGCCTGCAGTGAAAGATCAACCAAGCACACATGTATGTGGCGGAAATCCACGCCCAGCCATCCAGTGGCTCCAAAGCCAAAACATATCTGCCAGGCATAATGTCAGGAGAACCTCCACCACTATTCCTTCCAGTGCAGCAGACACAAGCCAGAGAAATTTCTGGCAGTCGCTGAAGTGCAGTGGAGACCACAACACAGTACGTGAACAGTTGGTTCTGACAGAGAGGTGAGGCTGACACCTGAACAAACAGCCTTGGAACAGTGTGAGTAGGTGAGCACTGTGTGGATGGGAGTTCCTGTGAATCCTGGGAAGAAACAATGAGGTGAACACAGCGTGGACTGGTGACCATAAACAGTGAAGACGTGGGGTGAATCAGCAACAGCTGCCGTTTACAAGGTGGGACTTCGAGGATGGTGTAATATAGCCAGTGTTCCTGAGAGAAGAGTCTTGTTGCGTGTCTGTATCCACTGCAGTTTCTGGGTGGAGGGCCTAGTGTTAGAGTTGTATGGCTAGCCCTCACAGTGAGGGAGACTTGTTGATGAGCAACCAGGGGCAGCCAGTAACCCCAGTGGGGAGACATGTACTTGAGGGGCATACCCAGCATCTCTCGGGGCGGGGAGGAAGTCTGACATCAGAGTAATATGGCCAGCACCTCCACTATTGGTAGGGAAGGTGACCACGGCTAACACTACAAGTGACAGAGTTAAGTGCTGTAGTGGCTAAGTCGGTTCCCCCAGTTAGGGAAACTAGCTATGAAACAATGACGGCTGGCGCCCCTGGGGAAGGAGAACAGCAGTGAAGCAGCAACAACTAGTGTACCTAGAGAGGGATGCTGGAGTAGAAACACAAATACATCCTACAATAACATAAAACAGTAACAACAATAATAAAGAGGAAGAGCAATCTATAGAGAAGGGGAAGAATCTAACTCTGATTTATCCAAGCAAAATAGTAATAATAATATCTTAATGTCTTGAAGACAGCAATTACAAAGTATATGAAACATAGGAAAGGATGGCTTATGTAAATGATGAAAACAAAGGAGCAGGAATTGTCCCAGAGGAAGGTCAGGTACTGCAATTACAAGACAAAGACTTCAAAGCTTAGAATTAAGTATGTTCACAGAGATAAAGGAAAACATGGAAAAGATTTAAAGAAAACCTAAACAATATAAGAACAAAACAAGAATTTCAATAAAGAGAAAGAAATCTTAAAAAAAACAGACAGACAAACAAATACTGGAGCTTAATAGTAAAATAATACGAATGTCCACCGCCATGGAAGGATTCAGCAGTAGAGTCGAAATGTCAGAATAGAGGATCAGTGAACTTGAAGACAGGACCTCTGAATTTTCTCAGTGTGAGGAACAAGCAAAAATGGAATGAAGAAAAATGAACAAAGCTTAAGGGACATGTGAGACACCATCAAGAGGGATAATATGTGCATTATGGGAGTTCCAGATGGAGAAGAGAGAGAGAAATGACCTGAGAGAATTTTTTGTAGAAATAATGGCAGAAAACTTCCCAAATATCATGAAAGATAGGAAATTTACATTCAAGAAGCTCATTGAACCCCATATAGGATAAACCCTAAAAGAAACACACCGAGGCACATCGTTATCAAACTTTTGAGAACCAAGGACAAAGAGAATTTTGAGAGTGGCACAATATGAGCTAAGTATCATACACAAGGGTCCTCAGTAAGACTAAGTGCTGATTTCTCTTCAGAGACCATGCAGGCAAGAAGGCAGTGCGATGACATAGTTAAAGTGCCAAAAGAAAAGAACCATCATCTAAGAGTAATGTACCGGGCAGAACTGTCATCCAAAAGTGAGAGCGAGAGTAGCTGTTGAGGATGCTTATGTACACCAAAAACCTCCTGGTATTTGGTTCCTTGGTTTGGAGGTTTAGGGTCATGGTTTCATGGGACATCCCAGTTAATTGGCCTAATAACGTGTTTACTCCTTCTGTTCTATCTCCTAGTTCGTTGAATAAGGCCTAGGTCTTAAAAGCTTACAGGCAGTCATCCAAGTCATAGCAATTGGTCTCTATTTGCATGGAGCAACAGAGGAAGAAGGAGAGTCAGGGATAGGAGAAGGATACGGAATGTGTGGCTAATTGCATCCATGAACAACTGCCTCCTTTGCTATGAGACCAGAAGAGCTGGATGGTACCCAGGTGCCATTACTGAACATTTTTATCAAAGATTCTGTAGAAGAATCCTGATCAAAGGGGGAAAATGCAGAACAGAATTTCAAATTCTTATAGAAGCCAGAATTTCTGTAGCCATGGAGGCTGAATGAACCCCTGAAACTATTGCCCTGAGATAATTTTTAAACCTTAAACCAAAAATAGCCTCTAAAGTCTTCATAACAAATAAGAGAGAGAAATTCTATACACTAAAGAAAGCACTGGAGGGAAGTGGAGCAAAGAAGCCATAAATCTCACAAAAACGTGTAACAAAATGGCAGAAGTAAAGCCTTTATCTTTGTAATTGCCATGAACATCAATGAATTAAATGCTCCAGCCAAGAGACAGAGAGTGGCAGAATGGATATAAAAACATGACCCATTGATATGCTGTCTGCAAGAGACACATCTTAGACACAAAGACATAAAAAAGTTAAAAGTTAAAGGATGGAGGAAAACATTCCATATAAATCATAATCAAAAGAAAGCAGGCGTGTTAATTATAATATCAGACAAAGTAGTTTTTAAGTCAAGATCTATTGTTATTAGAGACAAATAAGTGCGCTATATAATGATAAAAGGGAAAATTTACTGAGATGATACAACAAATACCAGTATTTATGCACCTAATGTCAGAGCCCCAAAATTTATAAAGCAAACTGACAGAATTGAAGGGATAAATAGACAGGTCTACAATAATAGTAGACACAACCTTGCTTGCTGAAAGTGAAGAGCACTTGAAGCACTTACTAATAAAGATCAAAGACTACAGCCTTCAGTATGGGTTACATCTCAACATAAAGAAAACAAAAATTCTCACAACTGTACCAGTAAGCAACATCATGATAAATGGAGAAAAGATTGAAGTTGTCAAGGATTTCATTTTACTTAGATCCACAGTCAATGCCCATGGAAGCAGCAATCAAGAAATCAAATGACACATTGCACTGGGCAAATCTGCTGCAAAAAAATCTCTTTAAAGTATTAAAAAACAGAGATGTCACTTTAAAGACTAAGGTGCGCCTGACCCAAGCCATGGTATTTTCAGTCACCTCATATGCACGCGAAAGTTGGACAATGAATAAGAAAGACCGAAGAAGAATTGATGCCTTTGAATTATGGTGGTCATGAAGAATATTGAATATACCATGGGCTGCCAGAAGAACGAACAAATCTGTCTTAGAAGAAGTACAGCCAGAATGCTGCTTAGAAGCAAGGAGGTGAGTCTTTGTCTCACGTACTTTGGACATGTTATCAGGAGGGACCAGTCTCTGGAGAAGAACAGCATAGATGGTAAAGTAGAGGGTTAGCAAAGAAGAGGAAGACCCTCAACAAGATGGATTGACACAGTGGCTGCAACAATGGGCTCGAACATAACGATCGTGAGGATGGCGCAGGACTGGGCAGCGTTTCTTTTTGTTGTACACAGGGTCACTGTAAGTCGGAACCGACTCAATGGCACCTACCAGCAACAACACAATAATAGTAGGAGATTTGAATTCAATGCTTTTGATAATAGGTAAAACAACTTGAAAGAAGATCAATAAAGTAACAGAAGACCTGAATAACACTGTTACTAACTGGACTTAACAGACATGTATAGAACACTCTACCCAACAACAGCACAATATACATTCTTCTCCAGTGCACTTGGATGAATCTCCAGAACAGACCATATTTTAGGACACAAAGCAAGTCTCAATAAGTTTAAAAAGATTTAAATCATACAAAACATCTTTTCCGACCACAGTGGAATGAAACTAGAAATTAATAACGGAAAGAAAACAGGAAAAAAATACAAATATGTGAAAAGTAAATAATATACTACTAAATACTCAATGGATCATGTAAGGAATCGAGAGAGAAATCGGAAAATACTTAGGAGTGAATGAGAATGAAAACAAAATATACTAAACCCTATGGGACTCAGTGAAGGCAGGTTTAGAGGGATGTTCATAGCAATGAATGTCTACATTAAAAAAAGGAGGAAGGTGCTAAATCAATAACTTACCAACTTGAGGAATTAGAAAAGGGAGAACAAACCAAGCTCAAAGCTACCAGAAGAAACGAAATTATAAAGATCAGAGCAGAAATATATGAAGTAGAGAACAGAAAACCAGTACAGAGAATCAACAAAACCAGAAGTCCGCTCTTTGAGAAGATCAGTAAAATAGACAAAACAACAGACTAACCGAGAAAAAGAGAGAGAAGGTGAAAATACCTAACATCAGAGACAAAGATGGAAACACTGCAACCAATCCTGTAGAAATAAAAACGATTGTAAGGGAATACTATGAAGAGTCATATGCCAACAAATCAGACAATTTAGAATAAATGGACAAAATCCTTGAATCACATAAACTCCCTAAATTGACTCAAGAAGAAAATGGATCTCTACAAACCCATAACTAGTGAAAAGATTGACCTCCCAAAAAGGGAAAGTTCTGGTCCAGATGGCTTCACAGGGGAATTCTATCAAACATTTATAGAAGATGTGACTCCAGGACTATTTTAAACTTTTCTAAAAAACAGAAGAGGAAGGAACACTACCTAACTCATTTCATGAAGGAGGCATTACACTGATGCCAAAACCAGAGACACCATAAGAACAGAAAAAGACAGAGCAACATCCTTAATGAATATAGGTGTGAAAATACTCAACAAAATTCTAGGAAACAGAATCCAAAACATACTAAAAGGATTTAATATGTTTACACCATGGTCAAGTGGGATTTATCCCGGGAACGCAAAGATAGTTCAACATTAGAAAATCAATCAATGCAATACATCACATTAATAGAACAAAGGGAGAAAGAAAAAAAAAAAAAACACTTGATCATCTCAATTGATGTAGAAGGGGTATTAGCAAGTCACCACCCTTTCATGATAAAAACACTCAACAACATAGGAATCCAGGGAAAATTCTTCAATATAATAAAGGCCATCTACAACAAACCCACAGTGACCATTACACTAAACAGAGAAAGACTGAGAGCATTCCCATAAGATCAGAAACAAGATTGGAATGCCCACTCCCACCTGCCATTAGGCTGGTGGGGCGGGGGGGTGGGGGTGGGGGAAGAAAGGTATCCACATTGGGTAGGAGGAAGCAAAACTATCCTTTTAATAGATGACATGATTCTATACATGGAAAATCCCATAGAATTCACGAGGAAACTATTAGAACTAATGAATGAATTCAGCAAAGTGGCAGGGTACAAGGTCGACACACAAAATCAGCAGGGTTTCTGTACATTAGCGGTGTGCAGGAAGAAAGGGAAATTAAGGAAACATTACCTTTTACAGTAGCATCTAAAAGAATAAATTTAACCAGGAAAGTAAAAGACCTGTATACAGAAAACTATAAAACATTGCTAAAAGAAATCAAAAAGGATCTAAATAAATGGAAGAGCATTTCGTGCCTGTGGATTGAAGACTTCATATAGTTAAAATATCAATAATATCCAAAGCAATATATATATTCAATGCAATCTCCATCAAAATTCCAACAGCCTTCTTGACAGAAATAGAAAAGCCAATCCTCAAATTTACATGGAAGGGCAGGGAACACTGAATAAAGAAGAAGAATAAAGTAGGAGGACGAACACTTCCTGACTTCAAAACATACTATAAAGCTATAGTAATTTAAAAAGTCTGGTATTGGTATAGTATCAGACACATACACCAATGTATAGAATTGAGAGCCCAGAAATAAGTCCATACATCTATGATCAACTGATTTTTGACAAGGGTGTTAAATCCATTCAACAGGGAAGGAAGAGTCTCTTTAAACGGTACTGGGAAAATTGGATCCAACTTTTACACCATACACAAAACCAAGTTCATATGGATCCAGGGCCTTAACCTGAAAACGAAAACCATAACATTCATACAAAAAAATGTAGGGATGAATCTGGGGGTTGTGGGTTTTTGTGATGAATTATCTAATACGGCAACAAAACCAGAAGCAGCGAAAAACCAAATAGATAAATGGGACTTCATACAAATTAATTCTTTTTATCAAAAGACTTTATCTAAAAAAAGTGAGAAGACAGCCTACAGAGTGGAAGAAAGAATTTGGGCACCATATATCCAATAAAGATCTAATATCCAAAATTTATAAAATTCTTCTACAAGTGAACAACAAGAAGACAAACAACCCAATCAAAATATGGGCCAAGTGCTTGAACAGACATTTCACCAAGGAGGATATTCAGATGGCCAGCGAGCACATGCAGAAATGCTCAAATAGGGAAATGCAAATGAAAACAACAATGAGAGACCATGTCACTCCCATAAAAATGGTGATGATCAAAAAAATGGAAAACAGTCAGTGTTGACGAGGTTGTGGAGAAACAGGAACACTCATCCGTTGCTGGTAGGATTGTAAGTGGGTACAGCCATTGTGGAAAACAGTTTGGAAGTTCCTCAAAAAGTTGAACATAAAACTACCGTATGATCTGCCAATTCCACTCTTGCACACACACGCAGAAGGCCTGAAGGCGGCGACGGGAACAGACACGTGTGCACCCGTATTCACTGCAGCACTGTTCACAATAGCTAAAAAGTGGAAACAATGAAATGTCCATCAGCTGATCAGTGGATAAACAAAATGTGGTGTATACGTACAATGTGTATTGCTCAGCCATAAAGAGGAATGAGGTTCTGATGCATGCCACAAGGTGTGTGAACTTAGAGGATGTTTTGCTGAGCATATGAAATAAGTCAGACACAAAAGGACAAATACTGTATGATCTCACTTATATGAAAGAATCAAATATAGAGAAGCTAAAAGTAATTAGTGGTTATCAGGTGTGGGACGGAGAGGGAAAGTGGGGGTGTTTACTTAGAATGCATTGCGTATATGTAAAAGGTGGCGGGATAATTTGGGAAGAGGTAGCAAGAATGGTTTCACAACTTGAAGGATGTAATCAAAGTCACCGAAGTGTACACGTAGAAATTGATGCAATATTGTATGTTTTGTTGTATGCGTATCGCTGTAATAAAAAATTGGCATAACGTTAGTACATATGTGCCGAATAAAAAACATTGAAAATGTAAGCAAAGCTAACCAGTTTTTACCTCTCCAAATGGGTAAAACCTTACTACTTCCCTCATAAGATTTTAAGAAATTATGAGATATTAGATGTAAAGTGGATTAGAACAGTGCTTTGCGTATAGCAGATGTTAACTAGGTTAACTCTCTGCATATAGAAAATATTAACTGTGTTTAGTATTATTAGTAATCTGGATATTAACTTCTAATGGTTATTAACAAAGACTGGAAATTAAGGATATGGAGGAAAGCAGCTGGCAAGAATAAAAAATAAAGTGTATATAATTGTATGCTAATAAGCGAAAATTTCAATGAAATGAATGATTCCCCCCTTAATTAATTACTTAGTAAACACAAGAAGAAGAAGTGAAAAAAAAAAATAGACTAACAAGAAAAATAAACCACTTGTAAAAGTTACTATAAAGGATTACTTCAAAATAAGCTTTAGTAAGACCGTTTTTATAGTTCATGTTTTTTAAACTTCTAATTTCTATGTGTATAAACTTATCTAGAGAGAAAATAGGCTACAAAAATCCCTAATTACTTTTCTGAAATCATGTAATATCTTGCTAGAAACCTTGATAAAGATAGCAAAAAAAAAGAAAATGTTGCACAAATCTCACTCGCTGTTGTTGTTAGGTGCCGTCGAATCAGTTCCAATTCATAGCAACCCTACACACCACAGAACGAAACACTGCCTGGTCCTGCGCCATCCTTACAATCGTTGTTATGCTTGAATCCATTGTTGCGGCCACCGTATTGATCTCACTTACCCTCCTTAAAAAGAATATTCCGCTAAAACCATGTAAGATTTATCTCCCAATACAGTGGATAGTATAATTTTAAGAAATGTATAGCTAGAATAAAAAATTGTATAGGATGATATTTACATTAATATTTTTATTAGTAGTAGTTGACATATATACACTTAACAAGTAATGACTATCAGTGGATAATATATATGCATTGTATAGCAATTATTTGTGATGTAGACATTGTTATTTATCCTTGTTTAGAGATGAGAAAACTGGAGATTAGAGAATTTGCCTTTTATCCATACTTAGAAATCTACTTGTCAGTCAAGTTGACTTCTGAATTTGGATTTGTCTAACTCTGGAGCCAGAATTCTTAAGCTCAGTATATTGCCATGTGATAATTTGAATAGGTAGCAAAATAACAATAAGTACAATTTAATATGTAGTTCTGATAAAATCAGAATATTTCTTTGGTGTTACGTGGTAGATAGTTCTCTTAAATAGCTGACATCAAATATAAATATGAAACTCTAGCAGCATTCAGATCAGTATTGAGACAAGTGTTTCCACTATAATGTAGTCATAACCATTAATTATTATTCAGGATTTGAAACAGAAAAAAGAGACAATTATTAGAAAAGAGAGAAGGAAATATGTATCATTATTTATAGATGATTTGATTACATACCTAGAAAACGTAAGGAAATCATCTTTAAAACTCTTCAAAAATGAGATATCATCCAAACTTAGCATCTCATTTACATCTAGAAGAATTTTTTGGCCTGACAGTGAATCTCATCTGAGCCCATGGAAGAAGCTAATTTCAAATCTGGGTATGTTAGTCTCTTTTTAACACCTCGATCCAGACCCATGGGAGACTCAGTCTCTGCTTTCTTAGGGCTCTGCTTTCTGAAGGAGACCAAAGAAACCAAACCCATTGCCTCTGAGTTGATTCCGACTCGTAGCAACCCTATGGTCCAGAGTAGAACTGCCCCATAGAGTTTCCGAGGAGTGCCTGGTGGAGTAGAATTGCCGACCTTTTGGTTAGAAGCAGTAGCTCTTAACCACTACGCCACCAGGGTTTCCTGAAGAAGAGAAGCCCAGAAATGGAGAAGGAAGGGTACTTGCACATGTAAATAAAGCAAGTAAAACAAATAAAAACATTTATTGCAGACAGGGAAAGGGAGACTTTAAGAACTTAACTAACTTTCCCGAATTTATGGAGCAAGTTATTAACCTGATAACCTGTTGCTGTCGAGTCAATTCCAACTCAGAGCAACCCTATAAGACAGAGTAGAACTGCCCCATAGGGTTTTCAGGAGCAGCTGGTGGATTCGAACTGCCGACTTTTTGGTTAACAGCCGAACTCTTAACCGCTGAGCCACTAGGGCTCCTACTAAGCTGATAGTAGAGTACAAGTTTCCTGATAGCTATTTTATACTCTATTCATCATACCTCGCTTTACTGGACTCTTTCAGTCCAGGCCAGCTTCTGCTACCCCTTCTCTCACAACAGAAGGGATGACAGAGGCAGAATCCTACTTTGCCATGGAAAACTTTAGTGAAAGGTTAAAAAATGGTCTTGTCCAAAGATAAATCAGAGTTCATTGGTCTGATCTTTCTCCACCCAGCCAACCCAGAGAGTATGTAAAGTCTCAACAAAAAGGTATATCCAGGGCATGTTTGTGTCTCTGAGAGCTTACCTCCTTTGGAGCCATTCTCTACAATGAAAAGAAGGTAGAGAAAACGATAATGAAATTGTTCCAAGAGACGTGCCAGAGAAGTTAGTGTTAACTATAAGGAATACAAGA
>NW_004444089.1:6043029-6064919 GCF_000243295.1 Trichechus manatus latirostris
TGGGGCCTTGAGGACACCTTTTTATGATAGCTCCCTCACGTGGTTGGCGAAGTGGTGCTAGCTGGTGTCTGGGAATTCAGCTAGGGCTGTGGGCTTGGGGCCGCCGTCCCGCCACCGTGTGGGCACCCCTTGGGCTGCTTGGCTTCCTCATCGCACGGTGGCTGGGTTCCAAGAGCAACGCTACCAAGAGGCAGGAAACTGAAGATGACAGTTTCTCAGCCCTAAACCCAGAAACTGGTGCAGGGTCAGTCCATCATCATCTGTTGGTTAGGCCGACACAAAGCTCAGATGCAAGGAGGAGTCGCAGACCCCACCTCTCGGGGATTCTGTGTTTCCAAAGTGTCACACAGGTCAAAAAATGTAGTCTAGCAATTTTCTTTGATCAGGCTTGTCTCAGTTTAAAATTAGAAGTATCCAGAACATATAGAATATATCTGAAATATTTAGAATATATATGATAAATAAATAAACTTCAAAATGTCTGCTATGGATTGCATTCTTGCAAATAGTGTGTGTGCGCAAATATATATATACACACACACACACTCATACATACACACATACATACAGATAGGTGGAAAATTTCTTGAGGTTATAATTTCTATTCAGTACCTGGAATGCAAATTGCCAGATATCCATACTATACACTTTAATTGTCAGCTGAACTCGAAGTAGGTTTTACATCTATCATTAAAATGGAGTCACCTATTCCAAGTAATAGATATAGTTCCTCCCCTTCCAGAAAATGGAGCTAAAATCTCCTCTTCTTAAATAGACGATGGACTTACTGGCTCACTTCCAAGAAGAGTGAAACTTGGCAGTGATATTTTCTATTAAGCAGTGGTAAGTGATGTTGATATCATGTACCCCCCTAATATGATGTGAAGGAAACTTCACCTCTGTGGTTCTTCCTCCCCCAAAACATAATCCCAATCTAATCATGAGAAACATCATGCATTTCCAAACTGAGGGACATTCTATAAAATAAATGACCAGAAATATTGTCAGATCATCTTCAGAACTATCAAGGTCAGGAAAAACAAAGACTGGCCAGAGGAGCCTGAGGAGACTTGGGGATTAAATGAAGTGTGGTTTCCTGGGTGGATTCCTGAACAGGAAAAGGAGATTAGTGGGAAGGTGGTGACATCTGAACGTCTGTAGTGGAGTGAAGAATACTGTGTTACAGTGTTGATTTCCTAGTTTTGATAAATGTACCAATAGTTTCAGGGCTTTTGAGGGAGATTCTATTAACTTCATACCAGATAAAATAGCCACTAAGTTGAACCATAAGAAATTGCTGTTATTTGACCATTTTTGATCTATAAAAATGGTAATATCATTTTTGGTGTAAGATTGGAAGATTAAAAGTCATCCTTAAACTAAACAATAGTTTAGCTTAACTAGTAAAGAATGTCTGCCTTGAGCATTATGCTCTTTTAAGAACTATCTATATGGAATCAAATTGACAAGAGAAACACAAAAGGTTAGGTAGGAACCTTAGGGAGCAGTGAGTTTATGTTAATGGAGGAGGAACAACTTGGAAAAGGAAGATGAGAATGATTGCACAACTCGACTGTAATCAGTGTCACTGAGCTGTATGTGTAGAAATGGTCCAGCTGGTGTGCTTTGTCATGTGTATTCTCAACAATAACAACAAAATAAATAAAACTTCAAAAAATGAAATTAAAAGTTACATAACATTAAGAAGCCTAATTTGGATATATACTTAAATAGAAAACCAAGCTGCTTCTGCATGGAGGTGACCTGATTGTAATTATCCTCAGAACAGAAATTCTTTGTCTTTTTCTAACAAGCGGTTCAAATAGATGACCAAAACCCCCAAATACTCTACCATAATACAGTTGTGATAATTTTAACTCATAAAGATTTTAAAGCAGGTATTATTCATTGTCTAGTGTGGAAGTAAAACTTGTCAACCAGATATACTTGTCTAATGTCTTAACTTCAAACACTGTAACCTGTGGGTGAATTTTCAAGGTAATCACACTCTAAAATGTCTCCAGATGGACCATTGGTAGTTTAAATGAGTTGACATGCTGTCTGTGGTTGTTACTTACAGGCCTGCTGTATGTTGACAGATGTTTACCATAATGGTTTCTTTCTTTTTGGAATACTTGAAATCAGTCCAGGTTTTCAGGTAGAGCCAGTGGTCTGTTAAAAAAATAGTAATGATATGGATTTTGGAAGTATGGCAGTTGGAAAGAAGCTTCTTTATTCTCTTCTCTCAACTCCAGGATATTTGGCTCCCATCAGCCTAATACTGGTTTCTGTGAGTGCCTGGGTACATGTGACTCTTGGCATTTGTTGTAGCACCTGCAGAGAAAACCAGAGAACTTGTGAGGGATTTCTTTCCCGTGGAGTAGACAGGCAGCTACAACTGTTAGAGCTCTAAGGTAAAGTCTAAAAAGCAGCAAACTTGAGACGTGCTTTGCTGTCAGAGATCTCTGCCACCACCACCTTTCCCGCCCCCCGAGGAACATTGACATGAGCTTCCATGTAAGTGACCAATGGAAGGGGAAGAGGTACTGGAGCTAGTGGGCTGCATCCTGCTGTCTCTGAATTTGTGGGAGGACAAGGACGTTGGATGTGAGATTTGCTCCAGAGGCCCATGTGAAGCACTTACAGCTTGCCGGGTTTTATACTACAGGTCAGTGTTTAGAGGGTGCTTTGTCTTACAACACCTGCAAGAATCTCATCGTTTAAAATACACAGCATTGAGTTCCGAGCTCAACTGTGTGAATAATGGAAAATAATATAAGGGGGCCAAGCAGTCAGAGACAGGAAATAAGACAGAATCGTCAAACCGTGTACCTAATGAAATAGAACTAGTGGTGGAGGCTGTGGTGGGAACAAGGAATTTTATTTTTAAAAAGACATTTGAGATTCAAGTAGAGAATCAAAAGTGATAATTCTGCCTATTTAGCTCATGATTTTTTTCAACTTACCAAATTAGTGGACTGGAAGATCTCAAAGCACAGACCACAGATGCAGTGAGAGAGAAAAGACAAAGGCTTAGAAAATAGCCTTGGAGACTTAACATGTGACTAATAAGAGATCTTGTAGGAGAAAATTGATGGATAAAGCTAGATATCCTGAAACACTTTGTACACAAACTTAGACATGTCTGATAAAATATGAAAAACATCCTTTTAAATGTATAGCTGAGCACACAGAAAAGTCATGGAAAATTCTTATATGCCTAGAATGAAAATCAGGCATAGTAGAAGAAACTGAAAACCTAAGAAACGAGGTATAATATTAAAACAAACAATGTACCTTTTAATAAAAAGTAATCAAAAAATAGCATCTGAAAATGAAAAGGTGATCATGGAAATTTAAAACTTCATGGACATATTAAATAGATTTAGATGAAACTTAAGAAAGAATTAGTGAACTGGAAGATAGAACTGAAGAAACTCCCAAGAATGTAGTACTAAGAGAGACAAACGCAAAATATGAAAGGAAGTTAAGAGATATGGAGAAAGTTTGTAATGTTTCAAATATGTCTAATAATGGTACAGCAAATGGCGATAGAGAATGGGGAAGAGGTGATATTCAAAGACAATAACTCAGAATTTCCCAGACTTGATGAACGACCTGACTCCTCAGATTTTAGAAGTAATAAGAGGAAAAATTTCCTCTAAGCAGGGAAAAATTGCATAAAACCTCACTGTACCAGGAAACTGCAGAACACCAAAGTCCAACAAGAACGATGAGGGGAAACCAGCCCTACAAGATTAAAACAAATCTGAAGTTTTAATAATTGAAGTAGCATAGTACTGATTCATGAATAGACAAAGCAAAAGAACAAAGTGGAAAATTAATAAATTGACCCAAATACAGACAAGATTTTAGTTTATAGTAAAGTTGCCATCTTAGAAGGTAAAAACAATGAGATATTTTCATTTGTATTAGAAACATTGATAAAGAAATAAGAAACTGGATAAAAATTTTAACTATATTTGGTGGGGAGGGGGTGTGGATGTGGTGGAGGGGAGTACGAGTTGGGAGTGAGACCTCCCTATGTGTCTTATTATGTCTTCATTGTATTTTAACCAGGTCATGAAAAACCTGGTAAAGGAATATTTAACAGCCAATAGAGACTTTAAGGCAAACAGATCTGAAAGGGGCAAAGAAGGCCACCATATAATAAAAAAGGTACAACTCACTATGAAGATAAAACAATTTCAAATGTATTTACACTTAACAGTATAGGCGAGTACTGTATTTTGGCACAAATAACACACACCTTCTACGTTTGCCAGCTGCACCCCCTTGAGGTATTTTTGTAAGTGTGCTATGCTAATTTTTGTACAGCAACATGTAAAAAGAAAATCGGCATAGTGGCGCTTAGAAAAATACCCCGGGGGCGGGCAGGGTGCAGTTGGCAAACAAACGTAGAAGGTGTGCGTTATTTGCATAAAAATATGGTATAAACAGCAAAAATTGATAAAATTGTAAAGAGAAATCACTATAGTTTAGCAGATTTTAATATATTTAAAAGAATGATCACAAAAAAATAGCAATAGTACACATTTGAACAAAAAAGTCAAATGGTTTGATTAGCACAGAGATTTTCTGAAGCACACACAACTGTAAAAAATGTTCAAATAAGGCCATAAAATAGTCTCAAAAAGTTTAAATAAATTATTGTCCTACAGGTGACTTTGTCTGTCTATAGTGCAATGAGGTAAGAAATTAATGACAAAAAGAAAACTTAGAAAATGGAAACACATCTTCTAAATCACTTATAACAAGACATCATTATGCAGATTATAAAATGATGAGAATAAAATATGCTGAAATTATGTGTATTTACACTTGTGAGATTTAGCCTAAATGATACCAGAGGCAATTTATTGCCTTAAGTATTTATATCAAAAGGAAAAAAGATGTCTTTGGTTTTTATTTTTCTATGTTCTTGATTTTATGCTTAGCTCATTAATTTTTCAGCCTATATAGAAAAAAGGACAGAAATAATAAAGGGCAGAAGCTAATGGCAGAGAAAGCAGGAACACAGAATAGTAGCAAAGCCACTGTCTTATTCACTTATAAAATACTTTCTAATACATACAGAAGAAATGTTCCACTATTTTACATAATGAAATTAGTACAACCTTGTTATGAAAACCGGGTTTGGACTGTACATTAAAGGGGGTTTGTGGCCAATCTCCCCTTTGAACATGAAAGTCCATCAGTTTTTTTTAAGGGCACATCATGACCAAGAGGAGGCTAGTTGTAGAATGCAAGGGTGGTTTAACATCAAGACATCTTTTAATGCAGTCAAGAAGAACAACTCTATAATTAGAAATAACGGGTACAAAAAATCCATTTGATTAAATTTAGCCCCCATTCATTATCAAAATTCTTAGCAAATCATGAATACAAAGCAATTTCTTTAACCTGGTAACATGTCTAGCAAAAATTTACCACAGTGCTAGTTAATCATGAAATGTTAGAAACATTCTCTTTCAGTGACTAACAATTTAATTAACTAATCAATGACTTTCACTGCCTCTGCTTAACATTGTATTGGTCATTATACTGACATTTATAGACCACTTCACCCAAAGACAGCAGGCTAGTTTTCAAATGAATATTCAGCGTTCTCCAGGATATACTGTGGGTCGAGGTTTAAAACATAAAATAAATGTTGGTAAATTTAAAAGGATTGAAATCATACAAAATACGTTCTCTGACCACAACACAATTAAATCAGAAATAAACAATAGAAAGAAATTTGAAACATTTCAAGATACTTAGTAATTAAACAACACACTTCTGAGTAACCCCTGGTCAAAAATGAAATCACAAAGGAAATTATAAAATATTTTGAACTGAATAAACACAAAACCATAACATACAAGTTTATTCACTCCTTACATGTATCTGGTGGGAATGTAAAATGGTGCAGCCATATTGCACTGGTGGTGCAGTGGTTAAGAGCTACAGTGAGCTACGGCTGCTAAGCAAAAGGTTGACAGTTCAAATCCACTTGCTACTCCTTGGAAAACCTATGGCGGAGTTCTACTCAGTCCTATAGGTTTGCTATGAATTGGAATCTATTTGATGGCAACTTTTTTTTTTTTTTTAAGTTGCAAAATAGTTTTCTAATTTCTTAAAAAGTGAAACGAAATTTATCATACAACCTGGTACTTCCCGTGCACAGAGATCTGCCATAGAGAAATGACAATATTGTTTACACATGAACTTGTGTATGAATGTTCTTAGTACCATTATTCATAATGGCTAAAACCTGTAAGCAGTCCAAAAGTCTATCAACTTGAAAATGGATAAACAAAATGCATTTGGTCTATAGAATGGAACAGTGTTGTGTAATTAAAAGAAAATGGACTGCTGAAACATACTGTGACATTAATAAGTCCTGAAAATATTATGCCAAGTAAAGAAAACAGATGCAGAAGACTACATATTGTATGATTCCATTTATATGAAGTTTCCAGAATGCATGTTAGTGATAGCCTGGGGCCAGAGATGGGATTAGCTGCAAATGAGCACGGGGACACTTTTTGGAATGATGAAAATGTTCTAAAACTGGACTGTGGTGATGGTCACGTGACTCTATGAAGTTGCTAAAAATCACTGAATGTACACTTAAAAAGTGTGTGAATTTTAAGGAGCCCTGGTGGCACAGTGGTTAAGCACTTGATTGCCAACCCCAACCAACTAGCTGCTCTGCAGGAGAAAGATGTGGCAGTCTGCCTCTGTGAAGACTTACAGCCTTGGAAACCCTGTGGGGCAGTTCTACTCTCCTACAGGGTCACTATGAGTTGGAATCCACTCAATGGCAAAGATTTGGTTTAGTTTTGATTATATCATACCTCAGTAAAGCTAGAAAAACAAATTGAAAAGCAAAATTTAAAAGTCTTAGAAAAGATAAGATAATAATGTTATCACCTTGGATTCAGTAAGGGTTTCTAAAACAATAAACAAGCATAAATCATACAGGAAAAAGTTGATCAATTTGATTACATTAAAATAAAAAGTGCCTTAAAAGTTACCATAAAAAAGTGAAAAGACAAGTCACAAAGTGAAAGAAGATATTTACAGTTGATCTAGAATCCCTGGGTTAATATCCTGAACGTATGAAGAAAAAAGAAAAACCAGTTGCTGTCGAGTTGATTCCTGCTCATAGCGACCTCACCTGTTGCTGAGCAGAAGTGCCCCATAGAGTTTTCAAGACTGTAACCTTCTGGACACAAATTGCCAGGCTTTTCTTTAGAAGTTCCTCTGGGTGGTTTGAACTGCTAACCTTTTGGTTAGTAATGGAGTGCTTAACCATTTGTGCTACTCAGGGACTCCGTGTGTATGTGTGTGTGTATCAAGATCACCATGAGTCAGAGTCAACCTTGACAACAATTGGCTTTATACACATAAATATATTGATATATATGAAACAAACTTTCATGGAAGAAGTCACAGGGTTTCCAAGGAGCAGCTGGTGGATTCAAACTGCCAACCTTTTGGTTAGCAGGTGAGCTCTTAACCACTGTGCTACTGTATATATGAAGAAATCAAAATATGAGCACTTAAAAAATATTCAGACCAAAATGATTTTATTACCAAGAACTAGAAGTGGACTTCTTGCATGTAACCATAAAATAACACATTATTGGATAAGCATCATTATCCAATAATAATAGTAATAATTTATAATATAGGAGTGACTATAATAATTGTAAGAAAATGTGTTATTTTATGGTTACATACAAGAAGTTCACTTCTAGTTCTTGGTAATAAAATCATTTTGGTCTGAATATTTTTTAAGTGCTCATATTTTGGTTTCTTCATACATATATATAATGTTCCTTCCACCAAGTAAACATTGGAGTGAGTAATATCAATTCATTATTAGGCAAGTTAAAAGTACAGGAGCACAGATAATACCCTGTGTCACTTCTTCAGTAGTAATCATTATCTGATAATTCAGCGGGCCAATCCTATGGTCCCTTACATTCATAGCTGTGTTTTGATGTAGCTTCTTATAAACATTAATCCACCACCTGTTTGTCAGTTTGTTGATCTGTAGTGACTTGCATGTTGCTGTGATGCTGGAAACTATGCCACCAGTATTTCACGTACCAGCAAGTTCACCCATGGTGAACAGGTTCCAGAGGAGCTTCCAAAAAACTAAGGCAGAAAGGCCTGGTGATCTACTTCCAAAAATTATCCAATGAAAACCTATGGGATCACATCAGAACATTGTCAGGATGGTGCTGGAGGATGAGCCCCCTCGGTTGGAAGGCACTCGAAATACACAGTAGCAACAAGAATGGACTCAAGCATGAAGATGGTGTAGGATCAGGCTACCATATTGTGCATGAGGTCAGCTGAGTTGGAGCTGATTCAACGGCAACTCACAACAACATGCACATTAATCGGCGCATGCTGTATTAGCATCCTAGAGCTTGTTTATTCCTAGCCTCAAAGTAAAGCACTGAGGAAATGTGGGTGAAAAACCTCAGCTAATCTTAAAATTATCCTGACAGACTGAAGATTAACATGTATATTAGTGTCCACTAGTTGAATAACTAATGCTTCTTACTGTACAGTGATAGCCTAAAATGTTCCTTGCAATTTATTTTAAAAAGTAGTTGTAAATGTGAAGAAAATTATTGTTTCATGAAAATAAAGCCACACTAAATTAAGAGTTATGCTATATTCCTTAATGGAAAGACTCAATTGTATAGAGGTAGAATTATAATCAGTTTATAAGTGTAATATAATTTTGTTAAAAATCCCAATTTTTATTTAAAGTTTGTCGGAAAGTTTTCTAGAGCTAACTCAGATGAACAAATGAGTAAAAATCTCAATGGAAGATCGAGAAATAAGAATAATGAGTGTGTGTTATGATAAGTTTAAACCAAACAAAATCAAACCCACTACTGTCAAGTCGACTCTGACTCACAGTGACCTATAGGACAGAGTAGAACTGCCCCATACGGTTTCCAAGGAGCAGCTGGTGAATTCAAACTGCTGACCTTTTGGTTAGCAGTGTAACCCTTAACCACTGTGCCATCAGGGCTTCATAATAAGTCTAATAGACTTTAAACCTAGGAATGACCTAAAAGAAGAGCTGTACCATATGTTACACATGTAACGCATGCCGTGTACGTTTGTTTGCAAACTGCGCCCTCCCCTTGTGAGGTATTTTTGTAATCATGGTATGTTAATCTTTTTACAGAAACATAAAAATATGGTATAATAGAAACCACAGAAACACAACCTAATGTATGTATGTTTAGATATTAGGATTGTGATTAAACAATGGGCAATTGTTTTATCTCTAGATTGGAGAGGGAGAAAGAAAGAAGGGTCTTATCACAAACCGTATCTCACCTCTGCTCCCCCAAAAGAATAAAATCAGAGTAAACTTTTGGAATTTTAGACTTACAGTACAAAGTTGATAAAGAGAGATCAAACGTCCAAACCTAATGAAATAAACATTCAACAGTAAAAAGAACTCCCCCCCAAAAAAAAATCATATGCAGCCAAACAAAGAAATCATCATCATATAAAGCAGTGAACTCAAAATACTGACAGCGAAAGAAAGAACCAGAAGATTTGAGAATGACTTCATATGTCTCCTTATCGCCTTCCTACCCCTGCAAAGTTCCTAGAATTTCTCCCTTATAATCTCCAATTTAGAGTAAAACCAATTTATTAGGTATCCTTATTTTTTCTTTCTTCTGGCTTTGAGTGGAAATAGTTTCTGGGAGGAGGCATATGAAATGAAGAACTGAGGCTTACATTCTGTGATGGAAATGAAGTTTCCAGGTCTTTCTATATCTGGTTGGGGAATCAATACAAAGTCTGAGACAGTTTCCTTATAGGAATAAGATATACTCCCTAAAGTAGACTGAACTGTTTTAGGGAACATTTAACAAAAGTATCGAAAGAGAGGGCAGTACTGGGCTCTAATAAAGTCTACACATAACCTCAGCTGTCCTATCTCCATCCCACTTTAAGTATTTAAGCCCCTAAAAATGGATAGAACATGAAATGCCCAGGCCTGAAAATGTACCTCAGAGGACAAAACAAACATAATGTGGCCAAAGAGTGATCAATAGTTACCCACTGTGATCTTTAAGGTTGTGTGTCAGCTTGGTTGGCCCATGATTCTGGGTGGTTTGGCAGTTATGATGTAGTTTGGCCTATAATAATGTTATCACTTTTATGATGAGATCTGATATAATGTGATCACCTCCATGATGGGATCTGCTGTGAGTAGCCAATCAGTTGAAAGGGAGTTTCCTTGGGGGTGTGGCCTGCATCCAGTATAGATGGACTTTCTGGCAGGGCTCACGAGCTTTTGCTTGCTCTGGATCCTGCAGTTAGCTCCTGTTCATCTGACCTCCATTCTTGGGACTTGAGCTAGCAGGTTGCCTGCCGATCTTGGGATTCGTCAGTCTCCACAGTCTGGATCTTGGGATCACCAGCCCCTGCAGCTACATGAGTCAGGAGAAGCCTCCAGCCTGACCCATGGACTTGGGACTTTCCAACCTTTACAACTGCGTGAGCCATTTCCGTGATATTTATCTTTCTCTCTCTCTCTCATTGTTGTTAGGTGCTATCAAGTTGGTTCCTACTCATAGCATAGCAACCCTCTGTACAACAGAAAGAAACACTGCCCGGTCCTGTGCTATCCTAACAATCATTGTTATACTTGAGCCCATTGTTGCAGCCACTGTGTCAGTGCATCCCACTGAGGGTCTTCCTCTTTTTTGCTGACCCTTTACTTTACCAAGCATGATGTTCTTCTCCAGGGACTGGTCCCTCCTGATGACATGTTCAAAGTATGTGAGAGGAAGTCTCACCATACTTGCTTCTAATGAGTGTTCTGGCTGTACTTCTTCCATGACAGATTTGTTCATTCTTCTGGAAGTCCATCGTATATTCGATGTTCTTTACCAATACCATAATTCAAAGGCATCAATTCTTAGGTCTTCCTTATTCATTGTCGAGCTGTCGCGTGCATATGAGGCAATTGAAAATACCATGGCTTGGGTCAGGTGCACTTTAGTCTTCAAGGTGACATCTTTGCTTTTCAACACTTTAAAGAGATCTTTTGCAGCATATTTGCCCAATGCAATGCGTCTTTTGGTTTCTTGACTGCAGCTTCCATGGGCGTAGATAGTGGATCCAAGTAAAATGAAATCTTTGACAACTTCAGTCTTTTCTCCGTTTCTCATGATGTTGCTTATTGGTCCAGTTGTGAGGATTTTTGTTTTCTTTATGTTGAGGTGTAATCCATTCTGAAGGCTGTAGTCTTTGGTCTTCATCAATAAGTGCTTCAAGTCTTCTTCACTTTCAGCAAGCAAGGTTGTGTCATCTGCATAATGCAGGTTGTTAATGAATCTTCCTCCAGTCCTTATGCTCTGTTCTCTCTCTCTCTCTCTCTGGATGCTTTGCTGGTTTTGCTTTTCTAGAGGACCCAGCGTAAGACAGTTGATACCGAGAGTGTTTCTAGAGAAAAGAAATTGTAACGATGAGTTTTCTAAATTGGTTTCAAGTCTGGTTAGTCTTAAAGATGTTGATGACTCTGTTTACAGTAGTAAAGAGGGCATGGCTATTCCATGGCATAAGGTGGCAATAGAAATATGCACAATGTCACCACCAATAGATCAGGTAATGTAATAATAGCTGATAATTGCTGAAAACCAAACCTAGAGTCTTAATTGTAAGAGTGGCTGAATTACAGTGCCAACTGAATTCCCAACCTTGAGTTGTGTCTGAAGTTAAAGTGAGGGCATTGATTGGGAAGAAATGGGATCCTGAAACTTGGGATGGGGACATATGGGCAGATAATCAGGAAACTGGGGACACTGAGCACCTAAATTCTGTTGAATCATTCGTGCCAGCAGGACCACCCTCTCACTCCCATCGAAGATACTCCATCTTTGTCTAAGCCACCCTCCCGAGTAAATCTATTAGCCCTTCTGCCCCCATCTGATGAGATTAATCCAGATGTTTCCGAAGAGCCTTTGTCTGAGTCATTGCCTGGGGCATCGCACGAGGCAGATGCCTCACAAGACAATGCTGAATGTTCTCAAAACACATCCCCACCACCCATTTTGGCTTCTAGACCTATAACTAGACTTAAGTCCCAGTGAGCCCCAAAAGGTGAATTACAAAGTATGACCCAAGAGGAGGTATGCTACATTCCAAAAGAACTGCTTTATTTTAATATGTACACCTTCGAAATATGTATAGGAATGGCTATTAAGGCTGTTAGCTAATGGTGCAAGAAACATAAAGATGGATCAGCCTGAGTTGATTGATATGGGTCCACTAAGCACAGATTCTTTATTCAATGTTTCAGCCAAGAGGTTAGCAAAAGATCTAACATTTTGGTTGGGTCGCCAAAACTTGCATTATGCAGTGGCCTTCACTAAATCAAGCTGACATACCAGACCTGCCTTGGTATACTGTAGAAGAAGGTATCAAAAGACCTAGGGAAATTGGTATGTTAGAGTGGATTTATCAGGTTAGATCCACAGACCCACACATGGAGTGCCCAGAAAACACACCTTTTACCACAATGTTGAGGAACAAATTTGTGAAGGGAGTCCCAGCATCCTTGAAGACTACTGTAATTGCTATTTTATGTAAGTCAGATTTGACAGTAGGAACTGCCCTAACTTAATTAAGACACCTAACTACAATGGGGCTGATTGGACCCCATGGTAGTAGGAGCCAAGTAGAGGCACTCAGTCAACGAAAACAAGGTGGGCATAGTTACCATAATGGACAGCGGAGTCAAAGCAGTAATGGGAATACCCTGACTTGTAAGGACTTATGACATTAGCTATTTGGTCATGATGTCCCTAGGAGTGAAATAGATAGGAAAACTACTAAATATTTACTTGGTCTGTACAAATGGAAGAATTCTAGGTCAATTGAACAGCAGTCTAACTCAAATTGCCAGAAAAGAGAGTCAAGGCACCTCAATCAATTCCAAAACTTGAGCAAGTTTACAGCAACTCGAATGAAGGGGAGGTCAGGTCCCCTTGAGGAAGGACTCCACTACACTGCCAAAAACTTGTACTGTTAATCTTTCTCCCAGCCTTCCCCAAAGGGATCTATGGCCTTTTACTAGAGTAACTGTTCAGTGGGGAAAAGGAAATAATTAGACTTTTCAGGGATACTGTATACTGGCTCTGAGCTGACTCTAATTCTAGGAGACCCAAAACGTCACTGTGGCCCACAGTCAGAGTGGGGGCATATGGAGGTCAGGTTATTAATGGAGTCTTAGCTCATGTGTCCATCTCACGGTAGGTTCAGTGGGTCCCTGAACCCATCCTGTAGTTCTTTCCCCAGTTCCAGCATGCATAATTGGAATAGATATACTCAGCAACTGGCAGAACCCCCACATTGGATCCCTGACAAATAGAGTAAGGGCTACTATGGTAGGAAAAGCCCAGTGGAAGCCATTAGAACTGCCTCTACCTAGGAAAATAGTAAACCAAAAGCAATACCGCATTCCTGGAGGGATTGCAGAGATTACTGCCATCATCAAGGACTTGAAGGATGCAGGGGTGATGAGTCCCACCACATCCCCATTCAACTAACTTATTTGGCCTGTGCAAAAAACAGATGGCTCTTGGAGAATGACAGTAGATTATCAAAAACTTAACCAGGTGGTGACTCCAGTTGCAGCTGCTGTTCCAGATACAGTTTCATTGCTGAAGCAAATGAATATATCACCTGGTACTTGGTATGCAGCTATTGATCTGGCTAATGCCTTTTTCTCCATACCTGTTTTGAAGGACCACCAGAAGCAGTTTGCCGTAGCTGGCAAGGCAAGCAATACACCTTCACTTGCCTACCTCAGGGCTACATCAACTCTCCTGCCCTAGGTCATAATTTGGTCCCCAGGGACCTTGATCATCTTTCCCTTCCACAAGATATCACACTGGTCCATTACATTGATGATATTATGCTAATTGGACCTAGTAAGGAAGAAATGTCAATGACCCTGGACTTACTGGTAAAACATTTATGTGCTAGAGTGTGGGGAATTAATCTGACAAAACTTCAGGTGCCTTCCACCTTAGTGAAATTTCTAGAGGTCTGGTGGTGTTGAGCATGTCGAGATATTCCTTCTAAATGTAGGATATTATCGCATCTGCCCCCTCCCACAACTAAAAAGGAGGCACAACACATAGTGGGCCTCTTTGGATTTTGGAGGTAACATTCCTCGTTTGGGTGTGCTACTCTGATCTATTTATCAAGTGACTCAAAAGCTGCTAGTTATGAGTGGGGCCCTGACCAAGAGAAGGCTCTACAACAAGTTCAGGCTGCTGTATAAACGGCTCTGCTACCTGGGCCATATGGTCTGGCTGGTCTAATGGTGCTTGAGGGGTCAGTGACAGATAGAAATGCTGTTTGGAGTCTTTGGCAGGCCCCTATTGGTGAATCACAGTGCAGACCCATAAGAGTTTGGAACAAAGCCCTATCATTCTCTGCATATAACTACTCTCCTTTTGAGAAAGAGCTTTTGACTTGTCACTGGGCCTAAGTAGAGACTGAACACTTAGCCATGGACCACCAAGTCACCATGTGGCCTGAACTGCCCATCATGAACTGGGTGGTGTCTGACCTACAGAGCCTTAAATTTGGATGCACAGCAGCACTCCATCATTAAATGGAAATGGTATATAGGAGATCAGGCCCGAGCAGGACTTGAAGGCACAAGTCAGTGCATGAGGAAGTGGCCCAAATGCCCATGGTCTCCAGTATGTCACATTATCTTCCACCTCCCAGTTTGCACCTGTGGCCTTATGGGGAGTTCCTTATGATCAGTTGACTGAGGAAGAGAAAACTTACGACTAGTTTACAGATGGTTCTGTGCAATATGCAGGCACCACTCGAAAGTGGACAGTGGCAGCTCTACAGCCCCTTTCCTGGACCTCCCTGAAGGACAAGGGTGAAGGGAAATCCTTCGAGCAGTGCACCTGGTTGTTCACTTTGCTTGGAAGGAGAAATGGCCAGATGTGCAGTTGTATACAGATTCATGAGCTGTGTCCATTGGTTTGGCTGGATGGTCTAGGACATGGAAGGAACATGACTGGAAAGTTGGAGACAAGGAGGTATGGGGGAGAGGTTTCTGGACAGACTTCTCTGAACGGGCCAAAGAAGTGCAGATATTTGTGTCTCATGTGAATGCTCACCAAAGGGTGACCTAAGCAGAGAAGGATTTTAACAATCAAGTGAATAGGATCATGCGTTCTGTGAAAACCAGTCATCCTCTTTCCCCAGTCACTCCCGTCATTGCCCAATGGGCTCATGAACAAAGTGGCCATGGTGGCAGGGATGGATGTTTTACATGGGCTCAGTAACATGGACTTCCACTCACCAAGGTTGAATTGGCTACAGCCACTACTGAGTGTCCAATCTGCCAGCAGCTGAGACCAACACTGAGTCCTTGATATGACACCATTTATTGAGGTGATCAACGAGAAACCTGGTAGCAAGTTGATTACATTGGACCACTTCCAAAATGGAAACGGCAATGTTTTGTTCCTACTGGAATAGACACTTACTCTGAATATGGATTTGCCTTCCCTGCACGCAATGCTTCTGTCAAAACTACCATCCGTGGACTTAAAGAATGCCTTATGTACTGTCTTGGTATCCCACACAGCATTGCCTCAGATCAAGGGACTCACTTCACAGCAAATGAAGTGCAGCAGTGGGCCCATGCTTATGGAATTCACTGGTCTTACCATGTTCCCCATCATCCTGAAGCAGCTGGCTTGATAGAATGATGGAATGACCTTCTAAAGACACAATTACGGTGCCAGCTAAGTGGCAATACCTTGCAGGGTTGGGGAAGTGTTCTTCAGGAGGCTGTATGTGCTCTAAACTAGCTTCCAATATGTGGTGTCATTTCTCCCATAGCCAGGATTCATGGGTCCAGGGATCAAGGGGTGGAAATGGGAGTGGCACCACTCGCTATTACCCTATTGACCCACTCTCAAAATTCTTGCTTCCTGTCCCCATTACCTTATGCTCTGCAGGTCTAGAGATCTTAGTTCCAAAGGGAGGAATTCTTCCACCTGGAGACACATCAATGATTCCATTGAACTGGAAGTTAATAATGCCACCGGGCCACTTTGGGCTCCTTATGCCTCTGGCTCAACTGGCAAAGAAGGGAGTTACCGTACTGACTGGTGTGATTGATCCTGATTACCAAAAGGAAATCAGATTGATATTGCATAATGGAGGTAAAGAAGAGTATGTCTGGAATGCAGGAGATTCCTTAGGGCGTCTCTTAGTACTACTATGCCCTCTGATTAAAGTCAATGGAAAACTATAGCAAACTAATTCTGACATGACTACTAATGACACAGACCCTTCAGGAATGAACGTTTGGGTCACCCCACCAGACAAAGAACCACGACCAGATGACGTGCTTGCTGAGGGCGAAGGGAATACGGAATGGGTAGTGGAAGTAGGTAGTTCTAAATACCAGTTACGACCATGTGACCAGTTACAGAAACGAGGACTGTAATTGTTATGAGTATTTCTTCCTTGTATGCATGCATCAAATATTTTTGTTTTCTTCACTTATAAAATATAAGATGTAAATAGGGCTAGTGTATTTTCGATTTTATGCATGTTAGTTGTATCATGTTAGGTGCAAGTATGACTTTATAATTGCCTTTATTCAGAGTTATGTATGGTTTAAGGAGAGAGGTACAGGTGACAAGGGGTTGACTGTGATCGTTAAGGCCATGTGTCAACTTGGCTGGGCTGTGATTCTCAGTGGTTTGGCAGTTGCGATATAGTTTGGCAGTTGTATAATAACGTAATCACCTACGTGATGAAATCTGATATAATGTGATCACCTCCTTGATGGGCTCTGCTGTGAGTAGCCAATCAGTTGAGAAGGAGTTTGCTTGGGGGTGTGGCCTGCATCCATTATAGGTGGACTTTCTGGCAAGGCTCGCGAGCTTTTGCTTGCTCTGGATCCTGCAGCTGGGTCCTGTTCATCTGACCTCCATTCTTGGGACTTGAGCTAGCAGGTTGCCTGCCGATCTTGGGATTCGTCAGCCTCCACAATCTTTATTTTGGGTTCACCAGCCCCTGCAGCTATGTGAATTAGGAGAAGCCTCCAGCCTGACTCACAGATGTGGAACTTTGGAGCCTCTACAACTGTATGAGCATTTCCTGATATAAATCTCTCTCTCTCTTTATATATATAGAGGGAGGCACTTCGCTGGTTTTGCTTCTCTAGAGAACCCAGCCTAAGACACCCACGTTATATGAGAACAAAGAACAAGTGTGAAAATATTGTATGCACGTGAGCAAGATGAAAACGATGGGCAAGGCAGTCATGCCAAAGTGACACCAGAAAAGGAGAGAGGAAATATGAGTAAAGGACAGAGGATGAATTCTGTCTCAGTCATCTAGTGCTGCTATAACAGAAACACCACAAGTGGATGGTTTTGACGAAGAGAAGTTTATTTCCTTACAGTTGAAGTAGGCCAAAAGTCCAAATTCAGGGCGTCAGCTCCAGGGAAAGGCTTTTTCTCTCTTTCGGCCTTCTTCTCTTCAGTGTTCCCTGGTCTAGGAGCTTCTCGGTGCACAGGCCCCAGTCCAAAGGATGTGCTCTGCTCCCAGCACTGCTTTCTTGATGGTACGAGGTCCCCAACTCTCTGCTTGCTTCCCTTTCCTTTTATCTCTTGAGAGAGAAAAGGTGGTGCAGGCCTCACCCCAGGGAAACTCCCTTTACATTGGATCAGGGATGTGACCTGGGTAAAGGTGGTGTTACAATCCCACCCTAATCCTCTTTAACATAAAATTACAATCACAAAATGGAGGCCAGCCACACAATTCTGTGAATCATGGCCCAGCCAAATTGACACACACATTTTTGGGGGGACATAATTCAAACCATGACAGACTCCATCCAAAATAAAACATATATTGAGGAAAAGTTAATTTTCCATTAATGTTTTTAGTTATAGAACAATTTACAAGAGCATAAAATTCAGTAAGCTCTCAAAGGCAAGATAATTAAAAATCACATAAGAAGAAACTTGAAGAGCTAAGGGAATAATTTGATGATCCAAATTATGTAATTATTTTTAGGAAATTGAATTAATATAGAGAAAATGACATATGGAGGACAAAGAGGATCTAACCTGAAGATAGTTGGAGTCTCTGGAGGGGAGAACCAAATGAACAGAAATATTTCCATGAAATTATGAAAACTAATCTGTCTGGAAACCTGGTGGCACAGTGGTTAAGAGCTTGGCTACTAACCAAAAGGTCGGCAGTTTGAATCCACCAGCTGCTCCTTGGAAACCCTATGGGCCAGTTCTACTCAGCCCTATATGGTTGCTATGAATCTGTGTCTAGAAAAAGCACACCACGTTCTAGGAAAATTTGATACAGATTGATAAACACTGAGACTTACAGTATTTAAACCAAAGTTGAGTGATAAAAAAGAATTTCTAAAATAGTCCAGGCAAAACAGGAAGCCACCTTCAGATGGTTAAATATGTGTCTGGCCTCAGACTTCTCCACAATTAAATTCAATGCCAAAAAAATAAATCTACAAATTCTGAGAAAAGGAATGACCCAAGATTATTAGACCCTGCTAGATTAAGTATATAGACACCAGGTGAAAATTCAGAAGACAGACTTCTTGATCCCATCTTGAATAACATCCATCCAGTTGAGAGACGTGTCAGAAGATAGAAACCAGGAATGGCATAGACAAGGTCAAAAGCCCGAATTCATTCAAAATAGAACAAGACCTAACCACTTATACATAAAAACAATGTTAAGATTAGCATAATTCCAGTGTTTTAAATCTTGATAATGTAGCTCACAAAAATAGTGAGGTAATTAGAAGTGTGAGAGTGCCAGTTACCTGTCTATAATGTAAAGGAATGAATTTATGATTTCCAAAATAAGATGTTGTTGTTAGGTGCTGTCGAGTTGGTTCTAACTCATAGTAACCCTATATACGACAGAACAAAGCACTGCCCGGTCCTGCACCATCCTCACAATCGTTGCTAGGTTTGAGCCCATTGTTACAATCACTGTCTCAGTCCATCTCGTTGAGGGTCTCAAAACTAAGATGTTTAGTTAAAATTTATATCACTTCAATCTTTTGTTCATAATTACTTTTTTAAACTTCGTAGTGATTTAAATCCCCATGTGTCTGTTAGTTTGTTGTACTGTGGGGGCTTTTGTGTTGCTGTGATACTAGAAGCTGTGTCCCTGGCATTGAAATACCATCAGGGTCACTCATGGCAAACAGGTTTCAGCTGAGCTTCCAGACTAAGACACACTAGGAAGAAGGACCTGGTGGTCTACTTCTGAAAAGAATTAGCTAGTGAAAACCTTATGAATAGCAGCGGAATGAATATTGAATATACCATGGACTACCAAAAGAACGAACAAATTGTCTTGGAAGAAGCACAGCCATAAAGTTCCTTAGAAGCAAGGATGGTGAGACTACATCTCACATACTTTGGACATGTTATCAGGAGGGACTAGTCTCCTGAAGAAGGACATCATGTTTGGTAAAGTACAGGGTCAGCATAAAAGAAGACCCTCAACAAGATGCATTGACACAGTGGCTGCAACAATGGGCCAAAGCAAAAAGACAATTGTGAGGATGGCGCAGGACCGGGCAGTGTTTCGATCTGCTGTACATGGGGTCTGTATGAGTTGGAACTGACTGGATGACACCTGACAACAACAACAACAGTGATTTAAAAAAAAAAAAAGTATCTCTGGTGGTGAAGAGAGTCACCTGAATCTTATTTGATTTTCCAGGTTCCTGTCCTTTTCCTTCCTTTCTGTTAAATATGAGTAAAATTATATTTGATACTTTTTATTTAACATAATATTTAGTATGATCCTATTTATATGAGTTCCTAATACCCTTTCTCTCTCATTCCCTCCTCCTTCTCTTCCTCTTTCTTCTTCTCCACAAAAATGTTCATCTTTGCTTATTACGTTACTTCTAGGTGATGCAATTTTAAAAGTTTCCATTTTGTATTCCCCTGCATTGCTTGAATTTCTGTATTGTGTATCATTAAAGAAAATCAATTAAATTATTATTGTGAAAAGTGAGTTAAACCAAAATCATTAAAAATGCTAAAGGAGAAAGAATATGTAAATATTAACTTTACAATATGGAGAAAGTCTTTCTAAAATTATCGTCAAATGAAGAAATAACAAAACTTGGTAGATTTTATTCAAGAAAATTAAAAGCTGACTCTGTGCCAGAAAAAAAAAAAACAAACCCTAAAATTTAAGAATATCCTCAAATTGTGGAAAATATTTACCAATTATTATTATTTTATTGTTGTAGTTTAAGTGAAAGTTTACAGTTCAAGTTAGTGTCTCATGCAAAAATTTATACATACATCGTTATGTGACCCTAATTGCTCTCCCTATACTGTGACAGCACACTCCTCCTTTCCACCCCTGATTTCCCGTGTCCATTCAACCAGCTCCTCACCCTCTCTGCCTTCTCATCGCACCTCCAGACAGCAGCTGCCCGTTTAGTCTCATGTGTCTACTTGAGCTAAGAAGGGCACTCTTCACAAGTATTATTTTATGTCCTAGAGTCCAGTCCAATCTTTGTCTGAAGAGTTGGCCTTGGGAAGTGTTTTAGTTCTGGCTTGACAGAGAGTCCGGGGGCCGTGCTTTCTGGGGTTCCTCCAGTCTCAGTCAGACCATTAAGTCTGGTCTTTTTACTACAATTTGAGTTCTGCACCCTGCCCTTCCCCTGCTCCATCAGGGACTCTCTGTTGTGTTCCCTATCAGGGCAGTCATTGGTGGTAGCTGGGCACCATCCAGTTCTTCTGGTCTCAGGCTGATGAAGTCCTGGTCTGTGCAGCCCTTTCTGTCTCTTGGGCTAATACTTTCCTTGTGTCTTTGGTGTTCTTCATTCTCCTTTATTCCAGGTGGTTGGGACCAGTTGATGCATCATAGACAGCCACTTGCTAGCTTTTAAGACCCCAGACGCCACTCATCAAAGTAGGATGCAGAACATTTTCTTAATAAACTTTGTTACACCAGTTGACCTAGATGTCCCCGGAAAGCATGATCCCCAGACCCTCTTCCCTGCTACTCTGTCCCTCGAAGTGTTTGATTGTATTCAGGAAACTTCTTAGCTTTGGTCTAGTCCCAGTGTACTGACTTCCCCTGTACTGTGTGCTGTCTTTCCCTTCACCTAAGATTATTCTTGTCTACAATCTAGTTAGTGAATAACCCTCACCCTCCCTCCCCACCCTTGTAACCATCAAAGAATGTTTTCTTCTGTGTTTAAACCTTTTCTTGAGTTCTCACAATAGTGGTCTTATACAATATTTGTCCTTCTGTGACTGACTAAATTCACTCGGCATAATGCCCTCCAAATTCCTCCATGTTATGTTTCACGGAGTCATCGTTGTTTTTTATTGCTGCATAGTATTTCATTGTTCGAATATACCATAACTTGTTTATCCATTTGTCCATTGATGGGCGCCTAGGTTGTTTCCATCTTTTTGCTATCATGAACAGTGCCGCTATGAACGTGTGTGTGCGTATGTCTATTTGTGTGACAGCTCTTATTTCTCTAGGGTGTATTCCAAGGAGCAGGATAGCTGGATTGTAATAGTACTTCTATTTCTAGCTTTTTAAGGAAGTGCCAAATCGATTTCCAAAGTGGTTGTACCATTTTACATTCCCACGTCTCCATAACCTCTCCAGCATTTATTATTTTGTGTTTTTTGGATTAATGCTAGCCTTGTTGGGATGAGATGGTATCTCATGGTAGTTTTAATTTGTATTTCTCTAATGACTAATGATCGTGAGCATTTCTTCATGTGTCT
>NW_004444089.1:6065213-6074678 GCF_000243295.1 Trichechus manatus latirostris
ACTTACGGTTCGTATTGTGTTTATGCCACGTATTAGGGCTCCTAGCGTTGTCCCTATTTTTTCTTCCATGGTCTTTATTGTCTTTGAATTTATATTGAAGTCTTTGATCCATTTTGAGTTAGTTGTTGTGCATGGTGTGAGGTATGGGTCTTGTTTCAGTTTTTTGCAGATGGATATCCAGTTATGCCAGCACCATTTGTTAAAGACTGTCTTTTCCCCAATTAACAGACTTTGGGCCTTTGTCAAATATCAGCTGCTCACAGGTGGATGAATTTATGTTTGGATTCCCAATTCTGTTCTATTGGTCTATGTATCTGTTGTTTTACCATACGAATTATTTGATAGAGAGTTTATTTTGTAATGTTATTAATATTCTTATAATAAGCAAGAAAAAGATGACCACACATTGAAAAAGATGGTCAAAATATCGTATCAGGCAATTCTGTGAAGGTAGTGTAAGTGGTCAGAAAATATATAAAAATGCATCAGTGTTTCTTGCAAGTTAAAATAAATTTTTTTTTTGAAATATCAAATTGTCAATTTTGATTATTTTAATCCATAGGATCGGTGAAGCTGAGAGTGAAATGCATTTCTACCTGGGTGGTGGAAGTATGAATGTATATATTTTTGAAGGTCACTTTAGCAAAAGGCCCATGACATCAAAGTAAAACTAAAATGGTTTTAACCATGTTTGTTCTGAGGATATAATCATGGATATGTCCAAAGATATATGCGCAAAGGATAAAGTTTTGTTTACAGTAGGAAAAAAAGAAAAGGAAATAACATGAATGGCCAACAATAGTGAATGGATTAATTAATTATGCTATATTCATATCATTAATTGTATTTAATGATACTTGAAAGTCACAACATAGTGTAGTTTTAAAGCAAACAATTTCCAAAGCTACCTTACATGGAATAATTTCCACTGCCTTGATATAGTCTGTATCTGTCACGTATATACTTGTGTGCATAGTAATTAATCTGGAAGACCATAAACTAGAAATATAACGCTTAATTCTTGGCATGGAGATATTGGTTTTCTTTTATTTCCCCTGTTTCTATGTATTTTTTCAATTTATTATAAGAAGGAGTTCCTTGACCATCAACAACAACAAAAAAACTTGTATGTTTCCTGAAGAAAGAAATTGGAATATATTTTCAATGGAATCTTCTTTAAGCTTATAAATCTATGATTTGGGTGAAATTAGAGGGTTACTTAAAAATAAAAAAAATAGATTAGACTTAGCATCAAGCTGGCAGAAAGCCAGTGAAATTCAAAAGCTTAACAAATGGGTACTGAACCTGAAGTCTGGTTCTGTCTGGAGAGTCAGCAGGTCCGAGGTGTTGGTCTCTCTAACCAATGTCCTGCTGAATGAAGCCTTTCCTGAACAAAACCCATAGAGTGGGGCCTTTCACCAGAGGTCCTGTGGGAAACAGAATCACGGGAGGCACAGGGCGAGGGCGCCCACTCTGCCTGTGATGCTGTGTGGCCCTTTCGGCTGTCTCTTGACTGCTGTGTAGCAAAATTTATTGCTGTGCCTCTTTACAAAATGAACAACAGGAGAAGCCTGACCCATCTCTTCCCGGGCGTATACACAGTGTTCTTCAAGCCCTCCTGCAACCTAAAGTTAAACATCTCTATACATACTCAGAAACCCTGGTGGTGTAGTGGTTAAGAGCTATGGCTGCTAACCAAAAGGTCGGCAGTTGAAATCCACCAGGTGCTCCTTGGAAACCCTATAGGGCAGTTCTACTCTGTCCTATAGGGTCTCTGAGTCAGAATCGACTCGATGGCCACAGGTTTTGTTTTGTTTTTTTTTGTATACATACTTACTCACACCGGACCAGATAATCAGGACCGCATGGATTTCTTTGTTGTTGTTGTTCTTAGGTGCCATCGAGTGGGTTCCGACTCAGCATGAGTCAACATGTGCAACGGAACGGAACACTGCCCGATCCTGCGCCAGACTCACAATCTTGTTAGGCTTGAGCCCATTGTTGGGGCCACTGTGTCAGTCCATCTCGTTTGAGGGTCTGTCTCTTTTTCAATGACGGTCCCCTTTACCAAGCATGATGTCCTTCTCCAGGGACTGGTCCCTTCTGATAACATGTCCAAAGTATGCGAGACAAAGTCTCACCATTCTTACTTCTGAGGAGCATTATGGCTGTACTTCTTCCAACACAGATTTGTTCATTCTTCTGGCAGTCCATGGTATATTCAGTATTCTTCGCCAGCCATAATTCGAAGGCATCAATTCTTCTTCGATCTTCCTTATTCTTTGTCCAGCTTTCACATGCATGTGAGGTGATTGAAAACACCATGGCTTGGGTCAGTCACACCTTAGTCCTTAAAGTGACATCTTTGCTTTTTAACACTTTAAAAAAGAGGTCCTTTGCAGGAGATTTGCCCAATGCAATACATCATTTGATTTCCTGACTGGAGCTTGCATGGGTGTTGATTGTGGATCCAAGTAAAATGAAATCCTTGACAACTTCAATCTTTTCTCCATTTATCATGATGTTGCTTATTGGTCCAGTTGTAAGGATTTTTGTTTTCTGTATGTTGAGGTATAATCCATAGTGAAGCCTGTGGTCTTTGATCTGCATCAGTAAGTGCTTCAAGTCCTCTTCACTCTCAGCAAGCAAGGTTGTGTCATTTGTGTATTGCAGGTTGTTAATGAATCTTCCTCCAATCCTGATGCCACATTCTTCTTCATATAGTCCAGTTTCTCGGATTATTTGCTCAGCTATTTCTTCTCATTTTGAGTTGTGCCACATCAGCAAGTAAACTTCCTGAAAGCTTGACTCCATCCACGTCATTAAGGCCAGCTCTACTTGAGGAGGCAGCTCTTCCCCACCTGTATTCTGAGAGCCTTCCAGCCTGAGGGCTCATCTTCAGGCTCTACGTCAGACAGTGTCGCACTGCTATTCATAAGGTTTTCACTGGCTAATTTTTTCAGAAGTAGATGGCCAGGCCCTTCCTCCTAGTCTATCTTAGTCTGGAAGCTCAGCTGAAACTTGTCTATCGGGGTGACCTTGCTGGTATATGAAATACTGGTGGCAGATCTTCCAGGATCACGGCAACACACAAGTCACCACAGTATGACAAACTGACAGACACGTGCTGGATGGATTTCTTTAGTAGTTGAAATTGTGGTGGCATAGTTGAGGTTACTCTGAGTTCCAAACATCTAATTTAGACCTAATTTTTACCAGCTCCATGTAGCAGAGAGGAGCCCTGGTGGCGCAGTGGTGAAGTGTTTGACTGTGAACCGAAAGGTTGGCAGTTGGAATCCACCAGCGGCCCCTTGGAAACCCTATGGGGCAGCTCCAGTCTGTGCTAGAGGGTCGCTGTGCGTTGGCATGGCAGCGGGTTTTTTGTGTGTTAACAGAGAGAGATGTCCAGGCCATGCTGCGGCATTTGTTTGTCTTGATTGGAGCACCTGGGTGATTGTGACCTCCTCTCTTTGGGTGTGGCTTGACTTGGAGCAGGCTGAGGTCTTTCCCTCCTAATCCCATAATATCTTTATCCTACTTTTTGAAATGGCAGCTGACCTTTCTCAGTTTTAGTGAAGTCTTTTGTAAACGCAGCCACAAGAGAAAGGCCCTAGGTTCCCCTTGGATTGGGGTCATTTTGCTCTTTCTGTCCCTGGACTGAGGAGGATTCGGTGGGGGACAAGCTGTCACATGTCTTTTGTTGTGAAGTGTGGAGACCTGTTTTAGAAGAGAGGATTTCCAGGTGAATGGTACCCAGATGTATGGTTCATTATTTGATTTCTGTATTAATTTAGGGAATAATTGCTGCTGTAATGGATAAACAATGAAATTTTAGTTACTTATTAAAAGAGTAATTTATTTTTGTTTCCACTTGAAGTTGAGATGGGTGTTCTTCAGCAGACCGGTGTCTTCCAGGCACGATTTAGAGTCTCACTCAGGCTTCTCCTCCCATCTTGTGGCTGCCCTGTCTTTGTTCTATGGCGGCTCCGTTGCTGGCTTCCAGAGAGCCTGGAAACTGTGCACAAGTGCTTTTTCTATGGGCCAGTCCTCAGAATGGTCCACAGCTCTTCTGCTCACCAGGCATTGGGTAGAACTTAGTTAAATGGCCACACCCAGCTGGAAGAGGGCTGGGAATGTAGTATAGCTGTGGACCAGGAAGGGGAAGCAAGATTGTGGTGGTTACCTCGCCAGTTTCTGTCTCGGTTGCCAAATTCAAACAGGAAAAAAATAGAAGATCAAAGTAAGAGAAGAAACACTGAGGGCTGGGAGCCAAGAATATCCAGATCTGAATTCTAAAAAAATGACACCAGTGAGAGGCCTGTAGTAATCCCCTGAGCTGGAGCATAAGTGTTCCAACAGGCCTTTGACTAGAGCTTCCTATCCTGGTTATAGGTGTGGTAGGGAACAGTTAAATGAACCAACAATAAGTTCTAATTAAAAAAAAAACAAAACAACTTCACTGGCAGACCCCAAGTGCAAGCAATAATGAGTCATCACTTAATGTGAGAATATTTTCCTTTGTGACGTCAACACCCAGCTGGAGTACTCACTTTTAACCGTAATTTTAAATCCTTGATCTTAAAATTTGTCACAGACTATTCTATAGACTTTGAATTTGCACAGATATGATGTAAAAATTCTTTGGTCTCTATGTTGGAAGAAAACAATAATTTTAATGCAATAAAAGTAACTCCTTAATAGTTCTTAGACATTTCCAAATACTAGCTATTAACATCTGTGTAATATTTTATAATTTTTACATTTCACATTTTAATTTGCACAGATAATTTATTTGAGAAGTGTTTAGTAGTTTTGGACCTTTTAAGACAGCTATGGTATAAAATATGGTTTCTTTTTTTTTAATGGGAATTTGAAAAAAGAAGTATTGATTCTGTATCTGTTTATCGAATGTGCTTTCTTAGCCCAAAGTCATGTGATCAGAACATCCAGTGTTTTTCACGTTTCCTGTTTGCCTTCTTTCCAGGAGAAAAGTTGAAATCATGCACACGCATAGTCTCTTCACCCTTCTTGGAGAAAGGCTGATGTTGCATACCAACACTGTGACCGTCACCACATACAACACGCTCTATGAGGTAAGAGAGTACAGGATGTCAGTTTAAAAGGACCCGATGGAAGCCCTCTTAATCTATGTGGTTGGTCAGTTAATCTGAAAAGATGGTTAAAACTGGAAATCACAAAAAAATAGAGCATATACCTTATACTTTCCAGTTTAATTTAAAACATATCCATGTACAATATGCTAATCTTTTGATACTGATTTGAGTGTGGGTTGGTCAGTTTTACATAACAGGCATCAGTGGGCTTGGGAACAAACACAGTGACCCTTGGTACAGATTTACCTCATTTGGTGGCCGTCTGCTCCTGGAAAGATGACAGCCTGGGAAACCCTATGGGGCAGTTCTCCTCTGTCACACGGGGTCACTATGAGTGTGAATCAACTCGACGGCACGTTACCACAGCGACGATGGATGATGGCTTTGAGCATCTTTTCATGTGCTTGTCGGCCATTTGAATATCCTCCTCAGTGAAATGTCAGTTCAAGTCTTCTGCCCACTTTTTGATTGTGTTGTTTGTCTTTTTGTTGCTCAGTTTCAGAAGTATCTTATAAAGTTTGGATATTAGACTGTGACTGGATACACGGTTCCCAAAACTTTCTTCCACTTTGTAGGCTGTCTTTTCACTTTTTTGTTAAAGTCTTTTGATGAACAGAAATGTTTAATTTTTATGGGGCTCATTTTGCTGCTTGTACTTTTGTTGTCATATCGTTTAGTCCATCACAGAAACCCAGGTGTCACAGCTTCATCCGTACATTTTCTTGTATGAATTTTATGGTTTTAGTTTTCAGATTAAAGTCTTGATCCATCTTGAACTGGTTTTTGTGTGTGGTGTGAGGGATGGATCATGGTTCATTGTTCTGCTTGTGGATATCCGATTTTGCCAGCATCATTTGCTGAAGAGACTCTTCTTTCCCCTTTAGATGAATGTAGCACCCTTGTCGAAAATCAGTTGACCTTAGATGTATGGATTCCCTCTTTCTTTTTTTTTTAATTGTACTTTAGATGAAGATTTACAGAGCAAATTAGTTTCTCATTAAACAATTAATACACATATTGTTTTGTGACACTGGTTGCCAACCCCACTATGTGTCAATACTCTCCCCTTCTAGACCTTGGGTTCCCCATTACCAGCTTTCCTGTCCCCTCCTGCCTTCTCGTCCTTGTCCCTGGGCTGGTGTTTCCATTTAGTTTTGTTTCGTTTTATGGGCCTGTCTAATCTTTGGCTGAAGGGTGAACCTCAGGAGTGACTTCATTACTGAGCTAAAAGGTGTCCAGGGGCCATACTCTTGGGGTGGATTCCCTGTTTCTTAAAAACACTTGTTTATTCCATACTTTTTTAGAGTGCAGTGAAAATATGAATTATCTCTCACAAATTCTTCTTTAGCCTCATCTCTGGTATTTCTTATGTGTGTCTTATTTTCCAGTTATATTAGACTGCCGTCTACAAACACAAACATTTTTAGACATACTTTTCTTCTCCTTCCATGCATAGGTTTCTTCCGTGCATAGTTGTCAGCCTGCTTGTTCACACCCTGAAGAGAGTTAATTCCTTCTGCTGCTCTGTCACTAAAGTCGCATGGGCTAGACTTAAATCCTATAGCATAAGGACTGTGTCATAGTGATCTTTAAAACTCTAAGGTGAAGAGATGCATGTAATATAGTAAATACTCAAAAAATATTTAAAAAAATGTCAAACAACATTGTATGACTTAGAAAGATGTAAAGTCTATTTGAATCTCACTGAAAATGAAATAAATTAAGGAAACATCCCTGTCTCCTAGTTTTCTGAGATGAATTCATAGGCTTCTTAGGTCATACACTAAGATGTGATTTGGCTGTAATTAACCCCTCTTTGAAATTACTCAAAGCTATTTTTATACAAATATTTTTTGATAATTGTAATATTTGCAAATTTAAGTCTTAAATTTTATTTGCTTTTTTGTTGCTACTCCGTCTCTAAATTACATTGTCTTTTATTAATGATTTGTACCATTCCCTAATACACTTAAAAATTATTTGCTAATTTTTGAAATATGTCTTGTAAAGACAGAATAGCTGGATTTTTAGGTTTCATATGCTTGTAGATCTCCACAACATGATCTGATTAATTACTTTATTAAATATTATTATATTGTTTTCCTTTATAGGTTAAGGCTGCTATCCTTGTTACATCCTATTCGTGTAATTCAGATAAATGCGTAGTGTAGACAGAGGCAGCCAGGTAGGAAATTACAACATGACATGATCAGATTCTTATAGAAATAATTAACTGATTTAAAGAAAAAATGCATTTTTTACTTACTTTAACTTTTTCTGTAAGAGTATAACAATTTCTGAGGACAAATTATTTTATAAAGTGGTAGTCAACTTTAAAACTTCAAATGACTCATTAAAATAAAACTCTTTTCTCAAAATTATAGAATCTCAGATGTGGACGGTCTGTTAGATGTCATGTTATTCAAACATTCATTCATTCCACCAACAAAGAGACTAAGAATCAAAAACTTAAGGTCCCTTGCCGAAACTATAAGGGTTCTCTGATCCCTGAATACTTCTAGCTAACTTAATAGCATGGCCGATGGTTTGCCACTTTTAAGAATGAACTAGTACCACTCTTATCTCAAAAGTTGAGCCTATTGATACATAAAGATTTATACATGAAGTGGCAGCAGAGTAGGTGAGGCAGAAAGGAAGCTTCATCTGAGATATGATTATACCTCCAGCAGCCCCCTTAAGCCTAAGGTCTTTCTGTGACCCATGAATTACAAAATAATTCCATTACAAAATGAGTGTCTGACCTATGCTTTAAATGTGCGGAGCTGGGCTCCGGTCTGTGTCATGTCTATAAACAGCATATTTATCACATTACCTCCATGCCTACAACTCACTGTTGTTTCCCTGCCTGGTCCAGCAAGCTCTTAAAACGTGGCTGCTGTGAACCGAGATGTGCTGTAAACATTAACCACACACACGATTTGTGTCGGTATCTGGCTCCAAGTCCTCGGTAAAGTTTTGTTTGTTGGGAAGTGAGGTTGACCTATACCTATGTCTGACCAGTGCTGCTCTGCCCTTATTAATATCTCACTCCCCTTCTCTCCCCTTTCCAATCTCACGGAGGCTCAGTGACAGCCCACCACGCTTTGTGCTTCACAGGGCATGTATTTGTGCCTGTCTCCCCAACACAGATGAAGTAAACGACCCTACAAAGGTAGCCCCACATGTCAACTGGATTTCCCATCTCCTGACATTTAGCCCAGTGTGGGCACATAACTGGGTCTTCATAAATGCATGCTGAATTAAGTTTCTAAATTTATTTTTATAATAAAAAAGATTCGAATAATAGCTTATAGTTTGCAAAGCACTTTCATGTATACTTGCTTGTTCAACCGTTCTGCCTGCTTTGTTAGCAGGCAAGGCAGTCATTACTGTCGTTGGTGGACGGTGAAATAGACACCGAGCAGCACGAAACTGGCAAGGCTTTGGAGGAAGTGTTGTCCCCTGTACAAGGCATTGCCTCTGTTTTGGTTGAGGAAGGTTTGACTAGTTTCCGTCATGGAAGAGTACGGCCTGGTTTTCTCCTAGCTTCTCTGCAGTTATTTTGAATCTCTTGGTTGTAACCATATTTTTCTGGGATCTTATTCACGAGGGTGTAGGTTACACACCAGGCCTTTTGGGCAGATTGGTGTGAAAACCCCTTGTAGTCATATACCAGCCACTTAGACTGTTCTGTGGTGTGTGGTTTCCACAGAGAGTTCATCCGCTGTGCCATCCACGTGTGATTAGCGGTGGATGTCGCGAGGGCTCTGTTCAGATGCTCAGAGGCACCGTTTGGTTAAACAGTGAAGTGTTCTGTTTCGGCGACGCATGGGGTGAGGGGACTAGTGGCACTCGTGCCTCATGCTTGTCGTTTTAGTGGTAATAAGTCAGCTTTTATTTCTGTCATAACCTTTTGGTGTACATCCCTAATACACCTATGCTAATTTCCCATCTCTCTTTTTTTTTGTCTGACCAGAAAGGGAAGAAAATGCCACTTTGGGATGATATCATGATCCCTTTTTACTCAGGAGGAACCAATCTGTCTCTGAACTGATTGGCTCTCTTACACTGCTGTGACAGCAGAGCAGTGTAAGGTGGTCCCTGAATGGACTTTGAGCATTGCCCTGCTGGGTTTGTACCTGGCGTCAGGGTGAACTGTTCTAAAGGACCATTAAGAACCTAACAGGTTAAAACTAAACAGGAAATTAAATCACTGAAATGAATTGATGTCTTCATAAATATAACAACATTGGATTTTACGTATATGAAAGAATAAGGTTCCCACAGGCTAAAATAGAGTGAGCAGTCAAATATACGTTATTTACATATAGTTCAGTTGTTCATTCTTTCA
>NW_004444089.1:6075833-6176581 GCF_000243295.1 Trichechus manatus latirostris
GGTCGGTGTTAGCGAAGCTGACGAGAAGTTAAAATTCTACAGTTCTGTCTTTCCTTTTTCTGTCCAACTTTTACCATTATTTGTTTTTTGAAGGGAACTAAAAACAACTCATTAGTAAATCACGAGTCACATTTTTATGAATATTTTTCTCTTTTCATACTTCATTTTGATATAGGAACCTAGGCTCAGACATTATTTTATTATTTTCTCATTTTTATGTTAATGGAGATACAAAGAGTCAAATGTTTGCAAGTTACAGTATAGGTATATTGTTGTTGTCGTTATGTGCCGTCAAGTTGGTTCTGACTCATAGCGACCCTGCAGGCCAGAGTGGAATTGCCCCACTGGCTTTTCACAGAGCTGCTGGTGGATTTGAACTGCCGACCTTTTTGGTTCCCAGCCAAGCTCTTAACCAGTATGCCAGCAGGTTCTCCATAGGTATACTAAGGATGTATATTGAAAAGGTATTTGAAAAAATAAATTCATGTATTTCCTAATGAGTGTTTTCTTCTGTAGATATTAATTTTGGTTTTGTCTTTATCCATAAAAAATAAAATTTGAGAAATACAGAGTTAAAAACTTTTTGAGTATGCGGGAATCCTCAGACCCTGTAAAAG
The DNA here is from genome assembly GCF_000243295.1 of Trichechus manatus latirostris. Taxonomy (NCBI): domain Eukaryota; kingdom Metazoa; phylum Chordata; class Mammalia; order Sirenia; family Trichechidae; genus Trichechus; species Trichechus manatus. Next base: position 6,076,451 of record NW_004444089.1, read on the forward strand.
ATATTTCTTTTGAAATGAACAGCACTGCCTTTTTTTTTTTTTTTTATAGATTCTGTGTGTATCTATATTTTACTGTTGTTATTTCAGTTATTTTGTAAATGAAGTCTAAATTCTTTGTTTCAGATCTTGACAGAGCAAGTATGCACTCAAGTTGTACACAAGCCACACCCAGAGCCAGATTCTACAGTGAAGATTCAGAACCCAAGTGAGCAAATGGCAGATCTTTGTTTAATGCACTTGTAACGGGGTAACTTGTGAGAGGAAATCAGTACTCGTTCTAACCACCTACGTCGGGGTGGTGTCTCACCTCACGTGGTGCTGAGGGTTGGGATGTAGATCAGTAAATGCTTTCTGAGTAGAAGATGCAGTTACCAATCTCCAATACAAGTTTCTTTGTCATTTACAGTGATTCTGAAGGTGGTGGCAAGTTTACTGAAAAACTCTACCCCAAGTGCAGACCTGATGGAAGTTCGCCGTCTGTTCTTATCGGACATGATAAAACTTTTCAGTAACAGCCGTGAAAATCGAAGGTCAGCAATATGAGTACTATAACACACCTTTATTCCATAACTAATCTTATATTCTCTGTCCTTAAGTTTCAGTCTTTTTCAATAAAAACTTTTCACATCTTTCGCATGTTGCTGAGTACACACAATCGTTAGAAAGGCGTTGTAAATTTATTTGATATAGTCTGTATTCAGTATATTTTGACTTATTTTTATATGCTTATATTTATTAAGGAATCTTGGTGGTGTAGTGGTTAAGCACTCGGCTGCTAACCAAAAGGTCAGCAGTTCAAATCAACCAGCAGCTCCAAGGGAGAAAAGACCTGGCAATCTGCTCCCATAAAGATTACAGCCTAGGAAACCCTATGGGGCAGTTCTGCCCTGTTGCAATGGGTCATTTTGAGTCAGTACACACAACAACATCTGTGATGTTTTAATTATATATATGAACGTACATATACACAGATCCTTATTTAAAATGTACTTTTTCTTTTGGTGATATTTACTTATCCCCAAGACTACTTAAGCATTTAGTTGTATTTGCCTACATTCGCTTATTCTTTTCCTCAGTTTGTCATGTAACTGATGTCATTCATTTTTAAGCTAGCTAGCTAGAACAGTAGGGTAGAGTCTAAGGCCATGGACTTGCCACAGTCACTAAGTCTTTAACAAATACTGATTGAATATTATTATGTGTAAAGCACTGTGCTGGGCCTTGGAACACTGTCGTGCTCATTCACAGTCTTAGTACAATGTCGTGGGAAAGATAACCCTGGAGCAGTGATTAGTTTATAATGTGTTAAGTGTAGTGTAAGTGCTAAGCATGATGAGAAGTGAGAGAAACAATAACTAAATCTGACTGCAAGAGTTAGGAAAGGGATTTTGACTGATCACGTGGATTTTTCATGGTAGAGAGACGAGGGAAGGTCACTGTAGGTCTAGACAACGGAATGTTTAGAGTGACTGTGGCTTGCTTGACTGAGGGCAGATCGTATCTTCACTGTTTAAATTTTGAAGACTGCATTCTAATTTAACTGGGGTACTTATAATGAGACCCTCTTTCCTCCCCCTCAGATGCTTATTGCAGTGTTCCGTGTGGCAGGACTGGATGTTTTCTCTTGGCTATATCAATCCCAAAAATTCCGAGGAACAGAAGGTCACCGAGATGGTCTACAACATCTTCCGGATTCTTCTGTATCACGCAATCAAATACGAATGGGGAGGCTGGAGAGTCTGGGTGGACACGCTCTCCATAGCCCACTCCAAGGTAACAGGACTCGGTTTTCTCTCTGCAGGGCGTCAGCAGCGGTGAAGTGCCCGTAAACCATCATCTGCTGCCCTCTCGTGGGCAGCGAAGATGATGGCAGATTCCTTTATTCCAGTTTTCTCTGTTTTTACCCCTCTGTTCTTAGAATGTTAGAGCTTGATGGTATCTTAGTGATCACTTCATTCACACCCCAGTTTTATAAATCAGGGATTTGAGACCTGGTATTTGATGTGACACGTCTGTTTTATAGGAGATCCGAGAACATGCATGTGAGCCAGTTGCTCTTAACTAAGGCATGCCCGGAGCTCCTAGCAAAGCTTCGTAAAATATTTTCTAACATATACTTTTTTAGACTTTTTATAAAATAGTTAGAAATTGTTTTCATTTCAAGTGAATCAGAAATACATTTAAAGTGTTTGATTTTATTGATATTTTAAAATGCTTTGTGTTTTCTTTATTTTTAGTTCTAAGTATCTGTATGTCTGTATTTAAATATGGGAGCCCTGGTGGTGCTGTGGTTAAAGCACTTGACTGCTAACCAAAAGGTTGGCAGTTCGAACCCACCAGCTGCTCCGCGGGAGAAAGATGTGGCGATCTGCGTCCATAAATATCACAGTCTTGGAAACCCTATGGTGCATTTCTGCTCTGTCCTATGGCATCGCTATGAGCCAGAGCTGACTTGATGGTGGTGGGTGGATATTTCAACATATAGGTTGCCAACCCCTGCTTTGAGGTTTTATTTCCTCTTTATCAAATTAAGAGCTTATAGTATTTCGATAATCTCCCAAGGACGGTCTCTCAGAATCTAAAATTCTGTTATTCTATCATTTAAATATAAATTAATAACACGTGCTTATCACAAAACATTTTGAATACTTTTCTTTTTAATCTTAGAGGAGCTTTTATTTCTGATATAAATTTACATTTTGTAACATACTGGCACCTCACTTTTATTATTGCATTAACAAATTTGAAAAGAATGTTTTAAAGGAAAAGACACGGTAACGTGGTACAAGAAATATATATCCCAGCTATTCTTAAACAAGCCGACATGAAGTAGCAAATTCAAAGTAGGCTAGATAAAGATAGAATTGTTTGTTTTAAAAGTTTATACATGTATGTATTTATAAATGCGTGTGTGTGTTTGTGTTTTTAACTTCGATTGTTGTGATAGGCACACATAGGAGCAATAGATGGCGAGAACTGACAGGAATAGTACTTTGGGTGTTGTAAATTATTAGCTTCCATTCTCTGTTTAAACTCAGGTATCTTGGTGTATTAGCATAGGTATCACCGAAATACTTAACCTCAAAGAAACAGTCACTGTATTTGAATCTTTAATATTGTTAGTTTACCTGCAGGTGAGACTTTGGGCCGGTCATGTATAAGTCATGTGTAATTATTTTTGATGATTACGTCCAATTACTTGTTGAAACCAAGTATGTGTCTTAGGATTAATATGTGCCAAGTTTGAAATTTTAAAATTCCTGCCACCGTTTTTGCTATTATCACCATCATTTTGTTTATATCATGTATCTTTTCTTCTTAACATACAAAACGCATTCATGTAAAACATTTCCCTTTACTTCCTGCTCCTAAGGTCACCTATGAAGCCCATAAGGAATACCTAGCCAAAATGTACGAGGAGTATCAAAGACAAGAGGAGGAAAACATTAAAAAGGGAAAGAAAGGGAGCGTGAGCACCATATCCGGTCTCTCGTCGCAGACAGCAGGAGCCAAGGGTGGAATGGAGATTCGAGAGATAGAAGATCTTTCGCAAAGCCAGAGCCCAGAAAGCGAGACGGATTACCCTGTCAGCACAGATACGAGAGACTTACTCATGTCAACAAAAGTGCCAGATGATATTCTCGGACATTCAGACAGACCCGGAAGTAGTGTCCATGTGGAAGTGCATGATCTTTTAGTTGATATAAAAGCAGAAAAAGTGGAAGCAACAGAAGTAAAGCTTGATGATATGGATTTCTCTCCAGAGACTGCGGCAGGTGGAGAGAATGGTGCCCTTGTGGAGGTGGGCTCTTTGCTGGATAACGTATATAGTGCGGCTGTGGAGAAACTCCAGAACAACGTCCACGGCAGCGTCGGTGTCATGAAAAAAGCTGAAGAGAAGGATCATGGTCCGCTGATCACATTAGCAGATGAGAAGGATGAACTTGCTCACAGTAGCACCTCATTTCTCTTTGATAAAATACCCAAACAGGAGGAGAAGCTCCTTCCGGAACTTTCTAGCAATCACATGATCTCAAATATCCAAGACACGCAAGTCCATCTGGGTGTTGGTGATGATCTTGGACTGCTTGCTCACGTGACTGCTAGTGTAGACTTAACTTGTACATCAGGTATAATAGAGGAAAAGGAGTTCAGAATCCACACAACTTCAGATGGAATGAGCGGCGTTTCTGAAAGAGACATAACGTCATCGTCTAAGGGGTTAGAAGATGCTGAAATGACTGTCACTCTGGAAACTGAGCCTTCTGGTGGCAAAACTGTACCAAATATTGATGCTGGGAGTATAATCTCAGATACCGAGAGATCTGACGACAGCAAAGAATCCGGAAAGGAAGTCCGAAAGATCCAGACAACCGCTACAACCCAGGTAAGTTCTCCCACGCGAGGTCTGGAGACAGACGGATAAGACATGTGGAACAGACTTTAGGATTTGAGCACAGAAAAAAGAAAAAAAACCCATTGGCATCGAGTTGATTCAGACTCACAGCGACTTTAGCAGAGGAGCAGACTGATTTCGTACGTATTACACCATGTTAATATTCAGTTATGGCACAGCGGTAACACAGTGAAGCCTGTGAGAGCCGGGACTCCACGGGGCGGCCTTGTTTTTCTGGATCTTGCAAGTTTTCTGCCTCTGACAGGGTGCGGTCTTACCACCTTCCCATTGCTTGTTTTAGTGAAGAATATTTGCGTTTTCCTTCTCTGACAGGTTTCTGCCTTACACAGGTTCCAGCTTTCTCAGGTCTCTCTGTATATGGAATTGAGTAGTGTGGTGGTATGTATAGAAGAAAACACCAATATCTGAATTCCAGTTCCAACTCGGCCAGTTGCTGTCTGTGTAACATTGACAACCTCTCTGGGCCTAAGTCTCCTCATCTGGTACAAGAGGTTGTACTAGATCAAAATATGACCTGTCCAGCCTTTACCAGTTCTAGCATTTTGTGACTCTGACTACACATCACTCTGTGACCCACACGTTCTGTACTCGAGGGCTTCATTCTGAACACTTGATCAACTTTAACCTTTTAAGCTGCAGGCCCAACCCTGTTCTGTGGCCTCTAGAAAAGAGGACTGAGGCCCAGATTGAAGTGGTCAGTGAAGTGAAGGGGAGGGAAAAGGAGACTGTTACCTACCCAGTGCCTACTAGGGTCCAGAAGAGCCCTGGTGGTGCAGTGGTTAAGCACTTGTGTGCTAACTGAAGGGTCGGCAGTTCAAACCCACCATCGCTCTGTGGAATAAAGATGCAGCAGTCTACCTCCGTAAAGATTACAGCTTTAGAAACCCTATGGGGCAGTTCTCCTCTGCCCTGTAGAGTCGCGATGAGTCGGAATCGACCCAACGGCAACGGGTTTGGTTAGTTTGGGTTTATGGTCCAGGCACTGTGCTCTGTGTTTTCAGATTGAATCCTCACAACAGCCCTGTGATAAAGGGATTATAGCTGAGAGAATTTGGAATTATTAGCAGTGAGAATTGTTTTCTACAACCACATGGATAGGAATTTGTTGTAAGAAAATTCAAGACTCTTAGGCCTGGTGGTGAGCAAACGTTGGTGCTCCAGTCGGGCATCACCAGAATAAAGCCAAAACCAGAGAAGGTTTTCGGGTGTGGATTTGAATTGTTGAGCTTTGAGTTACAAGTTTCTAGGCTAAACAACCTTAGAGTTAAGAGGTTAAGAAATCACAGTAATATTTTTACCCCTTAATGATTTTGTCTCTGTTGTTTCCTGGGGCTTTTAGCTCAGCTTTTGATCACTGAAGATGAATTAACGTGTTTCCAGTGGAGTTCTGTTTTCAAGGGTAAACTGTGCTTTACTAGTGTCGTTGTACCTTCAGAAGAATCCTTAAAAATACATGTTTTTTGTGGGAAAGGTATTTCTTTTTTTTTTTTTAATTTTTTTCTGTTAACTGCCAATTTCTGTTTTTGAGGCAATTGTACTGCAGTGACAATTGACAGGGGGTGGACAAGTTGAATTCAGCAGAGATTTAAATAGAACTGCAGTGCATTATTGATGGAACATAATAATCTCTAGGCATGCCTGATTTCTACTCAGAGTTCATAGGCTTTTTGTTTGTTTTCTAACTTAACAAGTACATTCGTTTTTCTACATTTGAAGACTTGTGAGTGAAGTAGTCTTTGAAATTAACTTGACTCTATTCAAGTAATATTTCTTCTGATTTTGTGTTTGACACATATTCAGCTTACTTCATATGCTAACTTCTATAAGGAAGTTGAGTGGTCTAACATAAAGACCCCATAAACAGAGGTAAAGAGGATCTAGCTTTCGATGTGCACTTTGGTGGTAATCTTAAGTATTTGATTACTTTGCCTCATTTTTGCAACAGTAGAATAGAAGTGACAGTGGTAGCTTTCTCAGCTCAGAAGGCTCCTGTGCAGAGAATTAGCGGGTGAAGGACAGAAGTCAACTATCCTAACCTTTACTGCACTCACCATCCTCTCGGCCATACTCACTGTTTTCGTATTGATTTTGGGTGTTTATTTTCTTCTTTACAAAAGGTTACCGTGTCTTTCCTTAGGCTGTTCAGGGTCGATCTGTCACCCAACAGGACCGAGACCTCAGAGTTGACTTGGGATTCCGAGGGATGCCGATGACGGAGGAACAGCGGCGCCAGTTCAGCCCCGGTCCCCGCACGACCATGTTTCGGATTCCGGAGTTCAAATGGTCCCCAATGCACCAGCGGCTTCTCACCGACCTGCTGTTTGCGTTAGAAACAGACGTACATGTTTGGAGGAGGTAGACAGACTTCTTTTCTATCAGTGAGACTGCTTTCAGTTAGGAGAATGAGGAGTTTAATTAATGGCATCAACTGATCCTTAAGTAAATTGTATCACTGAATAACACTTACAAATTAAATTTATTAGAAATAATTAGACTTCTCCCTGCTTCTCCCGGATCCAAGGGCTGAGGGCTCTGGAATTCTGGATTCTGCAGCAGTTTGTGTGATGTTTGGAAAGCCAAGGTTCCCATCGGGTCACAGACAGAAAACGGCAAGACCAGACTCATCTGCTGGCCAGCACTCACACACACGCACGCGCACATACACGCGCACACGTGCACGCACACACACACACACATACACACACGCGCGCACACACGTGCACAAACACACAGTCTCGTGCACACACACCCTCGCACACAGCCTCGCGCACACCTGCCCTGTGACACACACACCCACAGCCTCACACACAGGCTCACGCACACACACCCTCACACACAGCCTCATACACACACATGCACACACACACACATGCACACAGCCTCGCACACACACACCCTTGCACACAGCCTGGAGCACACACACACATACACAGCCTCGTGCACACGCACACACGCACACACAGCCTCACACGCACACACAGCCTCACACGCACACACAGCCTCACACACACACACACAGCCTCACACGCACACACACAGCCTCGTGCACACACACAGCCTCGCACGCAGTCCATACCACGCAGACACACCCTTTGTCTTCATACGCACCTGCTCAACCACACACACAGCTGTGTTTAGCTAACATGAGTGGTTCTTGTTTCTGTTGTGTGGGTTACCTAGAAGTAAGACATTTAATTTTAGAAAGTTTGTATTTTATGAGAAAGTATGAGCTGCTTGAAAACAAATAATTGAACATTTGGATTTTTGACAGAAACATGATTATTTTCATAAGGGTTATAACACCTGGGGCTCAAACCAAGAAGGATCTAAGAACTTAGACTTAAGACGGTTAAAAACCAAAACTTTGAAATCTGGCATTGCCTTTTCTATATATACAAGAGATTTCTCAAAAAGAAGTTCAGCTTCTACATTATTGTCTCTTCTATGAAAATTAATACAATGTACTAATTTTTTCCTTGGCTGTAAGATTATGAATATACTTCTAAAATTAAATATTAAATCACCTTACAGAAATTGTTTTTAGAGATTATACTATTTAAATGACTAGCAGATGTCAGTTCACATATAATCACTGAAAAAATATAGAAGTGCACATAGATCATTATCTTTCCTCCTTCTCAATCTAATTTTCCGATATAAAATATGGAACAAGTTAATCAGTTACGAGAGTGTTTCATTCACACGTGTGTATATATAAATTAAGAAGTGCACGGCTGTACGTAACAGAACTCCACATCACTAACTGAAGCCCTGCAGGGGCCTGACATTCTCAGGCTGAGAGGGCCTTCTTGGCTTCTCCTGGCTTCCTTTCAGCCCCAAGCATGAATTCAGTGTAGAGAACTTTCCCAGATCAGAAGGCAGGGGCTGCCCTTCTTTTTCCTCCTTCCTCCTCTTCTTCCTTTTTGTTCTCATCTTTCTTTTTTTTTTTTTTTTCTTCCTTAAAAGAGGCCTCTGAAGAAATTTGTGCCTATGTCTCATGGGCCAGCAGGATCATATGCTCATCTCCAAATCAGTTACCAGCAAAAGGGAATGGGATTATAATAGCACGCCTCTACAGACCAGTCTCAGTTAACAACCCAGTAGCTGGGTGTGGCTAACCTTTTCTACACCCATTAATATCCAGCTCAACAACAGAACAAAAGCTAGCTCTTGTTAGCAGGGAAGATGGAATGCCTGTTGTGGAGGCTGTCAATAAACTCTGCCTAACCAAAACCAAACCCGTTGCCATTGAGTCAATTCTGACTCATAGTGACGCTATAGGACACAATAGAACTGCCCCATAGGATTTCCAAGGAGTGGCTGGTGGATTCGAACTGCCAGCCTTTTTGGTTAGTAGCCAAGCTCTTATCCACTGCACCACCAGGGTTCCAAAGTCTGCCTAGATGGCTTTTACTTGGTTTTGATCAGTTTGTTCTTAGGCTACTCGTGTAATGTGAACAGTGGTCTTTCCACTGCTAACATTGTTGTGTGCTAAATTACCTAGGGATGGTAACTAGGGAAGCTGGAACACTGTTAATACAAGTATTAATGTGTAAGATGCAATTGTCGTTTACTGAGTTCCTTGGAAGCCTCCACCTGAGGGATCCTCGGCTTTCCTTCCATCAACACACAGTGTGTCTCTGTTTTCCTTCAGGGGCTCGCAGGCAATTCCCTAAACGAAACTATGCAATTTAAGTATTTTAAAAGACAGCCTTTATTTTTAAGAGAGAGGAAAACATCTTGAGATCCAAGATGTAACAGATAATATTTTATAATTCTAAAAAGTTGGGAATCATTGTCTTAATTTTGATCATGGAGTAATCGCTTTTCTTTTTTCATTTTTTTTCCATCAGAAAACAGTACATATTGTTGTTGACTGACACTGAACTAAAAAAGTATTTCTTTGGGTATCTCCAGTGCGTATTTTGTATGGGAAAGTGTCACCGCTGGTCTACTTTGAGGACTTTGTACCTTTTTTATTCAATAAGCCCTTGACTTTTTACGGATTCATGTATTCCCCCCTCTCATGCCACTTCTGTGGCTGGCAGTATGCATTTTCACATGCTGGTCACAGGTGGGTGATACAGCCTTTGGTGATGCAGCAAAATTAAACTAAAAGGTAAAAACTTTCACATGACCAGCTTTGGCAAAAAAAAAAAGACAAATTCATTGACCAAGTCATATGTCTTACACTGTATTTTACAAACAGACAAAATAATGAGTGAGGTATTACATTCAGGCACCCACACACACAAAACAGCAACACACACGAGCTAACAAACAACCTTGCTGAAATGAGTGCTAACTCTTTGGTAGTGCATCTCAAGTGTAAATTGTTTTCTTTTTTTAGTAACTGTTTTGAATTTGTCTAACTCTTTTCAATATTCTAGTTACTTATCACTGTAAAAATGTTGTTATTAGAAAGTATCTGAACTTCTTCTTAAACCAAGGAAATGTTCATTGTATTTTGTTTTTCCATTATTTTAGCCATTCCACAAAGTCAGTAATGGATTTTGTCAATAGCAATGAAAATATTATTTTTGTACATAACACAATTCACCTCATTTCGCAAATGGTAGACAACATCATCATTGCTTGTGGAGGGATTTTGCCTTTGCTCTCGGCCGCTACATCACCAACTGTGAGTACTTTGCCTCCATCTAGTGGTTATTCTTGTAATTACATGACCTGGTGTTCTATGATGGAATTAGGCTCATTCTAACGAAGATGTTCTTCACAGAAAATGTTCTTCACAATCATCAAAGGGAACTTTCGGGAGAGAGATGTGGCAGTCTGCTTCCGTAAAGATTACAGCCTTGAAAACTCTATGGGGCAGTTTTACTCTGTCCTATAGGGTCACTATGAGTGGGAATCAACTCCACAGCAATGGGCTTTTAAGGGAACTTAAACCATATAAATTTCTATTTGCACCCCTTTGATTTGTCAGTGTTGTGTTCCAGATATGTGTTTCTGGAAACATTTTTCTAATATTTCTGATGAATATTGCTTAGGAAGAGCTATACCTATAAATAATTAACTTTTTTTCCACCTATGTTGTGTATCTCTTCATATCTGTAGTATGAGAATCTGCTAAAATCCTTGTTCTGTAAATCTTGGAGTTCTAAATACAAAGGTGTGGTTCTTGTGTAGTAAATAGAGTCATGGATCTGAACTTAGAAGAAGTAATCATTAGATATGCAGAGTTTCATATGAATGGCTTAAAATGGTATCTCTAAACTTTGTCATTTAGAACTATATGTAGGAGTTTTACATTCCTGTTCTCTGAGGTTTAGTTTAGAAGCCAGTAATTCATTTCAGAAGGTGATCAAGTTTACTTTATAGTATAAAACAGCTGATGGTCACATTTTATCTAGTGATCGCACATGAATTCTTAGATTGTTTCTAATTTAAAACATGGGCACCTTCTGATAGAAAAAGTATAAAATAACATAACTTTTTTTCTATGTCTGAAAAATTTCATAATCCTAAAAAAAACTCAAACAACTTCCTCTTGGTTGTATGACCTCTAATAGCATTTTCATCTGACCTACTTACTGGTTAAACATTTATTTTAAAAGTCTACCCTTATAAAATATTGAGATCTATTAATACAATGGATTTGGAAAGAATTCAATGTTAATTATGTGTCACTTTAAAATGTAATGCAAACAGATGCAAAATAATGAGTTATTTATTATGAATTTATATTTGAGTTATTTAACAAACACCTCTGATTCATATCAAAACAAATGGACTGCGTAGCTACTTGCTCAGACGGGAAAGCCTATGGAAATAGGCTTCCCATGTTCTAGCTGACGTAGTGAACTCGCCCTCATGCCCCAAAGTCTGTCTTTGTCAGAGAGAAGCCTGCCATGTTTTGTGAAGATGACTGTTACTTGGTGATGCAGTATTTCTCAAGTTGAGCTCTAACTTTCTCTCATCATTAAGAAGCATTTTCTATGTGGCTCTTTTCCTCACAACTGTCAGTGTCCCCCCCAGCACAGCAGCCTTGAAACCGAAATGAAGAAAGCAGCAGCAGAGTCTATCCTCAGCCCTCTTCCCCACCACAGACACACAGGCCTGTATGTCATCCACGTGTTCATTCAAGAAATCTCCAAAGGGAGGAGGCTAGTTCAGGAGGGTTGCAACAGAAGAGGCCACCGTCCGCAGGGCCTCAAGGAATTAGCTGCTGAACCAAGGCGGTGGAGACGAGGAGAAGAATAGGGAATGCCATAGGCAGAGTGCCGGTGTCTTGTGAGATTGATATTCCACCCTTCTCTCCAGCCTGCGCCCCTCTGATGAGACATACCAAAGTCTGATGAGAATGGTAGATGATTTTTAAAATGCATTCTACTACTGAGGCGGGGAAGGATTTTTTTTTCTATACGTTAAAAACTGAACAAATCAATGTTATCCACCAGTCTTTTTCTTCATCATATAATTTTTGTTTTATTTTTTATAAATCATAATTTGTTGACAAATTAAAATAAATTGTATTGAAATTTACTTTAAAATGTAATATTGAAGTTTTTAAATTTTATATAAAACAAAAGCTAGATCTGTATATAAAAGAAACAGTTCAGTAATAACCCACTGCTGTCAAATCAATTCTGACTCATAACAACCTTGTAGGACAGAGTAGAACTGCACCACAGGGTTTCCTAGGCTGTAATCTTTACAGGAGCAGACCGCCAGATCTTTCTCCTGAGGAGCTGCTGGGTGGGCTCGAACCACCAACCTTTCAGTTAGCAGCTGAGCTCTTAAACAGTGCACCACCAGGGCTCCTTAGTATAGGAATGTTGTTAGGTGCTGTCAAGTTGGTTCCAACTCATAGCAACCCTACATACAACAGAACAAAACACTGCCCAGTCCTGCGCCGGCCTCACAATCTCTGGTATGTTTGAGCCCATTGTTGCAGCCACGATGTCAGTCCATCTCATTGAGGGTCTTCCTCTTTTTCAATGACCCTCTACTTTACCAACCATGACGTCCTTCTCCAGGGACTGATCCCTCCTGATAACGTGTCCAAAAGATGTGAGACAAAATCTCGTCATCCTTGCTTCTAGGGAACATTCTGGCTATATTTCTTCCAAGACAGATTTGTTTGTTCTTCTGGCAGTCCATGATATATTCAATATTCTTCACCAACACTGTAATTCAAAGGCATCAATTCTTCTTCTGTCCTCTTTATTCATTGTCCAGCTTTTACATGCCAGTGAGGCCATTGAAAACACCATGGCTTGAGTCAGGCTCACCTTAGTCCTCAAAGTGACATCTGTGCTTTTTAACACTTTAAAGAGGTCTTTTGCAGCACATTTGCTCAATGCAGTAAATGATTTGATTTCTTGACTGCTGCTCATGGGTGTTGATTGTGGATTCAAGTTTAGTAATAGGTTATTACAATTTCTGTGGGTTTGAAATGTTCTCATTTTGCTGCATAGTCTTCTAAGTTTTAAGGCCAGAAGATGTTTAACTATCAAGATAGGGAAAATATTAATGAAGTAAATTACTTCATAATTTAAATAAATAGAATTTATATACTGTTTCACCACCCAAATTGTCTTAATTTTTATTTCATAATGAATGTACAGTCAATTATTGCTCTGTGCAGTCTTGAGTGCTGGAGTTTGCAGTTTGAAGGTGCTTTCTCATTGCCTAGACCTTTCTCAACAGGCTGGAGAAATCCCTTCAACCATGGAAACTTTTGTTCCTTGTCTGTCTGCATATCTATTATTTTGGACCATTCACTGATTGTATCTATGCCTGCTCGTACAACATAGCTGATTTTATGTTCTTTGAATAAACTGCTTACTTAAAGAAGCAGCCAGATCCTTTTCTCCCACTTCATATCTGGTAGAGCCATAATTAGTGCTGACTGCTGACTACTGTTCTTTACTGGATCGTACACTCTTCTTGATAAAATGCAGTAGAGGGGAAAAGTTAGGAAGGGGGAGGTTGCAGAAAGAAGGAAATCAGAACTGCAGATACGTGGCTTTTTGAACTTAGATTTAAAATGTTAAAAGCCAAAAGAGAGTTTGGGAAGGAATAAGTGAAAAAGGAAACTTTGGCAGCGTGGGATTACCTAGGGAAATGTGGATTTGCAGATGCCGTGAGCATTTCAATCCCAGATGTATGAAGAGAGACAGAATCATTTGAAATCTGCCGTTTAGTGAGGTCATCATTTTGTTTACCTTTATGTACGTTTTAAAAAAACGCTTATACTTTATACATCCAGATATGCATTTTCTGAGTGAATATGAGTAATGATGGCTTATGGCAAAGGTTGGCAAGCTCTTCCTGCAGGGTCCAGATACGTTTTGTGGGCATGCGGTGTCTGTCTCATCCATTCAACTCTGCTGTTGTAGGTTAAACACAGCCACAGACAATACAGAAACAAGCAGGCGTGGAGTGTTCCAGTAAAATTTTATATAAGAAAATCTTATGTGACCTGTAGGCTGTAGTTTGCTCACCCTGGTTTAGGGCTTGATCTCCATATAAAATAAGAATGTCATAGTACACTGATTTTGTGTGAAAACTTTGTTACTTGTTACAGGGCATTGACAATTCAAAAGTTAGAGCTTGAGAAAAATTAAAACTTTCCTATTAGACAAGAACTTGAGTTTGACTCACTATTTTTTAAAGTTTAATTCTTAAAGCATTTTCACTAAATACTGTGGCCATTACTTTCTACTAGAAGATATGTAATTTTTCACACTTACCCATACTTTATTTTTTTTTTTTTGGTCATTTGACGTTTCTAATTTTAAAACTCTATTTAATGTTGAGAAGATAAGTGGAATGCTAAGTATTCCTGATAGTTCCCCATTTAAAAAATAATAGCCCAGACCTCAACCCAGAAATGTGTCTTTTCCATTGCTCAGAATAAGTGCGGGTTTCCTTTTCCTCAAAAACAAACTCGTTAAGCTTATTCCCCCAACACCACTGAGACACAGACATGACTTCTTTTTTGAGTTATTATGACCTAGTGGAAGGTGTGTGGTCTGTGGCGTTAGATACATCTGTGTTCTAACACGGGCCACACCACTTACTAGATCTGACCTCAACTTGAGTTTCTTCACTAATAAAAGGTCTGAATTATACCATAGGGAGTTTGAGAAAATTCAGTTAGGTTATATATGTAAAGTGCACTGCATGGAGAAGGCGCTTCATGTTTCCTTTCTTTATTTTTAAAATCGTTTATTCAGAATTCTATAATGATAGAATAATCTTCCAGTTTATAAAATAAGCTAGTCATATTCAGACCTCTGAAGATTAAAATGAGGTAGTTGAAGTAAATTCAGCTATTATGTAAGATCCATTTTGATAGCGAAAGACTGAAGTGGTGTAATCTTTTTGTCTGTTTGTTCCATATGATTTGTAATGGTGGTCTGTTTTCTGGTGTGGAACCTCAGATGAGTACAGTAATCTATATTAGAGGTAACGTGTATTGCTGTTACACTATCATCATGGAAAACATTTTGAACTGTTTGATCTTAAAAAAACAACAGCAAAAACAGTTGCCCTTGATTCAATTCTGACTCATGGCTACCCCATGTGTGTCAGAGGGTAACTGTGCTCCATAGAGTTTTTAATTGCTGATTTTTTGGAAGTAGTTTGCCAGGCCTTTCTTCCAAGGTGCCTGTGGGTGGACTTGAACCCCCAACTTTTTGGACAGCAGCCAAGAGTGTTAACCATTTATACCACATTTACTCTTGCTGGTAAGGAAATATTTTAATGGAAACTCTATGGGAAAAAAAAAGTGTATTGTTTTACACTATTTTTATTAATAATGAACCTCTTGAACTTAATATTCATTGAGGAAGCAATATTTTATTGGAGTTTTTGGTTTTGCCTAGGTTGGTTTAGATCATATGTGGCATAGAAAATAAATTACAAAGTAGTCTCAAGTCTAAATTACACTGATAGTTTTAAGTTTAATGCTCGGGGGAAAAATGGACTTCTTGGTATGTAGTTTAACCAGTCTTTGGTTGTGGGAAGGATCATTATTTTTTGTTGTTGTGGAATTTTTTGAGCTAATGTTTTCTTGTCCATTGAGTTGAGTCCTTTCGCTTATTCTCGGCCACGTTATTGGAGTTGGTCATGAATGAAAGCTAAGAATTGGAGAAGAAAAGTGACCGCACAGAACATGGATCAACCACAAAATGCGTAATCACTCTGTGGTTTCGAGTTGACCATTTTAGTCAACCACCCAGAACGCTGACTGTGTCGGGTTTAATTCGGTGTCACGTGTGGTTCGATGTCACTCAGGGTCCTATTTGGTTTAATTTTGTCTGTCCCAGAAAAATGATAGAGACTGGCATTCCTGACTCTCCTGAGAGCTTCGTGATCATAAGAAAGACGAGCAGCCCTCACTTTTCAGTCCAAAAATGATGACAAGGTCTTAATTTTAGTTTCTTTATATTTTCTTAGAATGATCAGAATATGTGGTTAATCGATTTTGAAAAAAGACTAGTGATCATGTTTTTATCTTTGCTTGGCTTTGCTTACCTCATAACACTGATCACACTTCAGTATTTCAGGATACTGATATGTTTTTGTATATGTGGACCATGAAAATCACATATTTTGAAATTTACATTCACATGTGTTTGGTTTCAATAATTCTTCTTAATTTATTAAGACTCTGAAATTAGTTCAGTATTCACTTAGTTATCTCGGTTCATGTACAAGCCTCATTTACTGTATCAGGAAGTTCTTTTCTGGCACGGGAAAGTCCATTTTAGGCTGTATCATGAAACTGTTTTATTCTTTTATTACTTATGGGGCTTTTGATCTATGGAATTGAGGAAACAAATGATAACATGAATTCCTTCATGAAAAAACTAGAAGGTTGGTATAAATAGCTCCTTTCCCTGATTGATTTCTGTCTGAACCAGTCTGAGTTGGGGCTTTTGCAGAGATGTTACGTTAGTTTATTTATCAAGATACGTCATCCGGCATCTGCTAAGAAAAAGCGTAATTCCTAGTATATGAACCATACTAGTGTATGTATTATTTGGGGAGAGTCACTGTCATGAAAAATGTAAATAGGATTCTAAATATTTGATGTTTAATCTGAATGTGTCATTTTAAAAAATGAATATCTCTTCTGAGTATTAATTTTTGCATTTAATAAATATACTTTCCAAATATATTATTTTGTTTCAATTTTACATTGTATTTTCATTTAATTTTAATATTTTCCTTTTCTTGTACTTTTTTGGTCTGTCGTCTGCTCTGTCTAATGCATGTCCAGGGTTCTAAGGTTAGTATTACTTCTGCAGTAATTTTCAGGTTTTCAGTTTTAAAATTTTATTTTTTATTATTTATGAAATTTTTGACTTGGTTATGTTTTGAGTTTCCATATCACCTTTAACATTGGGCATATCTTTGGTGTATATAAAGATTTATTTAAAAATTAATTTATTAACATATCACTGAATTACTCTTTTGTTCACAGTAATTTCTAGACTAAACTACCATTGTATAACTAAAACAGTAATGTTCAGCCATATGTGAAGTCAGATTTTAACCAGTTCCAATGAAAGGAAACTGGATAGAATATGTTATTTTAAGATTTAATCATAATCCTATGTGAGTTATCTTTCATTTTAAATCTATGTTATGATGCCTACATAATAATTCATCATTTATAGCTTATTTTTATGTAGAATGTAATAAAAACTCTCTTTTATATTATTGTTGACAGCAATAATGCTTTATAAATTTTTAAATATTTTTTGTAGTCAAAATATATGTTTGGTAAGTTACATGGACAATTTACTAATTCTGCTTACAATTCACTCGTTTCCAAATCAAAATGTATTCTGAAGTTTAGACCTTTGTAGACCAACAAACAACTTGAAAATAAAATCATTAACTAATAAATACTATGTTTATATAAATATTTTATAAATAATAAAGGTTTATATAAATATTATTTGATAGGCCTGAGTAAGATTTTTCATTCCATTGTAGAACATTTATATTGATAACTGAGATTTGAAAGCAATTTTATAGAAAATGAATTTTTCTTAAAACTATTGTGCTGTGGTCACAGATCTTTAATTTATGCAATGAAACGATGCTGTGAATCAGCAAAGTGCTAGGAAATCAGGAATCTCTGTGAAAAAATTCCTAGTAATGAATTAGTCATTTCTTATGGCCACGGGTACTGAATTAGCATAGTGTTGTAAATCAACAATTCAAAACAAATTTTCCACATCCATGCTCATTTTAGAGAGAATGGTTTTTACACTGTTTTGAAGTTAAACGGAAAGAAGAAAGGTTGTCACATTTTATACTCTGTTTAGCACTGAGTGTAATTTTATAATGCTTGCAGTAGTCCCCTATCATTTTTGTTACTTGTTTTATATACAGAAAATGTTTAAAAGGTTTTTGGTTTTTTTTCTTTCTTTCTTTCTTTTTTTTTTTGGTCCAATCAGTGTTTCCCACTGACATTTTCACCTTAATGTGAGCAGGGAGAAGTTTAGATAGAATGATGGGTATAAACAGTGTCAAAATGGAACACTAAATAAGTCCCTAGTTCATATGCTTACCTCCTTGGTAAAGAAGTAAGGGTGAGCAATACAGCTGCTGTGCCCGTTTTCAGAATATTTAAAGTCATATTTTTTTTTTAATAAAACATTCCTTACTCTTCTCCATTACTAGAGGCACTGAGAAAATGAGACCTACTTTTAATGAATCATAATAATTAAAATGTTATAAACTGCACAATGAAAAATGAAATAAGAGATGTTGCCACTGCTTATAAAATGACACAGTTACACGTTTTGAGAAACAAAATACTTTGTCATATTCCCTCTGAAAGCAGTAAATTATATTTCATCATAGACAATATTTTGATGAAAGTGTAGCTCCCAATCCAGAATGCTACTGGTTCATTGTATTGCTCCTGTGTTATACGCAGGTCGTGGATGACATACCTGTTGAGGGTTAATGATGTTGATTTTTGTCCTGGCATTTTATTGTGCTCGTCAAGTATCTAGTGTCTCGGTTTATTCTGAAATGGAGAAGAGATTGTCATACGTTCTACTGTGAGAGTCAATCTCATTTTGATGCCAAATGGAATTACCGTCTATCTTCTCTATTATTCATCCTACATTTCTAGAAAAGTAAAATAATTAAGGCATGTCTTCTTGTAAATGAGTGTAAAGATTTTAGAATAGAAATATCCATTTTATATCTTTGTAAATTAATACAATAAAACGCATTAAAATAGTATAAGTACACGTGTGATTGTTCTCTAAATTTGTGAAATTATCTTAAGTTTAGAATGTAGCTTTTACTAGTAATAACAGTTCAGTCTACCACTGATTTCAAAAGTGGGCTTTTCCTTTATTCAAGTATAATTCACAGGTAAAATAGTTAAATGTTATAACCAGTTCTTATGATATACAGAATTAGTTTATAATTCATTTTGTTTATACAACATACTAAACTATGCTCATCTGAATTATTAAAGTCATTTATATATATACATGTATTATATTTCCAAATTTTAAACAAGACTAAATCTTTTCCTTTTTTTAAGACTGAATTGGAAAATATTGAAGTGACACAAGGCATGTCAGCTGAGACAGCAGTCACTTTCCTCAGCCGACTGATGGCTATGGTTGATGTACTCGTGTTTGCCAGCTCTCTAAATTTTAGCGAGATTGAAGCTGAAAAAAACATGTCTTCTGGAGGTTTAATGCGGCAGTGCCTACGACTAGGTAAGTCTGTTTAGAATAACGGGGCATGCACATGGAATAATTATCTACAAGCTGGTTTTGTGAAGCTCTAGTGGTACATAAAGTACTGATGCAAGTTGTGGTTTATTTAATAGAGATTCTACCTTGTAATTCTTGAGAATTACTCAGATTAAAAGAAAAATCTTCACACTGGAAGGTTTCAAGGGTTTAATAATCTTTAATAGTTTATGACCTAAAATAGAGTCAAATATATTTTTGAATTCTTTCAAAATCAAAAGGACTAAAACATTTTCCATTAAAGTGATTTTGTTGCAAATCAGTTTATGAATCCTATTTTGACATAACTAATAGTGGGGATAGTTGTCCTGGGCCCATAAAAATACCAGAATAGTAATGACATAGTTTTATACACATAATGCTTGAAGGATTAAGTTGATGCTGCAAATCTCACTGCGTGTTCAGGGTGAACAGGTACCACTAACAAAGCTTACTTTACCCTGCTGTTCACCTTCTAGCTTGTGGCACAAAGAAAATTGAGCGCTGAAAGCTCTGGAGTAAATCCAAGCCAGCTCTTTGGGCGGGGACCAGTTTTACCTTTTACCTTTTTTAAAAGAAGAAGAAGATATTTTAAAACTGTGCTTTAGGTGAAAGTTTACAGCTCAAGTTAGTTTCTTATACAAAAATTTATACACACATTGTTATGTGACCCTAATTGCTCTTCCTATACTATGACAGCACACTCCTCCTTTCCACCCCTGATTTCCCATGTCCATTCAACCAGCTTCTGACCCTCTCTGCCTTCCCATCTCACCTCCGGACAGAAGCTGCCCGTTTAGTCTCTTGTATGTACTTGAACTAAGAAGCACACTCTTCACAAGTATCATTTTATGTCTTATAGTCCAGTCTGATCTTTAGAAGAAATTTTTATTTATAATATTTAGACTTCGGAAGAGACCAGAGAGCTGCCGTGTAATGCTTGCCTTAGACCCTGAGCAGGACGTGGGAACCTAAGGGGTGAGTTAGGGAGGGAATTCCGAGTTGCACTCTTTCTACCCATAATTTTTAAAGATTGTGTAGAAATGTGCAGGTGTAGAGTTGTTGGCGAGAAGCTGTTTCTGATGCAAGGAAGGCAGAAGGACTCGCTTTGAGAATGATGGAAGAAACAAGTCTGCTTTTTTTTTTTTTTTTTTTTAAAATGGGTAGTTTGAGAAGAATCGTTCATATCCATTATGAGGAAAAGTTTGACCACATAGTGATCTCTCAAGAGGTGTGGGTGAAATTTACCGGTCATCATGGCCATTTCCGTTGATAATTAGGAATAACTGATAGACTGAACTTTGTGAGAGAGAGATGCTGGCTTTTTGTTGGTGTTTAATGGCTCAGTGTCTTGAAAGAGACTTTGTTTGGTTATTCTGAGCTTGTATCTCTGCATATATTTTTGTTGGTGTTTAATGGCTCAGTATCTTGAAAGAGCCTTTATTTGGTTATTCTGAGCTTGTATCTCTGCATGTATTTTTGTTGTTGTTTAATGGCTCAGTATCTTGAAAGAGCTTTTGTTTGGTTATTCTGAGCTTGTATTTCTGAATATATTCCAAGACTTTACTGCGGATTTAATTTTTGTCCTAAACAGTCCTAGCAGGTTTAGTTTTCATCACCTTCGAAAACTTTTATAAGTGAAGAGTAATAAAGCAAACATTTGACTATTACTCGTTATATGCTGTTTGGTGTTCCAAGCACTTTATACGTATTAGTTCAATTAATCTTCACTACAGCTCTCTAAGGAGGTTACTGTTTACCCCCATTTTACACATGAGGATACTGAGGCACAGATAGTTGAAGCAGCTGGCCCAAAATCACACAGCTCATAAATGACAGAGACAGGATTCAAATCCAGGTGCTCTGATTCCCAAGATGGTACTGTTTACTACTATACTGTACTATACTGTTTCTTAAAAAAAATAAGGAAAAAAAAGTTTGTACTTCTTGAATGCTTATTGACAAAAGCCATGGACTCTCACACCATGAAGAAAGGTGCCTACTGGAATTTGTAAAACTTGATAGTACGTTCGTACTGTATCGCTGCCTGCACTGGGAACTGTGCTCAGCCTTGTCACCGAGTTAGTCACACAAGGGCAGAGCCTGATTATTAAAGTTTTTATCAAATATGAATTAATGAATTATAAATTTAAAAAAATTGAGCCATAAAATTGAGGATGGAAGGAGAAATACTGGGACTTTAGAGTGCCTGCTAATCTGTTTCTTTACCTGGTTGATGGGTATATGGGTATGTTGTTTTCCTTTTTTAAATACATATATGTGTTATATATATTTTTTTGTTACTGTGTTTCATAATTTAAAACAATTATTGATCTAGCTGATTTTAAGAAGGATAAGATAGTTTGGGGGAAGGGAAATAAAGACAAAAAGAAACTATTTTTTCAACACATCATGATCGCAATTTATATTAATAATATGCTCTCAATTTTTTAAATAGTTTGTTGTGTTGCTGTGAGAAACTGCTTAGAATGCCGACAGAGACAGAGAGACAGGGGGAGCAGATCTTCCCACGGGGGCAGCAAGCCTCCAGAAGCTCCCCAAAGTGTGGCTGCCACGGGCGTTTCCAAGGTAATTAGACATTTGCTCTATTACATGTACTTTTTCTTCATTCTGGTAAAATAGATATGATAGAAGATTTGCCGTGTTAACCATTTGCTAAGTGTACGACTCCGTGGCACCAATCATAATCACACTGCAGTGCGACTCTCGCCACGGTGGGTCACCAGCACCTCTCACGGCCCCTCCCCAGCAGAAATCCTGTATCCATTATGCAGTAACTCCCCCTTCTCCCCGACCTCACTTCCTGGAAACCACTAATTTACTTTCTATCTCGAAAGATCGGCCTGTTTTAGGTATTTCATGTAAGTGGGGTCATACGATATTTGTCCTTTTGCGTCTGGCTTACTTCAGCCAGCAGAGTGTCTTTTCCGTTCACCCGTGTCCTGCCATGTGTCAGGACTTCATAATACTCAGTTGCGCGTGTGCCCACATTTTGTTTATCCACTCATCTGTCGATGGGCATTTGGGTAATTTTACCTTTTTAAAAGAATTTTTTTTTTTTTTAAATTTAGGAGAACAAAGTAACATGGTGTTGCTTAGTGGGATCAGTCAGTTGTAGGCTCCGTTGCTGGCTTCTCCACTTAACAATTGTGTTGCCAAGATTACTGAACGTCTCTGAGACCCCAGTTCTTTGGTTATAAAAGGAGGATAGCGATAATTTCTGCTTCATAGGGTTGTTATAAGGATTATATCCACATGCAGCTCTAAAAATTCTCAGTGATTATTCTTCCTAGTTACGTATGTTTTCACAGAGATCAGTGCATGCCTGGTGCTCTTTGTAAATGGGTATAGTGATGGACCGTCCTGTAATCAACAAAAATGATTGAATGGCCAGTATGTGAGTGAGTGGTGTAGAGTAGTTGGGAATATTCCAGTAATTTTTGTTCTAAATTAAGTCTCTTGAGAACGTTTCACTGACTGCCTCCCGTGCCGAGTTTTGTCAGCATAGTCTCCAAGGCCTGTATGCCTGGCCCTCGCTGACCTCCCAGCCTCAGCCTCTGTCTCCTCACGCTTGCTTTACTACTTGAGTCAGATTCGTCAAAAGAATCATTGCTTCCCCGTCATTTAGACTTTTGTGTAGATTCCCTTTTACCTGAAACATTCACCCTTTTTTTCACCTGGCTAAAATCCATTCACTGCTTAGGTCTGAGCTTAAATGCCACTCTCTGAGGACAGCGTTTCCTACACCCTCTCCTCCAGCCCAGCCGAGGGTAGGTTTCTTTGTTGGGTCTTCTCATAATACCCTGTATTTCTCTGAATCCGCACTAAACTCATAATTATATGTTTCATATTGACACAGTGAATTTTTGCTCAGTAAGTAAAGGCAAGATGTAGAAGTTTAATTTTAAAAGTTCTATTGCTTTAAAATTTTACAATTTTCAAGCAGAATAACCACATATTAAGAATGTATGTTGGTTATATTCAGTATTACAGCCTCTTCTTTTTCACTACTGACAGAGAAACATTTATAAAATATTTTTGACCATATTTTACTGCTCACAGGACTTCACAGCTCTCTCCATTGCTTAGAAAATCACATATAAAGGAGGCAGCAACAATACCTTCTGTTAATCGTGTGGGTGTAGTAGACAGCAGGCTGCTTCAGGGCAGCACCCACATCTCGAACATCTTGTAACAACTCCATGGCGTGTGTAGCACTGTGAGTACTTCGTAAAAAGGGCACAAACTCTAGAATCAGACACTTCTGAGTTTGTATCCTGACTCTGCCGCTTACTAATTGTGCAACCCAAGACATATTCCTTTGTCTCTGAGCCTCAGATTTTCAGTCTATAAAATTGGTAGAAATCTTACTTTACATGGTGTTTATCTATATTGAATAAAAAGCAGTAATGAATTCAAGTGCTTAGTAATTCTTGGCATGCAATGAAAATTCAATTAATACTGATTCCCTTCCTCTTTTCTGGCAGTTAACCACTCAGTATATACTCATTCAATGAAGAAATGAGTTAATATTTTGCAGAGCTTTGATCTCAGTGGTGTCTGTACCTAATTCAGTAGGTAATAGGGAGCCTTTCAAGACTTTTGAGCCAAGTGTTACTCTGATTTTAGAGTATGGACGGAAGAGCCCAGTGAGAAGGACATATGTAGGGTTTAGTTGAACTGCTCAGTGTCTCTGCCAGGAGCTTTGGCAGAGAAAAATGGCTATTACGTGATGGATGTGAGGAACATTTTTGGGGAAGAGCTGACTTGGTAACAAGACAGAATTCAAGACAGAATAAATCTATAATGAGCCTGCTGGGTGGGTTTTCTATTTTTCCTTCATGTGCTAATGCAGTTTTTTCTGTGGCATGTTAGTAAGTAAGCCTTAGCTAACTTTGGTGTGGTCGGAAAAGTACTTCGCCACTAACTTGTACAGACTTGCATGAGTCAAGTAACTTCATTGGGCCTCATTTTTATGTTCTGTAAAAAGAAACAACAATACAAGCTTTTCTTATCACATAGCCTTTATAAGGACCTACTTAGATTATGGATATAAAAACACTTTGGAAAATGTAAAGTGCTATATAAATTATTTCTAAATCTTTCTCATTAATGCTGTAAATTATGTACTTTATATGTGCTATTTTATTTTAGTTAACCTTCCTTTGATAAACATTATTCGCATATTATTTACATGAGATATAAACCAAACTCCACTTCCTCTCACTGGATTTGAGAGGTGAAGTATCTCATCCAAAGTCATCTATCTGGTGAGTTTTGGAATTGTAATGGAAACCAAACAACCATCAGACTTCAATACCTTGCTCTTTTCACTATCATAGGCTGCAGAGGAGTCAAGCATCTCAATCTAGGAGTAAAATATTGTGATTCAGATCTATAGAGAAGTAGAGGAAGGTCTTTCTTTTTTTAAATTGGTTAGAGTAACAACTGATACATACTAACATGTGCAGGAATTGTATTTTACACTTTACTGATATTATTTAATTTTATCTGCAAAATTTTGAACACATTGTATAAGTGAAAAAGTACTAGATTGAGTT
The DNA here is from genome assembly GCF_000243295.1 of Trichechus manatus latirostris. Lineage (NCBI taxonomy): Eukaryota > Metazoa > Chordata > Mammalia > Sirenia > Trichechidae > Trichechus > Trichechus manatus. The sequence continues at coordinate 6,101,200 of NW_004444089.1, forward strand.
TCAATAAACCTGGCTCTCTCACTAGTTTGCTATATTATATATTACCTAAAATTTATAGACTTTTGTTTCTTCAATTATAAAAAGGATTTTGTTGGTAATGATTTTTAAAATTTTAATAAGGCATGACTGAAATTAAAAAAAAACAGCTTAACTGTCTATCTTTTTATAGCTTGTGAAATGCTTACACATATAAAAGTTCATGTAATGATGTAACATAGTAATCTCATGTGTTATAAAAGCAAAATGGATAAATAAGCCCAGAGACTCTGAGATTTAATGACTAGAGGTAGGGAAAGTGAACCTCCGAGAGATTTAGTAACAAGCCCAAGGTCACACAGCAAAGACTTGAGGCCAGATCTTCTGAAGTCCAAGGTCAGTCTTTTTCTCCTGCTACAACCTGATCTGCCCTTCTGGGTCTATAATGGTAGCTATGCTGATGGTGAACCAGAAAACTAGTGAGTAAAACTGTGACATGAATAGAGGTGAACACTAAAAGTAAGTGCCTTGCAGTAGGTTCTTGTTGTCCACAGATGTCACGCAGTGATAAGGAGGTAAAGGAAGAGGCCCGTTGACATCTGAGAGAAGATAGAAGTGGAGGCTGGTGAAACTGAAGATATTAGAAATGATTACCACTGTGTGATTTTATGAAATACTTGATTTTTCACAACTCTCTTTCTTTTCCAGACTCCATTAGAAAGTGTCCCAGGTAACCTTTCTCCTATTAAAGACCCGGATAGACTCCTTCAGGATGTGGACATCAATCGCCTCCGTGCCGTTGTCTTCCGGGATGTGGTGAGTTATGCTCTTTGACTTTTCTGGGAAAAACCTTCCACTGTTGTTAGTGTAAACGAATTTACATTTTATGCAAAAGTTGCATGGTGAAACTAAATGTGGTATTGTCTGAGATTGTGCTTATCACAGACCTCTGTTTGTAGAACAGTCGAATCTTCTCTGAAAGCTTACGGATTTCTTTCTTAAAAAAAAAAGATGTTAAATTTTGTTGTAATTTATACGTATACTAAGAATAGGATAACCTTGAAAAGTTATAATTAATTTTATCTTCAGTCGCTTTTACTCCTCTTTAAGGATTTCTTGCTCCATCTCCCAATACCGAATGTTTTCTTATTAGCAGTGACCCTTGTCTGATGGAGGAAAGGGATTAATTCATTAAGGTGTAAGAGGCCATTATTATTTTTTTTTAAGAATTTGCATTTGTAAAATACAGATATATGTGGAAACTTTCTTTTAAGTTAGAAAGACAAAACTTAAGGGAAAAAGATAGCTAAAAGAGAGGGTTTCATGGAATTCTGCAATCACGTCACTTACTCAGGGTAAGTAAAAATAAGATTGGCATTTGCAAAAGTTGAGTAGAAACATAGCGTTTCACAGCAGATTCGATACTGACAGCACTCCTTAATATAGTTATTATTTACCAGAAACATCTGATTTTATTTTTCTTATTTTAATTGGTGACTCATAAAACATAGAAGAAAGTTAATATGTTAAGTTCACGTTCCGCAATCAATTGGATGTAGTATTTTTATTTTAGAAAGTGGTTCGAATAGATGTAAGTTATGCATAAAAATGCTGCCTGGTATAAATAGGAGATAAATTGAAATATATGTGATAGAAAAACTGTCATTCTTAATATATATTAGTTCTTACAAATCAATAGGAAAATTATAAATGTGCCAGCAGAAGAATGGACAATTGATCCAAATTATGAAACATAAGGGCAAAAAAAAAAAATCATTATCACCAGTAATCAATGGAATACGGCTTAAATTTTTTAAATGATAATAACTAGCATTGCAAGGGTGCAGGGAAACCTGCTGTATCTTGTATGGCTGGGAGGAATGGAAATTGAACATCTTGAATAGCTCTTTACCAATATGTTTTAAAACTCTTACAGATATTGATACTCTGTGACCCAGTGGCTCTACTCAGAAGTAATTTAACTTATTATGTTCATCAGAGATCCCTATAGGAAAACTGACAACATTATAAGTATCTAATCATAGAGTTTCAGCTTAATAGATCATGGTATAGTCATTCAGTGCAATACTATGCAGTCATTAAATTAATATTTTTGAGGAAAATTCAGTGACATGGAAAAATGTTCATGATATATTTTAAGGGAAAGCAGCAGTGTACAAAAGTACTTACATGACATGAATATTACATGTATACACTGAGCGTGTGTACAAGTGTACTCTTATTAAAAAAAGACTAGAAAATAATAGACAAAATGTTACCAATGACCATTTCTAGGTAAGCATTTTTTATTATGTTCTTTATCATTTTTCAGTATTTTCAAAATTTCTACCAAAAATAAATTTCTTTTATAATTAATAAATAAAAAAAGTGTTTAAAAAATAGGAGATAAATTGTGTTATAGTGTAGAAACCATGATGTGAGAATCCCACTATAATCCCAACTCTAATCTAGATTTGAAAAAAAAAGTATCATTCTTGCTAATAGTTTTAACAATTTAGAGATGGGAATTACTCATCCTGAAAAAAAAAAGTGTGCGTTCTGAAAGAATAATTTTTAAAAAATAAACGAATGATTAAAACATGGAGTTTACTTTCATCCACAAAAGACAGAGCCAGGCCTACCAGATAAAATATAGAAGAGATTTACATTAAGGGTGATACGATGTTTAAATTGTTAGTAAATTCCAGGATTGGGTGATTATGGTGGATTATGATAATTTCTCAGAGATTCCTAGATATTTTGTAAACATGACTACCCACCAGTGGTGCTTGGCTTCCTTCCTGAAAGAGATTGAATTAAGTGCTGCCAGGTTGTGCCTTCCAACATGATCAAGGTAACGTAACTTGTGTTCCTTGAGTTTATACTGTGTACCAGGCACTAAGTGTATGTTACCCTAAGTTTCAGTTAAGAGTTATGAGAAAGTTAGGACTCAGAAGCATTAAGGCTGCATAACTCATGTGAGGTGGAGTCAGAATCCCAAGGAGATCTTTCTTTAAAAAGCATTCTCTTTTTCCACCATCGTAATTCATAGATTTCAAGACACACTTTTCTTTCACATTTAAATAATCTCTGAAATTTGGAGGTGTTTTACAAATTGATAGCATGTTAAAGTCAATTATAATTATTTTCTAAGAATTCTACGTGACTTCTGAAATTTTTATAAAGTAATAGTCATTTCTAGTTGCCTTTTATTTCTTAAACAAAAGAGATTCGAAATGAAATTAAGTTTTTAAGGTGAAGGAAATGAAGGAGTGTGTGTGTGTGTGTATGTGTGTGTCTGTGCATGTATGTGTGTGTGTGCGTTTGTGTGTGTATGCGTATGTGTGTGCGTGTATGTGTGCGCATGTGCGTGTGTGCATGCGTGTGCATGTGCGTGCATGTGTGCACGTGTGTGCATGTGGGTGTGCGCGCGTGTGTGTGCACGTGTATGTGCGTGTGGGTGTGCGTGTGTGTGTGCATGTGTGTGTATGAAAATTAACTACACATATACATATCCACAACAAGTAAGAGATGATATATAATCTTGTATTGGACAACTGTTTTTTTCTTCTTAACTGCATCTCTCAGCTGTTTTATTTTCAAGCGTATAGTTTTCTTAGTAAGACTGCTGAGATATGAGACAGAGAGAGACACACACTTAAATTTAGAGATTCGGGATTTTCTTGGTTTTCCAGGACATCCGAGCTTTGTTGCCACTGAAAGAAAATGCGTTCTAGGTGTGGTGGCAGGAGGGAAATTTGGTAAAATGTTTATCAAAAATTAAATGCCCCTTCTTGCTCTTATTTGTTTTCTGTGTAAAGACATTGCTAGTTTCAACTATTTAGAACCAGGCAAAATAATTGTGTGGCAATACTGGCTGTGTAATAAGAACAATTACAGCTTTTTTTTAAAACTTGTTTTCAATTTCCCCAGCAAGCTCAAATTTACAAGGAAATGCACTATGCTTTCCCTTTTTCCCCAAGAGCCTACATATGAGAAGTGACATATGAGAATATGTCATGTGCATCTAAAGATTAGATAAGCTGAACTACATTTTTATCTTTCAAAATTGAATTGGAAAGTTTTCTAAATTCTTAGTTGAAACATTAAAATTTTTTAAAGGACTTCAAGGTTAATTAATTATATTACTGATTCAAGACTGAATAGTAGAGAGACTCATCTTTTAAGCAGATGGGAAAACCATAATAGAGTTCATGTCTTCATGATAATAAAATACCTAGGCAAGTCAATTAGTTTCTGTAAGAATTTAGTCATTCTCCAGATGTTTAGCCTTCGTGTATATTGTGTTTTATTTGCAAAAACAGAACGGAGAGTAAGAACAGTTGCCTTGCAGATCTGAATTTAAAAAGAAAAGCAACTCTTTTCATGCCATATATGTGGGAGGTATTTTCTTGGCTATAACAGCTCACAGTATCTGTTATTTACAACTCTCCAACTTTGTCATTGGTGGTCATTCCTTCATTTATCCGTTCATGCTTTCATTCCATAAATATTTGCTGAATGCCTTCTAACTGCCTGGTTCTGAGTTTCAAGTGGTGGAAATAAAACTCTTTTGATATTTTATGGTTTAAACTCTTGCTTGAGCTGGGCTTGAATTCCTTGTTGTTCAGTGCCTTTTGTTCATCATTTTCCTTTGTAATAACTGCTGAAATATTGGCTTGATCCTCTGTGTATGTTTATCTCATTGCCGTTGCAATGCAAGGAGATGCTTTGTAAACACTTCATAAGAAACTGTATCTCTAGAAAAGCTGAGTCACTCACAGTCTGAAATATTTAATTCATAATGTTTAAGAACAAATTTTATATATTTTGGTCATTTTTCCCATTAACTGTACTAATTCTGTTTCACAATATTAAATTATCAGTAAATATTTCTTGTTTGCATTCCTTTCTGGCAAATGCACATAAAATCTGAATTTTGTTCTCACAATGCTTAAATGAACTAATAAACATAGAGCATCTGTTAATACAGTTACTAGAGTTTAATGCATGTTTGTTTTCTTTATTCTGTCATGTTCTATTTTACCTGGTATCTGTAGACACACAGTAGCTATTTCGTTTTTGGTTTGAGGTGAGAATTTAACCTAGTTTATACAAAAGGCTTTATAATCATTTACATTTGATCTCTTAGATATAATCCAATTTTGAAATGGTATTAAACCCATTGCCTTCTAGTTGATTCCGACTTATGGTGACCCCATGTGACAGAGTAGAACTGCTGCATAAAATTTTCTTGGCTATAATCTTTACAGAAGCAGTTTGCCAGGCCTTTCTTCCACTGAGCTGCCTTCTTATAAGTATTTCTCCAATACATGATTATCTAGCCTTTTTGGATAGAATTCTCAAGGTGACATGCAGCTTATTATATTTTTGGAAAGCAATAGTTATTGTAAAGTTATCTTCTCTATTAGACTGCAGTCTGCTTTTTATAACTAGTGTCTCTTGATCTTAACATGGCCAGATTAAAAAACAAACAAAAAACAAAAACAAAAGGAATCCTCCCATTCACATAACTAATCCCTAAATATTTGAAGACAGCTGTCATGTCCTTCCTGATTTTGTAGTCTGTAGGTTAAAAGTGCAGAGTCTGTGTTGTTGTTTGCTTGGTTGGTTGGTTGGTTGGTTTGTATTTGTTTTGTTTTCAGCTATTTCGTAAATGTTATGTTTTTCAGATCTTTTACTCCTTTGGTGTGCTCCTATGGAAAATCTCCATTTTATCTTTGAGCTTCTGAAATTTGGAGTCTCAAATATTTGCAGTGTTTTAGAGATCATTTATCTATTGCAGAATAATGGGGCTGCTCACACCTGCTGACTCCTTCAGTGCCTTTTCATTGTTGCTGATGTTGCTTTTCTCGGCTTCTTTTTGTTTCTTCCCTGCCTCTCACCTCCTCCCCCTCCTTTCTCTCTGACACCTGGCTCCATGTGCCATCTTTGTTTCTTCTTCACACGCTGTGAAGTTCCACTCAGCTGGGGAGCTGCTTCCTTGGTCCGCACCACCACACTGATGGGATCCCAGTGATCTTTTTTGTTTTTTGTTTGTTTGTTTGTTTTCTTTTTCTTTTCACAGCTTGGGAGCCCCTTCTAGCTGGACTGTACTACACAGCTTGGGAGCCACTTCCCTGGTCTGTGCAGCTGCACCAATGGGATCCCTGGGAGCATTTCTTTCTTTTTCTTTTTGTCCTTCTTCATTTCTCAGTTTCTTGTTTTTCTCTACTTACCTTCTTTTCCTGTCTCCTGAATACCTGGTGCTGTGTGCCATCTCTGCCCCTTCTAGCCGAGCTCTACTGCGCAGCTTGGGAGCCACTTCCCCATTTTGTGCAGCCATGCCAGTGGGATCCCTGGGGGCCTTTCTTTCTTTTTTTATTTACTTATTTTTTTTATTTTCTCTTTTCCTTTTTGTTTTAACTCATGTCTCAGTTTCTCTCTCTGCTTTCATTCTTTTCTTGTCTCCTGAATACCTGGCCCTGTATGCCATCTCCACCCCTTCTAGAGGGCTGTGTCTTGAGGCCTGGGAACTACTTCCCCAGTCACCGGTGGGATCCCTGGTGACATTTATTTATTTATTTATTTCCTCTTTTTCTTTTTTTTTTTTTTTTCTTTATTTCTCAGTTTCTCATCTCTCTACTCCAACAGCAAGCTCCCTCAGCATTTTTTGTTTGTTTGATTTTTTGGCTCCTGTTTCTCTTCTTGCTTTCCTTTTCCATACCCATCTTAGCTCCACACACCACAACCTTCCCACTCTCCTGCTTACCTGCACTGTGTGCTGAACATCACACTCGAGTAGCACAAGCACGGCCTACCAGAACCTGCCCTGCACTGATCCCCGGCTCGCCCTGTCAGCCCCAGTAAGTGCCACAAATATCCCATCCTAGCCCCTCCCTTCAGCTGGACCTGGTCTTCTTCACCGTTGCTGAGTGACTGGCCCTGCACATTGGACAAGAAGGTGTAAAGTATCATGCCCACAAACGAGCCAACAACACAGAACGCGTAACCCGCCTGCTCAGACATAACGAAATAAAACAAAAAAGCAGGATGAAACAAACAAATCTATAGTCAATAAACGAAGAAAGTAACTACTGAATGTCTCAGAGACAGCAGACAATATCAAAACGTTAAAAAAAAAATAGGACAGGATGGTTCCAGTCCAAAATAAAACACCAGAATAACTTTCTAATAGAGGAAAAGGCACTAGAACTACCTGATAGAGAATTCAAATCTCTAATATTCAGAGCTATCCAAGATTGAAGCACAAAGCAGACAAAAATGAGGAAAAAATAGAAAAATTCACTGAAAAGGCAGACAAATTCATGGAAAATGCAGACAAAAAAAAATGGAAGAATTCAGGAAAATAATACAGGGACAAAATGTCAACATAAATTCCCAACTAGAAATCATACAAAAGCAACAATTAGAAATCCAAAAGATAAATGAGATTTCAGAAATGGACAGTATTATAGAAGGTCTGAGAAGCATTTTTGAAACAATGGAAGACAAGACCAGCGTGAAGACAAATACTTCGATACAACTTTGTCTGAGGAAAAATCAGAAAAAAGAATGAAGAAAAATGAAGAAACCCCGAGAATTATGTGGGATACAATCAAAAGCAAAAATCTGTGAGTGATCAGAGTTCCAGAACAGGAGAGAAAACGGAAAACACAGACAGGATCGTTGAAAAATTGCTGACAGAAAACTCCCCTAATATCATGAAAGATGAAAAGCTGACCATCCAAGAAGCTCAGTGAACCCCAAATATGATAGAACCCAAAAGAAAATCACCAAGGCATATCATAATCACACTCCTAAAACCAAAGACAAAGAATCCTGAGAGCAGCTTGAGAAAAATGAAAAAGTCACATACAGAGAGGCAACATTAAGGCTAAGCTCTGATTACTCGGCAGAAACCATGCAGGCAAGAAGGCAATGGGATGACATGTATAAAACCTTGAAAGAAAAGAAATTGCCAACCAAGAATAATATATTCTGCAGAACTGTCATTCAAATATGGTGATGAAATTAGAACATTTCTAGATGAACAGAAATTAAAGGAATATGTGAAAGCCAGACCAAACTTACAAAAATTATTAAAGGGAATCTTTTGGTTTGAGAACAAACAACATCAGACCACAGCCTGAATCTAGGACACAGGATCACACCAGCCAGATACCAACCTAGGAAATGAACTCTCAAGCATTATTCAAAACCAAAAGATTTATAACAGGTAACCAGAGAGGTTAATCTGTAAATGACAACAACATCAGAACAATAGAAGAGGGAATAAAACATGTAGGTATAGAACTTTCTAATGGAGAAGAAGGCAAGCTGATACAAAGTAACAATAGACTGGTTCAAACCTAGAAAGATAAGGGTAAATTTCAAAGTAACCACAAAGAAAGTTAACAAAACCGCTTATCAAAATAAAGCAGAAAAACATAAAGTCTCAGTAAAAACAAAATCTACAAAAAGAAAAGAAATGAAAAAAAAAACAAACCCACAAACAGAAGGAATTCAGTACAAGATAGTAAAAGGAACAAAGAAAACGTCAGCACCACCAAAAAAAAAAAAAAAAAAGCAGTATAAAATGACAGCAATAAACTCACACCTGTCAAAAATTACACTGAATGTAAATGGCCTAAATGGACACATAAAGAGACAGAGAGTGACAGAATGGTTAAAAAACAGGATCCATCAATATGCTGTCTACAAGAGACACACCTTAGAAACAAAGACATAAACTTATTAACAGTCAAAGGTTGGAAAAAATATATCAAGCAAATAGCTACCAAAAAAGAGCAGGAGTGACAATACAAAATCCACCATAAAAGACAAAGAAGGACACTATCTAATGATTAAAGGGATGATCCATCATGAAGTCATCACCATAATAAATATTGATGCACCCAATGACAGGGCTACAAAATACATAAAACAAACTCTAACAGCACTGAAAAGAGAAATTGACAGTTCCACAATAATAGTAAGAGTCTTCAACATACCACTCTCAGTAAAAGTCAGAACATCTAGAAAGAAACTCAACAAAGATACAGAAGAGCTAAAGGGCACAATCAGCCAACTTGACCTCATAGACATATATAGAACACTCCACCCAACAGCTGCAAAGTACACATTCTTTTCCAACGCACAGGGAAGGTTCTCCAGAATAGACCACATCTTAGACCACAGATCCAAAATATTGGCCTCAACAAAATCCAAAACATTGAGATAATGCAAAGCATCTTCTCTGACCACAACACCATCAAAGTAGAAATTAGCAACAGGAAGAGCAAGGAAAAAAAATGAGTTTCATAGAAACTGAATAACACTCTGCTTAAAAACCACTGAGTAATAGAAGAAATCAGAGATGGAATCAAAAAATTCCTAGAATCAAATGAGATTGAAAACACATCATATTTTAGGGACACAGCAAAGGCAGTGCTCAAAGGTCAATTTATATCAGTAGATGCACACGTCAAAAAAGAAGAAAGGGACAAAATCAACACATTAACTACACAACTCAAACAAATAGAAAGAGAGCAGCAAAAGAAGCCCACAGCCACCAGAGGAAAGGAAATAATAAAGATCAGAGCAGAGATAAATGAAATAGAGAACAGAAAAACAATAGAGAGAATCAACAAAACCGAAAGTTAGTTCTTTGAAAGGATCAACAAAATCAACAAACTGCTGGCCAAACTGACAAAAGAAAAACAGAAGAGAATGCAGATAACTCAAATAAGAAATGAAATGGGGGACATCACAACAGACCAACTGAAATAAAAAGGATCATAACAGAGTATTATGAAAAACTATACCCCAACATATTTGAAAACCTAGAGGAAATGGACAAATTTCTAGAGCACACTACCTACCCAAACTAACACAAAATGATGTTGAGAATCTGAACAGACCCCGAAAAGGAGAAGACATTGAAACGATAATTTAAAAAACTCCCAAAAAAAAAGCTCTGGCCCAGATGGCTTCACTGGAGAATTCTACCAAACATTCAGAGAAGAGTTCATACCATTACCACTCAAACTATTTCAGAACACAGAAAACGAAGTGATACTTCCAAATTCCTTCTATGAAGCCAGCATAACCAGGCAAAGACACCACAAAAAAAAAGAAAATTAGAGACCAGTGTCTCTCATGAATATAGATGCAAAAATTCTCAACAAAATTCTAACCAATAGAATTCAGCATCATAACAAAACAATAGTACACCACGACCAAGTAGAATTCATTCCAGGTATGCCAGAATGGTTCAGCATTAGAAAATCAATCAACATAATCCACCACATAAATGAAAGAAAAGAATCACATGATCATATCAATCGACACAGAAAAGGCATTCGACAAAGTCAAACACACATTCCTGATAAAAAAACTCCCAATCGAATAGGTATAGAAGGGAAATTCCTCAACATTTAAAGGGCATCTATAGAAAACCAGCAGCCAACATCATTCTTAATGGAGAGAGGCTGAAAACATTCCTCTTGAGAACAGGAACAAGACAAGGATGCCCTTTTTCACCACTCCTATCTAACATTTTGCTGGAAGTCCTAGCTAGAGCCATAAAGCAAGAAAAAGAAATAAAGGGCATCCAAATTGGTAATGAAGAGGTAAAACTGTCCCTATTTGTGGATGATACGATACTATACACAGGAAACCCGAAAAACTTCATGAGAAAACTACTAGAACTAATAGAAAGATTCAGAAGAATAGCAGGATACAAGATAACCATACTAAAATCAGTTGAATTCCTATACACCAATAAAGAGAACAATGAAAAGGGAAACAACACCATTTTCAATAGCCCCTAAAAAATAAATACTTAGGAATAAATCTAACCAGGGATGTAAAAGACCTAGACAAAGAAAACTACAAAACTACTGCAAGAAACCAAAAGAGATCTACATGAATGGAAAAACATACCATGCTAATGGATAGGTAGATTCAACATTGTGAAAATGTCAGTTCTACCCAAAGTGGTTTACAAATACAGTGCAATCCCGATCCAGATACCAACAGCATTCTTTAAAGAGATGGAAAAACTAATTATTAACTTTATATGGAAAAGGAAGGAGCCCCAGATAAGTAAAGCACTATTGAAGAAGAATAAAGTCAGAGGACTCATACTACCTGACCTCAGAACCTACAATACAGCTATAGTAGTCAAAACAAGGACAGGTATATTGACCAATGGAACAGAATTGAGAACCCAGATATAAATCCATCCACCTTTGGTCACCTGATCTTCAACAAGGGTCCAAATCCATCAAATGGGGAAAAGACAGTCTTTTTAACAAATGGTGCTGGCGAAACTGGATGTCCATCTGCAAAAAAAATGAAACAGGACCAATACCTCACACCATACACAAAAACTAATTCCAAATGGATCAAAGACCTGAATATAAAGCCCAAAACTATACAGATCATAGAAGAGAAAATAGGATCAACACTAGAGGCCCTAATACACGGCATTAACAGAATACAAACCATAACTAACAACGCACAAACTCCAGAAGATAAGCTAGATAACTGGGATCTTCTAAAAATTATACACTTATGCTCATCAAAAGACATTACCAGAAGAGTAAAAAGAGAACATACAGACTGGGAAAAAATTTTGGGCTATAACAAATCCGACAAAGGTCTAATCTCTAAAATCTACAGGAAAATCCAACACCTCTAGAATAAAAAGGCAAATAATCCAATTAAAAGAATGGACGAAGGAAATGAACAAATACTTCACCAAAGAAGACAATCAAGCGGCTAACAGACACATGAGGAAATGCTCAGGATCACTAGCCGTTAGAGAAATGCAATCAGAACCACAATGAGATACCATCTCACCCTGGCACAAATCAAAAAAAAAAAAACCAAGAAAATAACAAATGTTGTAGAGGCAGCGGGGAGATGGGAACTCTTACGCACCGCTAGTGGGAATGCAAAATGATACAACCATTTTAGAAAACGATATGGCACTTCCTTAGAAAGCTAGAAGTGCAAACACCGTATGATCCAACAGTCCCACTCCTAGGAATATAACCTAGAGAAATAAGAGTTCTCACACGAATAGACATGTGCACACCCATGTTCATTGCAGCACTGTTCACAATAGCAAAAAGATGGAAACAACCTAGATGCCCATCAACAGATGAATGGATAAACAAACTATGGTACCTACACACAATGGAGTACTATGCAATGATAAAGAACAGTGATGAATCTGCAAAGCATCTCACAACATGGGTGTATGTGGAGGACATTGTGCTGAGTGAAGTAAGTCAATCACAAAAGGACAAATATTGTATGAGACCACTGCTATAAAAATTTATGAAAAGGTTTATACATAAAAAGAAACAATCTTTGATGGTTACAAGGTAGGGAAGGGGTGGGGATGGAAGAACACTAAATAGACAATAGAGAAGTGGTCACTTTGGGTACGACTGTACACAATACTGGGGAAGCTAGCACATCTTGTACAAAGCAAGGTTATGGAAGCTCCATAGGTATCCAAACTCCCTGAGGGACCAAATTGCTGGGCTGAGGGCTGTGGGGAACATGGTCTCAGGGAACATCCAGCTCAGATGACATATAACATAGTTTATAAAGAAAATGTTCCACGTTCTACTTTGGTGAGTAGCATGCGGAGTCTTAAAAGCCTGTGAGCAGCCATCTAAGATACTCCACTGGTCTCATCGTTTCAGGAGCAAGGGAGAATGAAGAAAATTAAAGATAAAAGGGAAAGATTAATCCAAAGGACTAATGGACCACAACTACCACGGCCTCCACCAGACTTTTGTTGTTATGTTCCGTCGAGTCGATACCAACTCATAGCGGCCCCGTGTACAACAGAACGAAACACTGCCCAGTCCTGCGCCATCCTCACAATCGTTGTTATGCTTGAGCCCACTGTTACAGCCACTGTGTAAATCCATCTCGTTGAGGATCTTCCTCTTTTTCGCTTATCCTCTACCAAGCATGATGTCTTTCTCCAGAGACTGATCCCCCCTGACAACATGTCCAAAGTATGTAAGATGTAGTCTCACCATCCTTGCTTATAAGGAGCATTCTGACTGTACTTCTTCCGAGACAGATTTGTTAGTTCTTTTGGCAATCCATGGTATATTCAATATTCTTCACCAACACCACAATTCGAAGGCGTCAATTCTTCTTTGGTCTTCCTTATTCACTGTCCAGCTTTCGCATACATATAATGTGATTGCAAATACCATGGCTTGGGTCAGGTGCACCTTAGTCTTCAAGGTGAAAAACATCTTTGCTTTTCAACACTTTAAAGAGGTCTTTGGCAGCAGATTTGCCCAGTGCAATGCATGGTCTGATTTCTTGACTGCTGCTTCTGTGGGTGTTGTTTGTGGATCCAAGGAAAACGAAATCCTTGACAACTTCAATCTTTTCTCCATTTATCATGATGTTGCTTATTGGTCCAGTTGTGAGGATTTTTGTTTTCTTTATGTTGAGGTGTAATCCATACTAAAGGCTATGGTCTTCGATCTTCATCAGTAAGTACTTCAAGTTCTCTTCACTTTCAGCAAGCAAGGTTGTGTCGTCTGAATAACACAGGTTATTAATGGTCTTCCTCCAATCCTGATGCCCCATTCTTCTTCATATAGTCCAGCTTCTTGGATTATGTCCTCAGCATACAGATTGAATATGTATGGTGAAAGGATACAACCCTGACAAACACCTGTCCTGACTTTAAACCAGGCAGTATCTCCTCATTCTGTCTGAACAGCTGTCACCAGACTGAGTCCAGTAGAACTAGATGGTGCCTGGCTACCACCACCAATTGCTCTGACAGGGATCACAATAGAGGATCCCAGACACAGCTGGAGAAAAATGTAGAACAAAATTCTAACTCACAAAAAAGACCAGACTTTCTGGCCTGACAGAGACTGGAGAAACCCCGAGAGAGTGGCCCCCACACACCCTTTTAGCTCAGTAATGAAGTCATTCCTGAGGTTCACCCTTCAGCCAAAGATTAGACAAGCTCATAAAACCAAATGAGACTAAAGGGGCACACCAGCCCAGGGACAAGGACTAGAAGGCAAGAGGGAACAGAAAAGCTGTTAATGGGGAACCCGAGGTCGAGAAGGGAGAGTTTTGACATGTGGAGTTGTTTACCAATGTCATAAAACAATATGTGTACTAACTGTTTAATGAGAAGCTAGTTTGTTCTGTTAACCTTCATCTAAAGTACATTTTTTTAAAAAAAGAATAATGGGCTGCTTCTTTTTATCTGTTAATGCAGTCAGAATTGCCTTAGCTTTGTCATATGCTGCCATCTCTCACTTCTAGCTCATACTGAGCTTGCAGAGAGTCTGCGTTTCACTTCCCCCCATTTTGTTCTCATAGAGCCTTCTGCTTGGGCAGTAATTTGTTAGCATTTTATATGAATTCCAGTTGTAATTTTATACTATTCATTTTGTTCATTTAGAATATTTGAAACTCTTGATATTTTTATCCAGGACATTGAATTAGTGTTTCCCACTTGAGGCTGTCTGCACGCTTTATAAATGTCACGTTATGTTGGTATGCCAGTAGTGGGCAATGTGAAGACGGCAAATAATAAAATTCAGTGGCATATTCACCAAGGTTTTAACACTGTGGTTTTTTCAAATTACATTTCAACCTGTAACTCCATTCATAGAATCCTGGAGTTTTATATTTACACTTAAATGATATTTATTAAATAAAAATATATAATTAAATAAAAATATATACTGTGAGTTTTTAATAATATTTAAGTGTCATATTTTGCCTCCATAAGAAAACAGAACAGGAATAGTTTCATATACTCTAAGAGCTTACACTTGTAAAATGGATATCAAACACAGTCATTTATGTACATATTCATATATATATTTATATACGTTTATGTTCATGTCTCTCATAATCAAATCCAATGTAAAATAGTACACAGCAGACAGCAAAACATTAAATAATTGTAAATCTGCTTGCTTTGTTTTACTTACCTCATGAAGATATTTCCACGGGCCTTGTAGGGATTGCATACTTTTAAAGATTTAAAGTATTGAAAAGGGAAGTGGTAGGACTAGGTGAAAGTTACAGTTGATAGGATATTGTAATATAAACCAATCATGTGAAAATTTAAGAAACGAGACATTAAGAAAATATACTTTATGTTGAGTCCCTTCCATTCATTATTTGAAGAAAGTGTATGTTTGATCAAATGAAAAGGTCCTAGTTATATGTTTACAATGAATTTATAAACCATAAAACTTGGATATTTTCTCATACGTTTTATAGAAAAAAAACTATTCTTTATCTAAAAATATACTACGAGTGTGTTAAGTGTTGGGGGATGAAAACTGCCTTTTCGTTTTACACAGGATGATAGCAAGCAGGCACAGTTCCTCGCTCTGGCTGTTGTTTACTTCATTTCGGTTCTCATGGTTTCCAAGTATCGGGACATATTAGAACCCCAGCGAGAGACTGCGAGAGCTGGAAGCCAACCAGGTAGAAACATCAGACAAGAAATCAATTCGCCAACAAGTACAGGTACTTAATTTTTTTTTTTAATTATTTGAATTTTCACTATCATTTATCTTTTTCTTTTCAGTTTTATATTCAGATGTAAACTGGAGCTATTCGTAATCACTTCAAATATTTATAAGTAGGTGGGATCTAAATGCTAAGTTAATATTCTTTAATTCCATATAATATTTTCATGATATTTGCTATGTTCTCATTTTATCAGTGTACTTTTGGTTTTAATGTTTTCTACTTATTAATATAAATCATTCATTTATACTACCATTTAATATGGAAATAACTCATATGTTTTTAAATGTATTTTTTTAACCTTTATAGACATGAAAATAAGAGATCTTTACAGAGTAGATCAAGACCGAGAATATGCCAAAACGCAGCCGATCTCTAAGATACTGATCTTTTTTCTCCCACTCTCTTTTTTTGTGTGTGTGTGCTGTATACACTTATTTCAGTATCTAAATATTCTATCAGATTTAAAATAAGCAAATATACGTTCCAATCTTTATACCAAAGTTGCTTCAACTGAAATCAAAGACTTGTAGAAAGTTAACATTACAGACAACAGTGAACCCTCTTGGGTCAGGTGGTCTTTCAAGTCTGCAGAAAACACTAATGTTGCAGAAGTCTTGCATTTTCAGCCTTTCCGACTTTGCTTGAAAACTATAAACATATTTTATGGCAACTAGTATTTTAATATTATTATGCACCTTCTATCACTTGCATTTCTTGCCAGCTGTTTATATCAGTGGTATTTCTTTGTTGTTTGTAGTGTTACCTTGGTAACCCAATGGTTATTTCATGTACCACTGGATTAATTTGTAGTTGAAATTGTCTTTCCTTAATAAATGCAAAGGAGCCCTGGTGGAGCAGTGGTTAAATGTTGCCTGCTTACTGAAAGGTCGGCAGTTCAGACCCACCAGCCACTCCACAGGAGAAAGATGTGGCAGTCTACTCCTGTAAAGATTGGAGCCTTGGTGATGCAGTGGTTAAATGTTTGGCTGCTAACCAAAAGGTTGGCAGTTTGAATCCACCAGCTGCTCCTTGGAAACCCTATGGGGAGTTCTAAGATTACAGCTTTGGAAACCCCACGGGGCAGTTCTACTCTGTCCTATAGGGTTATTATGAGTTGGAATCAACTTGACAGAATGGGAGTTTTGAATAAATGCATATAATATGTAAATGAAATGAATTTTTTAAAAATCGAGTAGAAATTAGTGGCCAAATCTCTGCTGCTTGTTTTCCGTATGCTTTTCATGTCTTATTTACCTTTGAAGTTTTTGTGGAGGGTATGGACTATGCTTCAGCTGGAGGATTTTGCTGATGCATGCCATATTTATTTTTGATGCATAAACACTACATTATTTCATTGTAGTTTACTTTTGTTTTTAACTTTATCCTTCAAATTAAATATCTTGCCATCCCAGTTCATATCTTTTCACTATTTAAAAAAACTGTTAAGACTTTATTTATCGTGTTAATCAACCCTTTTTCATCAACTTTAATGCATTCATATCTGTCATATCTGTGTACATGTGTGTAAAATAAGCACTATTACAGTGAACCTTCCAGTTCTGATTTTCTTGTGTCTTTGTGCGTCTCTGTGTATTTTGCTAAAGTCACTCTACTTAATGAGCGTATGCTTTCACTTAATGGAAAACCTCTTTCCTTCCCTCAGAGATGCGTCCTTTGTTGCTAGCACTGTTTGCATGTTGTATAATATAGAGTTGTCGTGGGTCTTCAGTGGACCAGGCTGCAGGTTGTTACATGCTGGCTCAAATTTGATTCCGTGATTTTCTCCACAGTTGTGGTCATACCCTCTATCCCTCATCCAAGTCTGAACCATGGATTCCTTGCCAAGTTAATTCCTGAGCAGAGCTTTGCCCACTCATTTTACAAAGGTAATACTGACCTCAGCTCCTGACCTGTTTGGATATTCTTATTTCATGAAGTGTTATACAATAAATATCCATTATGTAATTATTTATGACGAAGTATACACCTCACGTTCCGTGGAGATACGATATGTGGCATTTATACCTGACTGTTGACAGAACAGTTTAGTTTTTACAGTTGTATTCATTCCATTTCTTTAAGTATCATCTGCGCGGTTAAGGACACCCCATTATATGTATATTAATATGCACAGTGGTGACATTCACTGGAGACCCCAGAAGAACCACACCTGAGTCGTGGGCTAATTTAGTCCTAGTGTAAAGGCTACCCGAGACCCAGCAGAAAAAAAGCTTCAGACAAGCCGCGACAGCATCAGACTGATCTGTAAATGAGTTAAGTTCCTGTCAGGACGGAGTCCAATACTTTTTAAAGAAGTAGAAAAAAATCCGTCACCCAAAATGTAAATTAAATGTTAGGCATTCAGTGAAAAATTAGTAAACGTGCAAAGAAGCAGGAAATGTGAGTATATCCAGGTGACGTATCAATCAATAGAAACCAATTCAGACATGACAGAGAGGGTGGGATTATCGGATAAGGACATTAAAGCAGATATTATATGTTATGATCAGGATGCTTTTAATTTAAAAAAAAAAAAAGTGAGCATTTGAGGAGAGAAATGGAAAAAAATATGTATATATAAAGAAAAAACAATTGAAAGTTTTAGGGATGAAAAATACAACATCTGAAATGATAATGTCTGTGGATGAGATTAACATGTGATGAGGCACTGCGGAACCAAAGATTATGGTTAGCATTGCTCCTGGGACAGTGAATATGATAGATTTTACTCCTGCAATTAGGTTATGTTATATAGCACAATTGCTTAAGAAAAGGTGATAATCAAGGTGGGCCTGACCTTCTCCTACGAGGCCTTAAAAACAGAGGGTTTTCTCTGGCTGATTGTGGAACAGGAAGTCAGAGAGTTTCAGAGTGTGAGAGGAATTCGTTCGACATGAGGGAGGTTTTTCACTGCTGAGGTGGAGGTGACCACGGGCAAGAAACTGAGAGCCCCTGAAGGAGATGAGAGTTGTCCCCAGTCCTACAATGACAGGCAGCTGAGTTCTGGCAATAAGTGCAGTGACATTGGAAGAGGACCCTGAGCTCTTGAGAACGCAGCCAGCCAGCAGCTTGATTTCCATCTCAGCAGAGAACTCAGAAATGCTATACTGAACTTCTGGGTGCTGTTTTAAACCACTAACTTAGTGGTATTTTGTTATGTAGAAATAGAAAACTAATGGAATGCTTCAGGAGACATTCTAAACCAGTCTACAATATGTGTTATTGAAGTCCTAAAAGGAGGGAATGGGGGAGGGGGAGAAAAAAATAAGAAGAGAAGAAATAGTGGCCATAGTTTTCAAATTTGATGAAAACTATAATCTGAAAGATCCCAGCATTTTAACAAACTCCAAGCAGGATATGCACAAAGAAAACCCCAACAAAACACATCATAATCAAGGTGCTGAAAACCAAAGATAAAGAAGAAATCATCCAAGTACCCCAGGGGAGGGAGGGAGGGAGGAGCGAAGGTAAGAACGTCTATAGACTGCTCATCAGAAACTATTCAAAACAGAAGATGATGAAATGACATTTTTTAAGAGCTGAAAAAAAAAAAAATCAGCCTAGACTTCTATATCCAATACAAATATCTAAAAATTAGGGCAAAAATAAACCTCTTTGTGACAAAATGTGATAAATTCTGTCTCCAGGAGACCTACACTATGAGAGATGTTACAGAAAGTTCTCAAGGAAAACAAAACAAGATGGAAACTTGGATCTACAATAGGAATGAAGAGTTCAGTATTTCACATACGAGTGTTACTGCTTTGTGGGCTTCTTATAAGGCAAAACTTCCACTCGTTAAGATTGAAAATTCGTGTACAGTTGCAAAGGCATTAGTGAAAAAATAAAACTAGTTTGTTTGAGAAGAGTGTGTGAATGTGAGCCAAGAGAGGAAGCTCCATGACACCCTAGTTCAGTGTATTCAGTAACTGGCTGACTATCCACAAGACCAGCTTACAGAACAAATAAGGTGAGGGAAGTGTTTTTCATTACACTTCAATGAATGCACAGGTATTTTTTATTCATATGCAACTGTTGAACATCATGGTGAAATGAAGGAAAATTTCTTTCTTTCACCTTTATTGCTGACAAACACAACTAGCTCTGAACTGTATAAACTATGAAAGATTGAATTGTCAACAAATGTTGTTTGGAGTTTGCTTTGTGCAGGAATGTTTTCTAGTGGCTTAGCTGCAGTGACTGGGAAATATTCTGGAATAAGAAAAAAACAAACCAAACCTGTTGCTGTTGAGTCAATTCTGATTCACAGTGACCCTACAAGACAGAGTAGAACTACCCAGGTTAAGGAGCCTGCATCAGAACGTCAGTGCACAGCTGTCTTTATCAGGAAAGTTTGGCTCTGAAAACAATATTAGCTGAACAGAACAGTGGTCCTCATGACATAGTATAACTTTGAATTACTTTAAGGTTAATTTGGTAAATTTGTGATTTCTCTATTATGTGATAATATGGAAGTTAATCATAGATTACTGTTACTGCATTCCATGGTACAATGGTTATGGACAAGAAAAATTCTGTTGATGCTGTTGGCACCACAAAGTGAACTACTACAGAGTAACAAACCAATTTAATTCTACACTTTAAAGATGCATTGGACTGGCCTTTTTGACGTCTAAAACATTTTTAATGAACTTAACACTTCCATACACGAAAGGATTACAACATATTTTTCAGTGGCAGATAAGAACAAAGGACAAAAGCAGAAGTTAGAGTCTTGGAAGTATAGTTTGTATAATGTTTCATAATTTTATATTATCATTGAAGTATTCTTATCTTCAGTGAAGATCTTGATACATAGAGTACATCATGGAAAAATTACCACCCATCATTTTATGGATTTGATAGAATGTTTTTTGTTTTATTTTCCATTAAAAGAAGATCCATACATAGGAAATTCATGGATTTGAATCCACTTCTGTCACTGAAATATAATTTATATTTAATTATGACTATGTAAGATTGTTATGGATTGAATTGTGTCCCCTCAAAAAATATGATGAAATTCTAACCACTGCACCTGTGAATGTGACCTTGTTTAGAAATAAGGTTCTTCTGTTTTATCAGTTATCAAGGTCATAATGGAATAGGGTAATCCTAATCCCTTCTGCCACTACATGTCTGTCAGTTTGTCGTACTGTGGTGGCTTGGGTGTTGCTGTGATACTGGAAACTTTGCCACCTGTATTTCAAATACCAGCAGGGTCACTCTCGGTGGACAGGTTTCAGTGGAGCTTCCAGACTAAAATAGACTAAGAAGAAGGCCCTGGCAGTCTACTTCTGAAAAAATTGCCAGTGAAAACCTTATGAATATCAGTGGAACATTGTCTGATATAGTTCCAGAAGGTGAGCCCTTCAGGTTGGAAGGCACTCAAAATACGACCGGGAAACAGCTGCCTCCTCAAAGCAGAGTCAACCTTAATGATGTGGATGGAGTCAAGCTCTCAGAACCTTCATTTGCTGATGTAGCACAACTCAAAATGGGAAGAAACAGCTGCAAACATCCGTTAATAATTAGAACATAGAATGTACGAAGTATGAATCTAGAATAATTGGAAATCATAAAAAATGAAATGGAACACATAAACATTGACATCCTAGGCATTATTAGTGAGCTAAAATGGACTGATATTGGCCACTTTTAATAGAACAATCATGTTCCCCAGTGCCAGGAATGACAAATTGAAGAGGAATGGCATTGCATTCATCGTAATAAAGAACATTTCAAGATCTATCCTGAAGTACAGTGCTGTCAGTGATAGCATAATATCCATACACCTACAAGGAAGACCAGTTAATACAACTATTATTCAAATTTATGCACCAACCACTAATAGCAAAGATGAGAAAATTGAACATTTTGACCAACTTCTGCAGTCTGAAGTTGATCAAACATGCAATCAAGATGCATTGATAATTACTGGTGATTGAAACACAAGAGTTGGAAACAAAGAAGAAGGATCTATAGTTGGAAAATATGGTCTTGGTGATAGAAATGATGCTGGAGATGGAGTGATCAGAATTTTTCAAGACCAACGACTTATTCATTGCAAACACCTTTTTTCAACAACGTAAATGGTGACTATACATGTGGACCTTGCCAGATGGAATACACAGGAATCCAGTTGACTATATCTGTGGAAAGAGATGATGGAAAAACTCAGTATCACCAGTCAGAACAAGTTCAAGGGCCAACTGTGGAACAGACCATCAATTGCTCATATGCAAGTTCAAGCTGAAGTTGAAGAAAATTAGAACAAGTCCAGGAGAACCAAAGTATGACCTTGAGTATATCCCACCTGAATTTAGAGACCATCTCCAGAATAGATTTGACTCATTGAACACTAATGACCAAAGATCAGTTGAACTGTGGAATGACATCATATATGAAGAAAGCAAGAGGTCACTGAAAAGACAGGAAAGAAGGAAAAGACCAAAATGGATGTCAGAAGAGACTCTGAAACTTGCCCTTGAACATCGAGTTGCTAAAGCAAATGGAAGAAATGATGAAGTAAAACAGCTGAACAGAAGATTTCAAAGGGCAGCTTGAGAAGACAAAGTAAAGTATTATAATCGAACGTGCAGAGACCTAGAGATAGAAAACCAAAAGGGAGGGACGTGCTCGGCACTTCTCAAGCTGACTGAACTGAAGAAAAATTCAAGCTTTGAGTTGCAGTATTGCAGGGCTTTAAGGGGAAATTCTAAATGATACAAAACCAAAAAAACCAAACCTTTTGCCAATGAGTTTATTCCGACTCATAGCAACCCTATGGGACAGAGTAGAACTGCCCCCATAGGGTTTCCAAAGAGGGGCTGGTGGATTTGAACTGCTGACTTTTTGGCTAACAGCCATAGCTACTTACCAGTGCACCACCAGGGCTCCATATACAATTCAGGAAGCATCAAAAGAAGATGGAAGGAATACACAGAGTCACTGTACCAAAAAGAACTGGTCATTTCAGGAGGCAGCATATGATTAAGAATTGATGGTAGTGAAGGAAGAGGTCCAAGCTGCACTGAAGGCATTGGTGGAAAACAAGGCTCCAGGAATTGATGGAATACCACTTGAGATGTTTCAACAAACGGAGGCAGCGCTGGAAGTGATCACTAGTCTATACTAAGAAATTTGAAAGTCAGCTACCTGGCCTACCAACTGGAAGAGATGCATATTTGTACCCATTCCAAAGAAAGGTGATCCAACAGAATGTGGAAATTTTTGAACAGTATCATTAATAGTATATGCAAGCAAAATTTTACTAAAGATCATTCAAGGATGGTAGTAGCAGTACATCCACAGGGAACTGCCAGAAATTCCAGCTGAATTCAGAAGAGGATGTGGATCAAGAAACATTACTGCTGATGTCAAATGGATCATGGCTGAAAGCAGAGAATACCAGAAAGATGTTTACTTGTGTTTTATTGACTATGCAAAGGCATTTGACTGTGTGAATCACAATAAATTATGGGTAACATTTCAAAGAATGGGAATTCCAGAACACTTAATTGTGCTCATGAGGAACCTGTACTTAGACCAAGAGGCGGTCGTTGGAACAAAACAAGGGGATACTTGTGGTTTAAAGTTCGAGAAGGTGTGCATCAGGGTTGTATCCTTTCTCCATACCTATTCAATCTGTTTGCAGAGCAAATAATCCAAGAAACTGGACTATATGAAGAAAAATGCAGTATTAAGATCGGAGGAAGACTCATTAACAACCTGCAGTATGCAGATGACACAACCTTGCTTGCTAAAAGTAAAGGGAACTTGAAGCACTTATTAATGAATATCAGAGACCACAGCCTTCAATGTGGATTACACCGTAACATAAAGAAAACAAAAATCCTCACAACTGGACCAATAAGCAACATCATGATAAACAGGGAAAAGATTGAAGTTGTCAAGGATTTCGTTTTCCTTGGATCCACAATCAACACCCATGGAAGCAGCAGTCAAGAAATCAAACAACTCATTGCGTTGGGCAAATCTGCTGCAAGAGAGCTCTTTAAAATGTTAAAAAAACAAAGATGTCTCTTTAAGGACTAAGGTGGGCCTGACCCAAGCCGTGGTGTTTTCTATTACCTCATATGCATGAGAAAGCTGGACAATGAATAAGAAGACCAAAGAAGAATTGATGCCTTTGAATTACGGTGTTGGCAAAGAATATTGAATATACCATGGACTGCCAAAAGAATGAACAGATCTGTTTTGGAAGAAGTCCAGCCAGAATGCTCCTTAGAAGCAAGGATGGTGAGACTTAGTCTCACGTCCTTTGGACATGTTATCAGGAGAGACCAGTCACTGGAGAAGGACATCATGCTTGGTAAAGTAGAGGGTCGGCGAAAAAGAGGAAGACCCTCAACAAGATGGATTTACACAGTGGCTGCAACAATGGGCCCAAACATAGCAAGAATTGTGAGGATGGCGCAGGACCTGGCAGTGTTTCCTTCTGTTGTGCACAGGGTCACAATGAGATGGAACCAATTCAACAACACCTAACAACAACAACAGATCAATAATAGAATGTATCACAGTAATAGAAATATATACAAAATACCAAATAAATAATTCACAAGAGAAAAAAAGGCATTAGATAGTACAAATAAGGAAAATCTATTCAACTCTCTAACAAATACATTCATATCGAAACAATATATCATAATTTGCTGTTCAATTGGGCAAAATTTTGAAGAGTGAGAATGTAAATATGTGTCCCTTATAAAGCATAAAAATGTCCATATCCCTTGATGTAGTAGTTTTAATTCTAGAATTTTATCTTAAGGACACCACAGTTGAGGGCATATACAATAATTTAAATACAAATATTTTTATTACTAAGCTTTTTTGTAATGCAAAATTAGAAATAAACTTAACAATATTTATTAAATTATTACTGTCATATAATAATAAAACACTAATATTTTAATATGGTAAATCTGATTTTTTCCTCTTGCTTTTAGAATCATTTTTAATGGTTATGTTGCAATCCATTATGTGGGTGCATCATAATTTATTTTACAGGTACTCTAAAACATTGTCATTAATATAATCTTTTTAGAGTTCTGAATGGATACTGATGTTGAACATATTATACGTTTTTGTAATGCAAAGGTGAAAACCATGCCCAGTTATTCCCAGCACTCATTAAAAAATATCTTCAACTCTGTAAAATACTATAAATGTATATTTTCAATATTAGTAAAAGTACCCACAAAATCCTTACTTGTCCCTCTCTTTCATTTCCAATCTGACCTTTCTTTCATTTTACTTTATAACTCCTTCATGAAATATTTGATGAATAAGTAAATAATTTCCTACTACGTCCTAAGTTCTGAGGATGGATCAGTGTGCAAAAAGGTCCTATCTTTATGAAGCTAACATCCTAGTTGGGGTGGGGGCACTTTTACAAACACACACGTAAATATATAATTGCAAAGCGGGCTACTTGCTAAGAAATAAAATTGCAGGTTATTATGAGACAGCATATAAGAAGAAATACTACTTCAGTTGGGGTTTGGGGAAGACCTTTCATAGAAGTGAGAACCAAAGGATGAGTTTGGTTTGGTAAAAGAGCAGAGGCGGTGGAAGCATGTTTCTGAGAAGGGAGTCACTTTCAAAGACAGAAGGATTGTCTGGTACATGTAGGGAGGCTGTGTGGCTGGAACGTTATAATCAAGGGAAAGAGCAGCATTTCTTTAGGCTAGGGACTGTCAACTGTATTAAGGATCTGTGTCTTCAAACTAAGCAGAGGATTATTGAATTTGTGTTCTAATGTTGCCATAACAAATTACCGCAAATTTAATGGCTTAAAACAACACACATTTATTATCTTACAGCTCTGCAGGTCGGAATTCCGACAGGTCTCACTGGGCTAAAATCAAGGAGCTGACAGGGCTGCATTCCTTTCTAGAGGCTCTAGAGGAGAATCCATTTCCTTACCAGCTTCTAAAGGCCGCCTGCATTTCTTGAGTCATGGGCCTCTCCTCCATCTTCAAAACCAGCCACATTGCGTCTCTTAGACCACTCTTCTGTAGTCGCATCTTCCTCTGACCACAGCCTAGATTGGGCCCACTTGGGTAATCCAGGATAATCTCCCCATCTCGAGATCCTTTAATCTAGTCACATCAGCAAAGTCCTTTTTGCCATGTAAGGCAACATATGCACAGGTAATGGGAATTAGGATGTGGACATCTTTTGGGGAGTGGGCGCTCTTCTGCCTACTACAAATATCATAATCTGGTTTACAATTTTAAGACTATTCTGGGTACAGTGGGGGTACAGATTAGAGGGATTATAGAGCAGAACTGGATAAAACATTAGCAGGCTGTTGCATTCTAGGTAAGAGATACTATTGTCTAGGACTAGGGTTGTGGTGGCAGATCAAAGAGAAAGATAAATTAGAGATGTACTTTGGAGGTAAACTTGGCAGACATAGTAATAGATTGGATGTGGGGCATGAGAAAATGTTACATTTGCAAAGTTGACACATATCTGTAACTATTGGGTCTGAAATCCTGAGGTGATAAAAGAGCCATTTATCAATGCAGGCAAGACTCTAGATAGATAAGGTTGAAGAGGATGATCAAGACTTTTATTTATTTTTTTATTATACTTGAGATGAAGGTTTACAGAGCAAACTAGTTTCTTATTAAACAATTAATACAGATATTGTTTTGAAACATTGGTTGCCAACCCCACAAAGTATCAACACTCTCCCCTTCTTGACCTTGGGTTCCTCATTACCAACTATACTGTCCCGTCCTGCCTTTATGTCCCTGCCCCAAGGCTGGTGTGCCCATTTAGTCTGGTTTTGTTTCATGGGCCTATCTAATCTTTGGCCGAAGGGTGAACCTCAGGAGTGACTTCAGTACTACATTAAAAGGGAGTCCAGGGGTCATACTCTCCGGGTTTCTCCAGTCTCTGTAAGACCAGTAAGCCTGGTCTTGTTTTTGTGTGTGAGTTAGAATTTTGTTCTACATTTTTCTGTAGCTCTGTACGGGACCCTCTATTGTGATCACTGTCAGAGCAGTAGGTGATGGTAGCTGGGCACCATCTAGTTGTGCTGGACTCAGTCTGGGGGAGGCCATGGTAATTGTGGTCCATTAGTCCTTTGGACTAATCTTTCCCTTTTATCTTTGGTTTTCTTCATTCTCCCTTACTCCAGATGGGGTGAGACCAGTGGAGTATCTTAGCGGCTCACAAGCTTTTAAGACCCCAGAAGCTACTCACCAAAGTAGGATGTAGAACATTTTCTTTACAAACTGTGTTATGCCAATTGAACTAGATGTTCCCTGAGGCTATGGTCCCCAGCCCTCAGCCTAGTAATTCGGTCCCTCAGGGAGTTTGGATGTGTCTATGGAGCTTCCGTGACGTTGCCCTGGTCAAGTTGTGCTGGCTTCCCCAGTACTGTGTACTGTCTTACCTTCCACCAAAGTTACCACTTATCTATTGTCTGTTTAGTGATTTTCCATCCCCACCCTTCCCCTTCCTCGTAACCATCAAAGATTGTTTCTTTTTGTGAGTAAACCTTTTCATGAGTTTTCATAGTGGTGGTCTCATACCATATTTGTCCTTTTGTGATTGACTTATTTCACTCAGCATAATGCCCTCCAGATTCATCCATGTTGTGAGATGTTATGCAGATTCATCATTGTTCTTTATTGTTGCATAGTATTCCATTGTTTGACTATACCATAATTTATTTATCCACTCATCTATTGATGGGCACTTAAGTTGTTTCCATCTTTTTGCTGTTGTGAACAATGCTGCAATGAACACGGGTTTGCATATGTCTATTCGTGTGACAGCTCTTATTTCTTTAAGATATATTCCTAGGAGTGGGATTGCCGGATCATATGGTATTTCTATTTCTAGCTTTCTAAGGAAGCACCATATCATTTTGCAAAATGATTGTACCATTTTGCATTCCCATCAGCAGTGCATAAGAGTTCCAGTCTCCCTGTAACCTCTCTGACATTTGTTATTTTCTATTTTTCTTATTTTGTGCGAGTAATGTCGAGGTGAGATGGTATCTCATTGTGGTTTTGATATGTATTTCTCTACTGGCTAGTGATTGCGACCATTTCCTCATGTGTCTGTTAGCCACCTGAATGTCTTCTTCAGTGAAGTGTCTGTCTGTTCATATCCTTTGCCCATTTTTTAATTGGATTATTTGTCTTTTTGTTGTAGAGGTGTTGGATTTTCCTGTAGATTTTAGAGATTATACCTTTATCAGATACATCATAGCCAAAATTTTTTTCCCAGTCTATAGGTTCTCTTTTTACTCTTTTGGTAAAGGCTTTTGATGAGCATAAGTGTTTAGTTTTTAGAAGATCCCAGTTGTCTAGCTTATCTTCTGGAGTTTCTGTGTTGTTAGTTATGGTTTATATCCTGTTAATACCATGAATCAGGGCCTCTAGTGTTGACCCTATTTTTTCTTCTATGATCTTTACAATTTTGGGTTTTCTATTTAGGTCTTTCATCCATTGCAAATTAGTTTTTGTGTATGGTGTGAGGTATGGGTCCTGTTTCATTTTTTTTGCAGATGGATAACCAGTTTTGCCAGCACCATTTGTTAAAAAGACTATCTTTTCCCCCATTTGATGGACTTTGGGCCCTTGCCGAAGATCAGGTGACTGTAGGTGGATGGATTTATATCTGTGTTCTCAATTCTGTTCCATTGGTCAATGTATCTGTCGTTGTATCAGTACCAGGCTGTTTTGACTACCGTAGCTGTATAGTAGGTTCTGAGGTCAGGTAGTGCAAGTCCTCCTACTTAATTCTTCTTCTTCAGTAGTGCTTTATGTATCCGGGGCATCTTCCCTTTCCATATAAAGTTAGTGATTAGTTTTTCCATCTCTTTAAAGAATGCTGTTGGTATTCAGGATTGCATTGTGTCTGTAAATTGCTTTGGGTAGAATTGACATTTTCACAATGGAGTCTATGTGTCCATGAGCATGGTATGTTTTTCCATTTATGTAGGTCTTGTTTGTTTTCTTGCAGTAGTGTTTTGTAGTTTTCTTGGTATAGGTCTTTTACATCCCTGGTTAGATTTATTCCTAAGTATTTTATTTTTTTAGGAGCTATTATAAATGGTGTTGTTTTCCTCATTTCTTTTTTGTCATTCTGTTTATTGGTGTATAGGAATCCAACTGATTTTTGTATGTTGATCTTGTATCCTGCTACTCTGCTGAATCTTTATATTAGTTCAAGTAGGTTTCTTATAGAGTCTTTTGAGATTTCTATGTATAGTGTCGTATCGTCTACAAATAGGGACAGTTTAATTTCTTCATTACCATTTTGGATGCCCTTTATTTCTTTTTCTTGCCTTGTTGCTCTAGCTAGGACTTCCAGCACAATGTTAAATAAGAGTGGTGATAAAGGGCAACCTTGTCTTGTTCTTGTTCTCAAGGGGAATGTTTTCAGCTTCTCTTCAGCTGTTGGTTTTATATAGATGCCCTTTATTATGTTGAGGAATTTCCCTTCTATACCTATTTTATTGGGCACTTTTATCAGGAATGGGTGTTGGACTTTGTGGAATGCCTTTTCTGCATCAATTGAGATGATCATGTGATTCTTTGATTTATGTGATGTATTACACTGATTGATTTTCTAATGTTGAACCATCCTTGCATAACTGGTATGAATCCCAGTTGATCATGGTGACTTCCATTTTAGATGTGCTAATTTTTAGATGTCTGTGGGAACTGTCTGAGCCTTTGGAAAGCTGAATCAAACAAGGACTTTGCAGGTGATAGCCTGATAGGATTATTAATGCTCAGAACACCCATAAGATTCACATTTTCCAGATGTAGTCCCTGCAACTCTGAAAGTGTGACTAACAGGACTTGTTGCTATTTGACCTGACCCAGAGCTTCCTCAGTGAGAAAAGCCCTATACTCAGGTATTTGTTGAAAATAATCAGCAGCAATTTTTTAACTTTGTAACTGTCCGAGGTAGCGATACTGGTTGGGGCAAACAAGCTTGGCCAAAAAATTTAAAAGGCAGATCCAAGGATGAGATGCCTGTATTCCTTGGTCTGTGCACATGCTCATGGAAGACCCAAGACAGCCTTAGTCTCTCACCTCTGGCTAACCCTGAGACCCTCTGCAATCAGGCAGTGAAAGCTAAGGCAGAGACGTAAACTGCGGGAGGGTTGAAAGTGTGCCTCCACACACACACAGACCCTCTTTGCAGAGGGTGGGAGACTTGTTGACTGAAGATACTGAAGGCAGTCTCTGTCCAGTCATTAGTGCCCACTCGCTGGCTGAGCAGACTTCAGTGAGAGTGCACATCACAGGGAAAATAGATTTTACAGAATTAGTTCAGGAAACCTACTAAAAAAACAGCTCAACAGCAGCAAAAGAACATAAATGACAACAAACTCTGGGGTGGAGCAGTCTCGTTTCCAGAATTGCAACATTATGTGATTTAAAATATCTAGTTTTCAACAAAAATCATGAGGCATTCAAAGAAAGAAGAAAGAAAGGTCCATACACAGGAAGAAAGGCAGTCAATAGAAACTGCCTCTGAGGAAGAGCAGATTGCAGACTTGCTAGACGAAGACTGTAAGCCAGCTATTATAAATATTCTGAAATAACTAAAGGAAACCGCTTCTAAAGAATTAAAGTATGAGAATGATATCTCACTAAATAGATAAAGAGAGAGAAATTTTTTTTTTTAAAAAAAGAGCCAAATAAAAATTCTGGAGTTGAAAATTACAATAACTGATGTAAAAAATTCACTCAAAGGGCTCAACAAAAGATTTGAGCTGGTAGAAAAAAATAGTAAGTGGACTTGAACATACATCAGTTGAGATTATCCAGTCTGAGGAACAGAACAAAAGAAAAGAATGAATAAAAATGGAAAGAGCCTCAGAGACCTGTGGGACACCATCAAGTGTGCCAACATACACATAATGGGAGTCCCTTTGGAGGGTGGTGGGGGAGAGGGAGAGAGGCTGAAAAAATACTTGAAGAAATTTTGGCCTGAAAACTTCCCACATTTGATGAAGATCATTGATACGCACATCCAAGAAGCTCAACACACTCACAGAGATCCACACCTAGACACAGCACAGTGGAAAGTTCAATTGGTGGAGCTTCCTTGGCAGTTCTGGGTATCTTGTGAATTATAATTTTGTCTATTATGGCATAACTTTTAGTAATGACTTTGTATTCCTGAATTTATGTACCTTTCATACGTTCAGTGTAGCAAACAAACAAAAAAAAAAGAAGCATATATAAATATTGCAAATAATTACTCAGTGCAGTGTAATATTTTGTTATATACAATGAACTTTAATAATAATTTTAAATCTTTTTATGTATGGCTTTTTCCTCTTTAGAGTCAAGGTTAGTCTTTATGTGACTTAATTAATTTGGTATTTTTGGACTTAATAAAAGCAAGTTAGTTATATACAGCTTTTTATATATTTTTTTAAATTAATCTACAGTGATTTAATTTGCTTAATATTGCTATTTGAAGAGCAAATGCTTAATCTTGGTGTAGTTTCTAGTTCCAAACTAACAAGTATCTCTTCTGTACATAACAAGGACCTGTATGTTTCTTTCATGTTATTCCTTACTTAGATAATTTGGAATATAGCAATTTGAGTAATTTAATAGGTCAGACATATTGAAACACTTCATAAATCACCGTAAAACAAGATTTTTGGAGGAAGGAATGTGACAAATGAGGTCACCATTTAGACATCATGTCATTTGCTGAACTTAACCCCATATTTTTCCCAAAATATATTAGATTCAATGAAAACTGGTAAGAAAAGGAGGCATCTGGCATCCAACTGCCTGCTTATGACAAGGTTAAGATTACTCAGGTTGGTAGTGTTTCCGTTTTGTATACTGACATGGCCTATTGCTACAGAAACTGATGAGAACTATTGAAAAGTTACAAGCTTGCTGTCATTGATATAACCTTCACAGATGCAATCATTTATACTTGCACTGCTGTTCCCGCTTAACTTCCTATTGAAGTGACGTGTGTTAAATCCTCAAAGTACTTTAGTGTTACAATGAACATTTTGAAAACATTAAGATATCTCAGCAGAAATTTATGTTATCAACTGAGAGCATGTTCTCTAAAAGATACTAATGCATACTGAGAAATCAAAGGTAGGTTTTTTGACTACTGATCAGTATTTTGTTTGCAGTTGCTATTATAAAATTTTCATTGGCATTTATTTTTACTTTTATAACATGATCACAGGGTATGATTTACAAAATACATTTACTTGAATAGAATTTTATATTGAATTATCAAAATTACTGTTTCCTTTTTGAAATCATTCTTTTATCAGTTATGGTAAAAATAAAATAAAGATTTTATGTACTCAGCAAATATTTTGACATGAGTCATTAGAGAATATTCTATTCTACTTTAATAAACTTTTCACAGCATTTTATAATTGAGATGGTAACATTTATATAGGGATTCCAAGTATATAGTTAATAAGTTACAGATTTCAATGTCCATTGAGAGCTAATTGGTTGAACAGAAAACCAAAAAATTGTATAATTGGTGATAAAAATCTTTAAATGTGGTAGCTTGTGAGACCAAATCGAATATTTCATTTTATTAGATATTTTGTTCGCTAAGGAAATTATTATATTTCAGTCCAATATAACTTGAAAAGCTTAAATATTTCATGTAGCCCTTAATATAAAAATATACCATAAATAAAAATACTTAGAGATCAAGCCAAGACTCTAGTCCAGATCTATAAATCAGCTACGTTCAGACTGAGTGCTCCGCTTCACCGTATGCTTTCTGATAATTAAACACAGAGAAGTTACACACCAACCGCTAATGGCAAAGATGAAGAAATTGAAGATTTCTGCCAACTTCTCAGTCTGAAATTGATCAAACATGCAATCAAGATGCACTGACAATTACTGATGATTGGAATGCAAAAGTTGGAAACGAAGGGTCAGTAGTTGGAAAATATATCCTTGATGATAGAAACAACGCAGGAGATCTCATGCTAGAATTTTGCAAGACTAAAGACATATTCATTGGAAATACCTGTTTTTCAACAACATAGACAGTGACTATACATGTGGACCTTGCCAGATGGAATACACGGGAATCAAATTGTCTACATCTGTGGAAAGAGACAATGGCAAAGCTCAATATCATCAGTCAGAACAAGTCCAGAGGCCGACTGTGGAACAGACCATCAACTGCTCATATGCAAGTTCAAGCTGAAGCTGTAGAAAATTAAAAGTCCAGGAGAACCAAAGTATGACTTTGAATATATCCCACCTGAATTTAGAGACCATCTCAAGAATAGACTTGACTCATTGAACACTAATGACCAAAGACCAGAAGAGTTATGGGATGACACCAAGGACATCATACATGAAGAAACCAAGAGGTCATTAAAAAGACAGGAAAGAAAGAAGAGACCAAAATAGATGTCAGAAGCGACTCTGAAACTTGCTCTTGGATGTAGAGTAGCTTAAGTGAATGGAAGAAATGATCACTTAAAAGAGCTGAACAGAAGATTTCAAAGGGCAGCTTGAGAAGACAAAGTAAAGTATTATAATGAAATGTGCAAGGACCTGGAGTTAGAAAATCAGGAGGGAAGAACACGCTCGGCATTTCTCAAGCTGAAAGAACTGGAGAAAAAATTGAAGCCTCGAGTTGCAATGTTGAAGGGCTCTATGGGCAAAATATTGAATGATGGAGGAAACATCAAAAGATGGAAGGAATACAGAGTCACTATACTGAAAAGGATTGGTCGACGTTCAGCCATTTCAGCAGGTGGCATATGATCAAGAACTGATGGTACTGAAGAAAGAGTCTAGGCTTCACTAAAGACATTGGCAACAAGGCTTCAGGAACTGACAGATACCAACAGAGATGTTTCAACAGACGGATGTCGCACTGGAAGCACCCACTCGTCTACGCCAAGAAACTTGGGAGAAAACTACCTGGCCAACCGACTGGAAGAGATCCATATTTGTGCCCATTCCAAAGAAAGGTGATCCAACAGAATGTGGAAATTATCAAACAATTTCATCAAAATCACAGAGGTAAAATTTTGCTGAAGATCATTCAAAAAGGGTTGCAGCAGTACATCGACAGGGAACTGCCAGAAATTCAAGCCAAATTCAGAAGAGGACGTGGAACCAGGGATATCATTGCTAATGTCGGATGGATCTTGGCTGAAAGCAGAGAATACCAGAGAGATGTTTACTTGTGTGTTATTGACTGTGCAAAGACATTCAACTGTGTGGATTATAACAAATTATGGATAACATTACAAAGAATGGAAATTCCAGAACAATTAATTGTGCTCATGCGGAACCTGTACATAGGCCAAGAGACAATCATTTGAAGAGAATAAGGGGATGCTTCCTGGTTTAAAATCAGGAAAGGTGTGCGTCAGGGTTGTATCCTTTCACCATACTTATTCAGTCTTTATGCTGAGCAAATAATCTGAGAAGGTGGGCTATATGAAGAAGAAAGCAGCTTCAGGATTGGAGGAAGATTCATTAATGACCTGCGATATGCAAATGACACAGTTTTACTAAAAGTAAAGAGGACCTGAAGCACTTCCTGATGAAGATCAAAGACTACAGTATGGATTACACCTCAACATAAAGAAAACGAAAGTCCTCACAACTGAACCAATAAGCAACATCATGATAAATGAAGAAAAGATTGAAGTTGTCTAGGATTTCATTTTACCTGGATCTGCTATGAACGCCCAGGGAAGCAGCAGTCTGGAAATGAAACTATTTATTGCACTGGGTAAATCTGCTGCAAAAGACCTCTTTAAAGTGTTTCTAACAGTAAAGAAGTCACTTTGAGGACTAAGGTGCGCCTGACCCAAGCCATAGTATTTTCAGTCGCCTCGCATGCAAAGGCTTGACAATAAATAAGGAAGACCAAAGAAGAATTGATGCCTTTGAATTATAGTGTGACAAAGAATATTGAAGATACCATGGGCTGCCAGAAGAATGAACAAATCTGTCTTAGAAGATGTACAGCCAGAATGATCTTTAGAAGCGAGGATGGTGAGACTTTGTCTCACATACTTTGGACATGTTATTAGGAGGGACCAATCCCTGGAAAAGGACATCATGCTTGGTAGAGGGTCAGCAAAAGAGAGGAAGACCCTCAACAAGATGGATTTACACAGTGGCTGCACCAGTGGGCTCAAGCATAACAGTGATGGTGAGGATGGGCAGGACCAGGCAGTGTTTCGATTTGTTGTACATCGGTCACCATGAGCCAGAACCGACTCGATGGCACTGAACAACAGCGACAACAGAGAAGCTAGCCCGTGGTAGTCATGACGACAATGTGATTTTTTTTGTTGTTACAGTTTGTGTTTTGTTCCTGTTTTGTAGTCCCTGTCCTACTGCCATAGAATTGTCATTACTGCTACTTCATTCCCTCCTGACTTTTCTGCCACAGTTTTTTTCTCTTCAAAAATATATAATCTACACATGCAAAGAGTTAAAATAAGTTAATTGGTCTCTTAACAGTGGAAATAACAGCCTCAGCTGTCTTATCTTCTCATTCTTAAACCTAAGCTATTTCATTAACTTCCAAAGTTTCAACTCTCACCTCAGTCTGAATTGTCCCCAAATGTCTGGCTGTACTTCTCTTGACCGACACATACGAATATCCCAGGGATACTGCAGACTTAATTAATTCAAAGTTTGATTCATTGTTCTACTGAAGCACCCTGCTCCTCTCGTGCTCTCTTTCCCAGTCAGTAGCGTATCACCCGTCTCTCCCTCTCTTGGTTTTTTCCCTTAAGATGGATATTTCGGAGGCGTGTTAATACTTTCCCCTCCTTTTCATTCTCACTGCTATTATTCTAATTTGTCTTAATATTCTGTGCCATATGGTTTTATGAAAAATTCCAAAGTGGTGTCTTTACCTCTCATTTTTCCTTCTCTAATGCTTTGCCACTAGCAGTGTTAAGATTCTCTCTCTTCTGAAAAGATTTATACTTTTATTATAATTTTGAATCTGGGGACCAATACAGAATAAGTCTACTCTGTTTTTTATTTGCTCAGACAGTGTTTGAATATTATTATCATGTTTCACATATTAATCTTTTAATTCTAACATCCTAGACCAAACAAACAAACAGAACTAAAAACTGTCTGATAAATATGAGGAAAACTACAATATAACACTGAATTGTGAGAAATTTATATTTCTTAATGAATTCAGATGAATATGGTATACTGGGAAGATGGAATAATATGAAGAAGTTATTTATTCCTAAATTAACATATGAGTTTAATACAATTTGCAGCAAAAGAAAAGAGTCATCAAAATAAAGAAAAGATTTTCTTTCTTTTGAAAACTTGACAAAATTTTTCTGAAATTAATCTGGAAAAATTAATAAATTTACATCCTCATCAGTTTTGAAAGCCATGACGTTAATCTCTTCAGGAAATTAACAACACTTTCCAATAGGGTCAAAGAGCTGGGTCCTGTTATTGAAGAACTCCCTTCACATTATGTTTAATTTTTTAGTTTGAGTGTATAGGTTTTAAGCCATTTTCATCCCACCAACAGCAGTATCATCCAAACAGCATTTCTCTGTGTTTCCCTAGAGGTTTCGTAAGAGGTGTGAGAACTGCTCCGCTGACATTGGGGTAGCCTGTTCCCCCTGCGCCTCTCCATTTCTGATCCTAATAACCTTTCGAAACAAGCAAAATACATAGGAGCTGTTTTGTAAAACTTACAGATCTTAAAGTTTGGAAGATATCTTACAAGTAATTTAGTCTACCCTTCTTATTTTACAAAGGAGAATACTTAACTATAAGCTAAAATAACACAAGAAACTAACATTTATTATCTACTTTGGGCTGGTTCTGCTGAAAATTTGTGTTTAGTATTTTAATACAGCCTTATTTTCCTTTCCGACATGACTCTATTAAAAGTTAAGAACTCTTATCATCCCGTCATACTGCTGAGGAGATTGCATCCTCAATTAGATCAAGTTTTCAAAGTCATCATTTAGAATTAGATAACTTTTCATTATATGGCAAATTTCATTATCTTGACCTTTGTATAATGAGATTTGATATGAATTTAAGATTTTTTTCATTTTAGCTGTTTTAATTGGTAATATTATAGTGTGTCAGATATGTGTATATATGTGTGTAAGTATATATATATATTTTTTTCCTGATTCAAGTTTCCACACATTAAAATTGATATTTATTCACAATGAGCATTAGTGCTCCAAAGTAGTTGTCCTTAAATGCCACATATAGACCGTTTAAATTTGTGAGAAGCGTTTTTCTGTTATTAAAGTCTTGATTCTTTTGATCTATCCTGATTGTCTGACATGGTCTACATTTTGCTGTTACCTTCAGAATTATATGTATTATGTGTATGTGATTTTAAATGATACATTCAAATACTTTAAATATTTCTATTAAACATACCTACTTTATTTTTATTATTGGTTATTGAAGTACCAAAGAAAGTGTAAAAATGACTTTACATTTTTAAGAACAGCACTGGAGAAGTATAAGAATGTCCCCTGCATGTTTGTTTAGTAGCTAACACTGAAAGGAGAAAAGGAGAACTTCAAACAGTAATTATTTATAAGCTGCCATCAGAAATTGTTACGGAAACGAGTTTCTGATGCTTTCGAAGGCATCGGTTTGATATGACAGATGATTTATAAAAGCAACAACTTTATGTTGAAGCTTACAGTATAAAATGTTAACAGGTATAAATGGATGATATGTTCTAATCAAGTTGTATTATGCACATACAGTTTTTGTTTCTTGCAGGTTTTATATTCTTTATCATATGAGAATATTCTATTAGTAATGCAGGGGTTTCGCTTGTAAAGCTTTTTTTTTTAAAAAAAAACAACTTTTTTTTTTCCATTACAGAAACACCTGCTGCATTTCCAGACACGGTAAAGGAAAAAGACACACCCACTCCTGGCGAGGACGTTCAGATAGAAAGTTCCATTCCTCATACAGATTCAGGAATTGGAGAGGAGCAAGTAGCCAGCCTTCTGAATGGGGCAGAAATAGAGACCAGCGCAGGCCCTGATGCCATGAGTGAACTGCTGTCCACTTTGTCCTCTGAAGTGAAAAAATCACAGGAGAGCTTAACTGAGAACCCCAGTGAGATGATGAAGCCGGCACCATCCATCTCTAGCATCAGTCAAAGCAAAGGCATCAATGTCAAGGAGATACTGAAAAGCCTTGTGGCTGCCCCCGTTGAAATTGCCGAATGTGGCCCTGAGCCCATCCCGTACCCAGATCCATCACTGAAGAGAGAAGCGCAGGCCATTCTCCCTATGCAGTTCCACTCCTTTGACAGGTAGGTACTGAATGAACTCTCCACTCCCAGTGCTCTAGACATGGCAGGAAAATTGGAGTCTGAACAGACGGACAGGTCAAGAGAGGTCCTGAGACTGTGTACTTGTGAAGACAGATCCTCATCATGCTGTTGTTGTTAGCTGCTGTCTAGGCGATTCTGACTTTACAATGACCAGCAAAGTGATGGAGCCCTGGTGGCGCAGTGGTTAAGAGCTACAGCTGCTTACCCACAGGTTGGCAGTTTGAATCCACCAGCTGCTCCTTGGAAACCCTATGGGGCATTTCCACTCTGTCCTATAGGGTCGCTGTGAGTCAGAATCCACTTGACAGCAACGGGTTTGGATTTTGGTTTTATCGAAGTGACAGCCAACTGGATTGTTCTCATAGTAAGGCATCAGAGGTGTAGCGAGGGGGTTAAAAACCAAAAAACCAAACCCATTGCCTTCAAGTCAGTTCCAACTCATAACGATCCTATAGGGCAGAGTAGAACTACCCCATACGGTTTCCAAGGAGTGGCTGGTGGATTCGAACTGTCTACTTTTTGGTAAACAGCCTGAGCTCTTAACCACTGTGCCACCAGGGCTTAGAGGGGGCATTTGCCCCAAGGCGCAAGTCCAAGGGGGCACCAGACTAGGCCAGCCAGGGAATCACCACCGCCCGCCGAACCCTCCACCCTCCACCACAGTCAAGGGGCGTGGGGGCAAACCTAGAGAGTGCCCCTGTGAGGCGTATCCGTAATACATCCCAGAGAAGGGTTTCGGTCTGGTCTGGTAGACAGCACACTGACCTGGAAACGGAACCCTGGATTCCGGCTCTGACGCACCATCAAGTGACCGCAGTGCGTTGCAGACGGCGTCTTCTCTCTTCAGACTGGAACTGTTTGTGTAAAAGAGGAGGAGAAGATAGGCCAGAGCTCTCCAAGGCGGTTCTGGCTCTGAAATTCTATTACAGTGTTATAGAAATCTGTAATAATTATTGGAGCTTAAATAGCCTACTTTAAGTAATAGAATTCAAGTTGAACATTTAAATGCAAGTATATGGAAAGGAGAAGAAATTGTGGTCACCTTGCTCTGGGCCATCCAGTGCCAGTGCAGCAGCTATGTTTGGAGGCGTGTGTTTGGAAGTAAGATTGACAAAAGGCATTTTAGGTTTCTAAATACTTAGAACACGGTTTATTTATCTACATTACAATGTTAAATCATACAAGAAGTTTTAGCTGAAGAACAGCTAATTCTTTTTCTGTTCCAGAATACAGTCAATAAAATGATAGTTCACAAAAGCAGAATAAAACAAGGTATTTTAGAACCAAAGAGTTTGTGCATGTAATACATCCTACTATTTAAAAACATGTGCAGCTTAGAAAAATATTTTAGACAGTCACTAATTACTAACAATATTACTTAACTTTGAACACTAGGATTGGTGCATATTCCAGACTATGTTTGCATGTTAATGTATAAACTAAAGATTTATTGGTTTAACATCTGAATCAAATCATTGTTACTGATGTTTAAGAACACATTGATATACATATGAAAATGTGTTTTATACATGTATATACATTCCACTGCTGTAGAGTCAATTCCGACTCATAGCGACCCCATAGGACAGAGCAGAACTGCCCCTTAGGGTTTCCAAGACTGTAATCTTTACAGAAGCAGACCGCCCGCCATAGCTTTCTCATACAAATATGTATATATGTTTGAGGTGGTTGACAAGTAGGTGCTTTTTGTTTTTAGAACTGTTTTAGAGAGATAAGATCAAGTTGGGAAATCAAATGATTCTTAAACTGGATTATCAAAATAAATATATAGTCAAAATGCAATATATATTTCATATTGCTTTCTCTGAATTAGCCAAACTACTTTGTCCAAAGCAGAGACAGTAATGTTTTAATGTTCCGGGGTAGCTGTGTGACAGTAAAGCATTTTCACTTAGGTGGAATGATCTTTTTCATAAGCAAATATAATTACTACTTTTCCTATAAACACGTAGCCAGTGTCCAACAGCTATTTCTTGAAAATCTGTTATAAAAGCACTTGGTGTAAGTTAGTATGTGGGAAACAAAGATAAATGAAATCACTTTGTCTTCCATGAGCTTACAGAGTAGTAGAAAGAGTTGAGATGTTTACAAATAATTGTCATATAAGATAACTTATGTTATGTTGAAAGTTTTAAAAAAAGTAAAGGCAAAGAAATGACACTTTAAAAATGTAGAATTTTTTGTTTATTTCTCTTTATACTTTGTGTGAATGTTATATTCGGGTGTTCGTTCATATAGTTCTGTGGATGCTCCTGCAATTTCCGGTGGATGTCTTCTATTTCACATATTTGGCTTATGCTCCCAGGATGTACGTGTATGTGTGCTTATGAGTGTGCATACACATGTAAGTGTGTGCATTTTTATGTATCTGTACATCGGTGTCTAAGTAAATGTTACAGTGATTTAACCCAGGACCATTTCCAATTTAATTTTCAATTATATGTTTACATTTTGTTAAAATACAAAATAATAAACACAGAGAATTATTGTGATTTGTGTAAAAGAATCACATGAAATAAAGATTAAGGAAAATATCTTTGTTTGAATACAGATTATCTTTAGAATGCTTTTTTTTCCATTAAAACTTAAGAAAGCAGTCACCTGAGTGCCACTATTCCTAGCTACTCAAAATTTATTATGCTTTTGAGAATATTGCTTTAAAAAAATGGAACTTTCCATTGCTCCTGGTAGCATTTGTGCAAAATGCAATGGGGGTGGAATCATTATTCTGAATTGCCTAAGTAGAAATGAAATGGAAGAGCACAAAGCATATTTCAGTTCTTAGGAAGAGGGTCTCCAGTGTAGTTAATGTATGCAGTCGCGCCAGTACTATCAGATGTAAATGATGAGGTGATATTGATGAAAGGAGGGGATTGAGGTCTCAGGGGCGCTGATGACGGATTGAACAGAAGCGGCCTTGCGCTGCCCGTAACTCAAGTCTGTCGTCTTCACTGCTCAAAGCCATAATGGGAGGTGGCAGTCTGAAATGAGTTGCCACGGCAGAGAGTATTATTTTTGAAATGCTTTCACACAAATCACTAGGCCCTGCATACAACTTAGTTCCATGCTTTAATGTCATCAGGAGGCACAAATTGGTGTGTCTAATTGTTTGCCACCTGCCAGCAAAATGAGCTGCCAGCCGGCCAGACGGGTTGGGTTGTCTGTCAGCCATTCAATAGATTGAGAGTGACAACATCAAAAATGTAACTTCAAACTCGGAGGCATTGAGTAGCTTTGCAGAGACATCATCCCCACAAGTGCTCTGGACAACTGCATTTTTCAATTATATTTCCAATATATTGCTACCATTTGCCTTATCTGTCTTAAGATAGCTGTAGTTACATTATGAGGTATATAAACATATTTCTGAAGCACTAAAGTCTGAAATCCAAGTTATGACATGTCTTTTAACATCAGACTGAATTCCTTGCAAACAGGATCCAAGGTGACAGGCTTTAGAACTGAAGTCCTGAATGCTACGAGTTTCAGACACAGAATTATAATGGGTCTTACTCTGTCCGCCAATAATGTATTTTTCATTTGTAGCTTTAGTTGCAAAATAGATATAAACTTAGTTGCTTGTTTTTTTGTAACAAGTCATACTTCCTAATAATATTGTGTAGACTCAGTGAAATCACCTAGACTTTTACATTTGTAACCAGTAGTTGTATGAGTTCTATTGCAAAGATGCTAACAATGCATTCTTTATACTGATTCTAGGTTGTCCTTTTGGAAATAACTCTCTAAAACAACTGCTGCAATTTGAGCTCTGTTAACTTCGGTTCTGTACAGGTCATTTCTCCCTACGCAGACTGGAGCACTGCTGAATTTCACTGTTTTGAAGTTTATAGTATCATTTTATTTATGTAACATCAAATTTTAGGAATATTTAAACTTAACTAAAAAGTTTTTAGTATTAAATGTTTCATCAGATTGTATTATGAAATATTGTATAAATATCCACATATGTAGAAAGTACTGATATTTTTTCTTTTATTTCCCCCAGTCATCTGTGCAGATTTAAGTACATGTCTTTCATTTCCCTGAGGGAACAAACGTGTGTATTTATGACATGTAAAGCACTGAAAAGGCCAAGATCCTCTGGTGCTGTCGGGTAGTAAGGGAACACTACCTATATGTGATCACAGGAGATAAAAAGTATGAAGCTATAACAGTTTTTTACCTATATGTGATCACAGGAGATAAAAGTATGAAGCTATAACACTTTTTCTCCAATGTCCTAGTACTGGGAGGGAAATAAAAAAATTTATCAGTTTTATTTCTAACAGAAAAACTTAGTAATTTCATTTTAGAATTTACAAATCAAGTTGCAGATTTCTCAAACAGTACCGTCTCTTTTGATATATTTCTATACAGGTTTTATGGTTTATAAGATATTCTAGATTAGCTATTTTTAATATATTGGTAACTGTAACTTACAGATTGAGGGAGCGCTTTTCTCTAAAAACCCCAATTAATCTTTTGCCTTGTATTTTAAACTAAAATTTAATGTTATATATCTATGCACTTTCCATCTTTTAAGAATTTAGTATAAATCTGTGATTTAGCTCAGTCTTAATTTCCTGCAGTTTCCTCACATCCCCTTAGTTGGGACAAAAGACAGAAAAAGCCGGGGAAATGTTCTTCTCCATGCATTTTAATGGTTGTTATGTTTTAATGAATTGGTTTTTAAGTCTAGGATCTCACTAAAGCTTATAATTGTGTTGCTCCTTTGGATAACAAACCTCAGCCTTTCATAATTGTTGCTTTACCCCTTTTACTTATGTTTGTTTAAATAGTAATACTGAGTTCTATATGCTCAGGCAAACCAGTATGCATTTTTTTCCTCAAACTTTTAGTATACTTGCTTCCAAGTGGTTCATTCTCTGAAAAAGAACATCTCCAAAATAAAATCTTTCTTGTAAATAATAACAATACAGGACAAAAAAAAAAAAAAAAGCAGTTTAGATAGCCTTCATATCATTAACCCTAAAGAATAAGCTTATGCTAGGTATTTTCTCTCCAGTTTCATTAGCTTTTTTTTATGTTGGTTTTTGTGCTGCCACCTCGCTTGAGACCCTGTCCATTCCCACTGATGCCTTCTGCAGCTCCTGACTGACCTCACTGTGTCCAAGTGTTTTGTTTTCTTCTCCCCTAAATTTCTCTTCCACATTTGTGCTAGAGACATTTTTCTTAGATGCAAAACTGATGAAGATTCAGAAATGAGTTCTTATCATTAACACAATAAAGGAACAACTTCTTAGTTTGGAATATAACATCCTCACTTCTCACCAGCATAGGAGCTATCCATAGGTCCTTCAGCCTTCAACCAGGTTTTGCCAAGTTTTGACTGTTGGACTTCTGTGTTCATTTCTCCACTTGGCTACTTCCTGTGTATCCTTTTAGACTCAGCCTAGTCTTCTCTGAAGCTGTGTGTCCTTTGTGCTCCTCAAAGACCCTGTGCATAACCCTGATCAGAGCAATGCCTGAAATACATCACACAGTTGATTCGTCTGTCTGCTATGTCTCTTCCAAGTCCTGCCAGGGTGTGAAATATGTTGTACTTGCCTTTGTATCCCCTAAATTGTCAGGGTGGTTGTAGTCGCAGACCCTGCCAATGTGCAATAAATGTTATGGGAAAGAAAGAAAATAAATAAATAAAAGGATCCTATAGTGTACTACAAATAAGTACAGAGCTCTCTTGCCTTAGTAAGTCACTGAGTATTTAAAAGCCCTTTTTATGTTGAGTATCTCACTTTGAATTTAGGACAGACCTTGAGACACACATATGAAGTATTAACCTTGTTTTACAAAATTCAAGAAACTACTTAATGGAACCCCCACAACACCCTATCCTAGGAACCCTTCTCCTATCTAATTGTACTCACCTCTTTAGTGATTTCATTCACTTTCCTGGAGTTTTCTGCACGTGTAGCGTCTGTATGCTGACGACTCCAAAATTTGTATCTCAGCCCAAACCTCTCTCCTAACTAGGGACTTATCTATCCAATTTGACATTGCTGCTTGAATAACTAATAACAAACACAAAAAATAGGTATAGAAAACCTGCCCCCACCATAGTCTGCCCTGACTTAGCTAGTGTCAACTCTGCCCTTTGAGTTAAGACAAGCATCTTTGTATCACCTGTGGGTTTTCTCTCACCCCTTTCAGCACATCTGCAAATCCTGTTCCTCTGCCTTCTTAACAGAGCCAACATGTGACCCATTCTCTCCAGTTTCACTTTCCCATTCTGATCCAAACCTTCATCATTTCTTGCCTATATATTATTGCAGTGTTCTCCTAACCAGCCTCCCCGATTTCACCCTTGTCCCCCTTATGTCTTTTCTCAACGTAGCAGCCAGAGTGATCCTGTTACAACCAGTGGTCATACTCCGCCTCTGTTCATAGGACTTAATGGCTTCTCCTACCACTCTGAGGAAAAGCCAGCATCTTTCCAATGGACTGCAAGGACCTGTGGGCTGAGCCTATTAACTGTTCTAAAAAACTGCATCTCTCTTTTTTTTAAATTTTATTTTATTGTTGTCGTTGAGAATATACACAGCAAAACATACACCAGTTCAACAGTTTTTACATGTACAATTCAGTGACGTTGATGACATTCTTCAAGTTGTGCAACCATTCTCACCCTCCTTTCTGAGTTGCTCCTCCCCCATTGACATAAACTCACTTCTCCCTAAGGTTCCTATCCAATTTTAGAGTTGCT
This sequence comes from Trichechus manatus latirostris, assembly GCF_000243295.1. Classification (NCBI taxonomy): domain Eukaryota; kingdom Metazoa; phylum Chordata; class Mammalia; order Sirenia; family Trichechidae; genus Trichechus; species Trichechus manatus. Next base: position 6,145,865 of record NW_004444089.1, read on the forward strand.
GTTGTCAGTTTGATCCCATATAGATAGTTCTTAAAAGAGCACAGTGCTCAAGGCAGACGTTCTTTACTAGTTAAGCTAAACTATTGTTTAGTTTTAAGAAGACTTCAAGATATATTTTTGGTTTAAGATTTAAAGATTATCTAAGGACAATAGCTTCAGGGGTTCCTCCAGCTTCAATGGCTCCAGAAATTCTGGAATCCATGAGAATTTGAAATTCTGTTCCGCATTTTCCTCCTTTTGATCAGGATTCTTCTATGGAATCTTTGATCAAAATGTTCAGTAATGGTTGCCGGGCACCATCCAGTTTCTCTGGTCTCACAGCAAAGGAGACAGTTGTTCATGGAGGCAGTTATCCACACGTTCCATTTCTTCCTCCTAGTTCTGAGTCTCCTTTCTCTGTTGCTCCGGGTGAACAGAGAACAGTTGTTGTGCCTTGGATGGCTGCCACCACATTTCTTAACACTCTCCACATTGCTCAGTTTTTTCTCGGCCTGTGGCACTCTTCCCACATCCTCATGGCTTGCCATTTTACCTCCTGTAGTATTCACTCAAATGTCCCCTCTTCAGTGTGTCTTCTCCTTCCAACAGTGCTCTCTGTTCCTGTTCTGTGTTTATTTTTCTTGTGTCACTTACCTCCTGATGTGTACTGTGTTTACCCATTTGTGTGATTATATTTCTGTCTCTCCATATTGGCATGTAAGCTCCATGAGGGCAGGAATTTTGTCTGTTCTGTGGATTGCTGTGTCTCCAGAACTTGGAACAGTCCTTGACACATAGTTGGAGTTCAGTAAATATTTGTTGAATGAATGAGTGAATGAATGAATGAATTTTAGATTACAACCTAGATCTCTGGCTTTGAGGTAGGATAAAATAGGATAAATTCAGTGATGGAAAAATTACTGCTTGTATTTATCACTTAATGTATTACACAACATATAATCAATCACTCACTGAAAAATCTTGCTGAAGTGATTGAATTATTTCCCAGCTTGCACTATTTTGGTGATAACTTTTACAGCCTCGAAGTATGTATAGATTGTATGTAGTATGAGACAGAAGCATGCCGTCCCTGAAGGGTGCATGTGGCGGCGTGGGGTCCGGGTGTGGGCGGTGTGATGACAGATACATCTGAAGAGCAGAATACGTTAGTAGTTTATGTCAGTAGCTCTGGACATTTCTATTACGATATCTTTTTTTTTTTTTTTTTTTGCCAATTCAGCAATTTCTGTTATGTATAATTCAGTGACAGTGATTACATTCTTCATGGTGTGCAACCATTATCAGTATCCTTTTCTGAATTATTCCACCATTAACATGAACTCAATGCCCTCTAAGCAAACACTCCCCTCTCCACCTCCCTCCCACCTCTGGGAGCCACTAATAAGCTTTCGTGTTTATATATTTGCTGATTTCCTATAAGTGAGATCATATAGTTGTTGTCTTTTTGTGACTGACTGTTCTCACTCAGCATAATATTTTCCAGGTTCCCTTATATCATGGCATGTTATGATATCTTTTTCAAATTCTGATAAAAATTACATGTTCGCCCTAGAAAAAATGTATATTCTGCCCAAATTTGTGTATGTTTTAGGGTATTTATGCACCCTAAATAGGAACCCACAGTGAGTACCTACAGAGATTCATAGGTAAGACTTTTTGATAAGGTAAGTGGAATAGGTAACCAAGTGGGAAATAATTGAATAATAATCTGATAAAAGATTTTGTAAAGGAGTTGGAAATGTTTACTTTCATATACAAGTAGTGTTGAATGCAAAATACCATTCTACAGGGCAACTCATGTATTCTCAACACGTAATGGTAAGTGTGAACTTTCAAAGTATTTCAAAATAAATTGCTTAGGTCTGAGAATTGTTTGAGGTGGTGGAGAATGGGTAATGCTGGTGAAAGGATGATAGTAAGGCCAAGAATGGTCAGCTCTCTGATTCTACATAAATGTGGCCTTAAGAATCAAAGGGAAAATATTAGTTTTTATAAGTACATAAAACTGGAGATTCAAAAAGAATCCGAGAAATCAGTCAAATCCAGCTTCCCACCTCTCAACAAAACTCTTTTAATGTGGTCATCCCAACCATGTGAACACTTCTCAAGCTCATAAAAATTACAAGAATTCTTCTTTCTGTTGGTCCTAATTTGGCATTTGGAGACATATGGAAGCATATTCTTTTTTTTTTTTTTTATCATTTACTTTCAGATTTTTAAAAATTGCTATCTTTTTTCTCATTTTCCTACTATAATTTTCTAGTCCTTTCAGCCTTTCCTCCTATGACTTGTTCCCAGGTCTGCTGTCATCCTAACTGCTCTCGTATGGACTTGACTTGTTGTTGTATGCCATTGAGGTGATTCCCACTCATAGCGACCCTATATGACAGAGTAGAACTGCCTCAGGGGTTTCTTGGCTGTAATTTTTATGGGAGCAGATTGCCAGGTCTTTTTTGCCTTAGAGCTGTTGGGGGGTTGAACCACCTATCTTTCAGTTAGCAGCCAAGCACTTAACTGTTGTGCCACCAGGGCTCCTTATGGACTTGATCTTGTTTATCACTGTTCTTGAAATGTAGTGCCTAAAACTACACACAGAATTTTGCTTATGAGGTCTGACAGTAGCACAGTGTACCAGGACTGTGGCTTCTTTGGATCTGGGCACTGTTGCTGATGTAGGCCCAGACACATCAGCTCTTTTGGGAGCCATAGAAGACTGATAACAGCTTAAATTTATGGACGACTTACAGTGTTGCGTGCAGTATGCTAAACGCTTTATATCCATGATATCCGTTTATCCTCATAACACTGTTATAAGGTATTCACTATTATGAATGTCATTTTAAAGGTGAGAAATTTGGAGCTTAGAGAGATTAACCTTGCCTCAGACCACACAGCTAGTAATTGTTGGGTATAGAATTGTAACCCAGGTCTATCTGGTGGTGCAGGCTGGGCTTTTAGCCACTGTGCCCACGTATTTATATGCCATCTCATACTGTCAAACTTGTGAATTTGACATCAGTGAAATGTTGCAAGCCATTAAGTCGGATGCTTTCAGTTTTTGGTAGATAGGTTTTTAAGTTTTTGTTTTTTTTTCTTGCATTTTATTTATAAACCATCATTAAAAAATGGTGAGATTTCCTTTTTTTCCTCATTCATATAACTTATTTCTCAGAATATAATTTATTTCTCATACCCTCTATACTCAACAAGGTATCTGTGGTAATCTGTTATAGTTTGTGCCCGAGGCTGGTAACTTTCTGTTACTCAGGGGTCTGTAGTAACAGCTTTTCCACCATCTACAAATCCGACTTACAGCAATCTCAATCAGCCCATATGTCTTCATTTTATCCGTAAGGGTGTTATGCGTGAGTAGAAAAAAAAATGTTATAATTTCACTAATTATTAGTTTTCAGATCAATAATGGATGATTTTGTCTTCTTGCTAGATAACCAGTGAGATGGTTCATCTCGCATTAGTTTAGAAATTTAGAGAGGAATTTTGATGATAAACCAAAATAAATTAGTTAATCTTATTTTTTTCTTTACTGATCTTTATGCAGATCATTATAACTATATACCGTATATCCTATAGGCAGAAAGGTATTTCAGTATATATAATGGTAACAATTATTAACATTTATAAGACACCTCATAATTGAAGAAGTTCTTTTAAACACAGTCTTATTTAAAATACCTCCCCAGTTATATGTGAAGTAGGTGGCATTAAAACCAGTGACCATTGAGTTGACTCCAACTCATGACAACCGCACGTGTGTCAGCGTAGAACTGTGCTCCCTCAGGCTTTCAATGGCTGAGTTTCCAGAAGGAGATTGCCAGGCCTTTCTTTTTCTGAGGTGCCTCTGGGTGGACTCTAACCTCCAACCTTTTAGTTAGCTGCCAAGTGTGTTCACCACCCAGGGACTCCAGGTGGCATTAGTCTTGCCATTTTTACAGTGAGGAAACTGAAGTTTAGAATCACACAGCTTGAGAGTGATCTCCCTCTCAAGACTTAGTATGTCCCTCCATATCCTATATAGCTTCCATGGCGTCACCTTCCTTCTCAGTGACGTAAACGAAGGACCTAGATGAAGACTGGCCGTTATAGGCAGTGAAAACGTAATGTGTCCTCTTGGTAAATTGTTAGGATAGTTGAGAGTTCAAAGTTGAATCTAATGAATTTTATTCCATCTATTAAGAGAAAAGAAGAAAATATCCAGAAAGAGATAATGAAAAAAGGTGTTTTGTTTTTTATTAACTTTGGCATGAGGATAACTACTTAAGATTGTAATACTTCAGTCACAAAAAAACGGTTAAGTACTCCTAAAATTGAGAATAGTATTACAAATTTAGATCTGGACATTGAAGAAGTCACTGAAGACATTAGCATAAATGATTTCTTTGAAAAACAATATAGAAAAACTGTTGATATGAAGGAAATTTAAGCCATAGACTGCTGACTTATTTGAGAATGAGCCATGAGACATGAGATAGTTTCCTTTAAATTGAGCTTTTTCATGGGAAAATTATAAACTATGCATGCATTAAAAAGGCCTAGTTCAGGTTGGATATTTTTGTACCACCCATCACCAGTTTTCAGGCAATACTTTTGTGCTTAATACATTTCATACACGTGTTTTCTAGGTAAATAAATTCATTGATGGTTGAGTAATGTCTGGAACACGTTTGTTAAATGAAGTGTGCAGTGCTGTGAACTTGGAGAAGAGTGAAGCTTTGCGGCAAGGCAATATAGATGCTTATTAGAGAAAGTTCCCTTCATTCATATTCTAAACTGACTTCTAATCACATTTATTATTTAAGATCAACACAGTGTCAAATTCAGAAATATGTATAAAATTTATTTAAATTGTACTAAAGAAACGTAGGAAAAGTATTGAACTCCTGTGACTGAAATGTCAAGGTTTAAATGCTAAATAGATCTCTGACCAGATTCCAAATGCACGATCCTAGTTCCCTTCTACAGCATTGTAATGCTATTCCTGCTACAAAAAACATCATTTTTTCCAGAAAAGTAAAACATAACCTCATTATGCCCTTAGATGTTATCAGGTGTTCTTGGTTTAGTTTTTAGCTTTACCATGAAGACACTTAGAATTTAGATTTCAAAGGTTTTTATGTTCGAATGTTTTACAACTAAAGAATATGTTAAAGATAAATGAACATTTTATGTATATTTTGCCCAAAAACACTATAGGTAAAATCTGCTAATTTGAGGGCACGTTTTCTCCAATATTACCAGCTTCGTGATTACAGTCTGAGTGTGTCTTTAGAGGTTTGCAAACTCTAGATTCTACATAAACGTTTACCCAGTGAAATATAGTAGTCAGTGTGCTTTGCCAGTATATCCTTAATGTCCATGTTCTTGTCACTAAAGAAGTTGGGTTCAGGAATTAAGAAAAAAAGAAAGAAAGAAATTTGATACTGCCTTACGTGTATTCACCACAGCGGGATTAGAATTCATCGTAAATGTTGCATCTTTTGTTTTCCGTTTCTTTCCTGCAGGAGTGTGGTGGTGCCTGTGAAGAAGCCCCCTCCTGGGAGTCTAGCGGTGAACACCGTAGGAACCACCCCTGCTGGAGGCGGCCTGTCCACAGGCAGTACCTCTAACATATTCGCTGCCACTGGAGCTACACCAAAAAGTATGATTAATACAACAGGTATCGTCCTTATATATTTTTGTGATGCCGCATCTTTTTCTTTCTGTTTTCTATATCTTCATTTTTCTGCTTATTTGATCTTAAAAAGTAAAGTTCCCTGATCATTTAAGATTGTCTTAAACTTTAAGAGGGTTGTGCTTTATGTTAGTGTTTTTCGGAACTCGTCCGTAGTTCCAGGGTGCCTTTGTCAGTGGCCATTTTAGAGGACTCTGTTGTTTTGTTTCGAGGCTTTTGAAAACGCAGAGTGCTCTTTACTCTCAGAGTGAAATCTGGATAGTGGGACACGTTTGGGGAGCAAAAGCCAAAGATGATTTAAACACTCAAGTTTAATATGTGAACATCAGTGAGTTGTATCAGGAGTAGCAAAGTGCACTGAGAATGTTTGTGGAAGAGGATGGATTTGGTGACATTTACTGGCTGCATCCTAATGTGTATTCTCTGCGAAATCCCCTACGGGAAGGCACAGCTCCTCTGAGATCCTTGACAATAAGCAGAGCCTCAACTTGATCAAATGTGAACCAGTGGCACTGAATTAATTTACACACTTAGATTACAGTTGTGTTCAATTTGTTGTCCAACTTTTCCTAATGATTCTAGGAACAGAAAATTCCAAATCACAACAAATTTTAAAAGCCTGAATGAGATAACCTTTTTTTTTAAATTTCCAGAAAATGTTCCTGTTGGTTATTAGCTAAATAAATCCTTACCCAGATCTTTGTGATTCCATTTTAGGTATTTATACAACGCAAGATGATCCCAGACTTTTCTTCCCTGACTATAATAGTCTTCTCTTCTCCAAACTGTATAGCCTTGAACTTTTCCATCTATTTCATGACTTAGAATCTTCCCACTTTCATTGATTTTGTAGCTCTTCTTTGTGCTTTCTGTATCTATCTTGTTTATCACACCACCTGAGTCTGAAATATCATGAACAAGGCATTTATGGGGTTGTTGTAAGTAGAATGTACTCTATCAAGCATATTTATTTTAGCATATAACTATCATCAGTAACATTGTGTTAAAGAAGAAAACATCTTTGGTTTATCTAAATTATACACGAGTATTTATATCTGACTTGCCTGAAGACTTTATATAAAGTCTTTCTTTCCAGGTTACAATCTTGTTCTTTACGTCCATTCTGCTTTCTAGAAGGAGGAATAATAGTTACTCTTTTTACTGAAGTACATACTCCAAAAGTTTAAGGTTTTTAAAATATGGCAGTGTAGTTGGAAAAAACAAACAAACCCTGTATTTGTTTTTGTTTATTAAAGAACTTCTTATTTTTGTTACAAGGTAGGTAAATGAAACATTAAATCAGCACCTTTTTATCTTTGTGTGAGACAAGTGATGATGCTTCCTTCTATTTTTTGTATGAAGATTAATAGACACACGAAGTGACATCAGCAAAAGAAGAGTGTTAGTGTGAGTGTGTAATAGTACAAGGAAATAGAAAATGTGAGTAAGAAACAGCCTTCTTAGAAACTCACACACACATGCATATATATATACATGTACACATGCAGAACTGTGGGCCAGATGTCCAGTTTATTTGTTGACAGATGGATGCTGTATAAATCGGTGGTGGAAATACTGCTGAGCAATTCAGTTTTATGGGAAATAATACAAGATATAATAGTATCTAGGAACACTAGATGTCCCTCAACTGCACAACTATTTAATATACTTAACCTGGTGTATTATAGAAAGATCTTTTCTAAAATGGCATCTTCACACCTTTGTGGAAAACTCCTTATTTTAAAATCAGGTAGAGTTACACTCATTAAAGCCCCTTTTAAGCAGTCATTTTATCAAAAGGAGCAATTGATGCCACAGTGTCACAAATTTAGGCTCAGACAATTTATTGTAAATTATATCTTAGGTGACAAAAATGAAAAAATTTATAACAGCAACAAAAAGGGATGAATTTTCAACATCTAAATTTGCTTTGTTTTATTAGTCTCATTTTTTCCAAAATTATTTTCATTTGTTGATGTCTTTTATTTGTACCCCATTTGTAACATGTACTTTTGTAGATTAACATAAGTAAATTTTAATGCAACAAGCTGTTATTTATATTTTTAAAGAGTTATTAGTATACTAATGGCCAAATAATTAATTGTCAAATTCCGTTTTGAAATTCAGATGAGTAATTACTTTCAGAATCAGGAAGTAACGATGTAATTAAAATTATTTTGTTAAATAAAATTTATGTTTCAGGCTGACATTGTTGTCTTGGGAACAGGTGCTGTGGATTCAGGGTCCTCCTCCTCTTCCTCCTCTTCTAGTTTTGTGAACGGCGCCACCAGCAAAAACCTCCCAGCTGTGCAGACCGTCGCCCCCATGCCGGAAGATTCAGCTGAGAACACGAGGTGCGCACAGCTGTTCTGCTACTCATTTTATGCTCTCTCTTTCCTAGTGAAACAGTGTGCAATAGATACACAGGTACAGTTAAGAATTCTTGAGAATGTCGATGGATTATGCTTTTTGAGACTGCATTTTATAAGTAACTGTTTTGCTTTTTTCTTTTCTAAATCAGTGAGTGTTGTTATGTTTCAGAGTCTAAACTGAGAGGTCTTGAGTGCTTTTCATACGCTGACCTCCGTAGAACTGTAAGCCATTATTGTACCATGAATGTTAGGACTTCCAAAAAAGGTTAAAAACGTGTTCAAATAGTAACAACATAAAACTGGGCATTTGTGAGGTGGTGATGAAAGTTTAAAATATACACTTTTTAAATGAGTCAGTGCCCCAGTAAGTTATGTACCTCACGTAACTGGAGCTCTACTAGCCAAACATTATCTCATCTTTGGTGATCAGTAGATAAAAATAGTTTGTAGTAGCACATCAAAGAGCGTTCCTGGAAGAAGGTGGCCCACATTCTTGGCGTTAAATTATACAAGTCGTGTGCACACGTTTGTGTGTGTGCGTGCCTGCGCGTGTGTGTATGTAGTTACATGTTTAATTGGAGTAGAACACAAATACAGAGAAGTACACACATCGCTAGTGTAAAAGCCAACTGAAAGAATGAACACACTCGTTACCCTCACCCAAGTCAAGTTCCATTTTATTCTGGACTGTATTTACGTACACACCCCAGGAGTCCCACCTTATGCCCCGTCCTAGTCACTAGCCCTGTTCCTCTTTAAATTCACTACCCTGACTTTTAATACTAGATTAGTTTTGTCTTTTTTGAATTTTATGTAAATGAAATTATATATTATGTATTCTTTTGTTTCTGGCACCTTTTGCTATAAGTTGTGTTTATTAGATTCATCCATGTTGCATGTAGCAATGGTTTATTTTTATTCCATTGTGTGTGTTTACTACAATATATTAACCCGTTCTGTGATGATGGGCATTTGGAACTTTCCAGTTTTTAGCTGTTACAAGTAGCTGCTATGAACCTTCTTGTGCATGTCTGTTGGGACCCTGTATGTATTAATGAGTATCTGTTGGGTAAATAACTAGGAGTGGAATTGCTGATTCAGACGAATTTGTGCATGTTCAGATATACTAAATAATGTCAAATGGTTTTCCAAAGTGGTTCAAGTTTCCTAATCTACCAGCAGAATACAAAATGTTCCTCTTGCTCCTTGTCTTTGACAATACTTAATACTGTCAGTCTTATTTGTTCTGGTCATCTGGTGAAAGTGTAGTGGTATTCCATCGTAGTTTAATTTGCTTTTCTCTGCTGATTAAAGAGATTGAGCATCTTTTTTGTATATTTATTGGTCTTTTGGTTATCCTTTTTTGGGATTTTCCTTGAGATCTTTTGCCCTTTTTTAAACATTAGGTTGTCTTTTTCTTATAAATTTATAGAAGTTCTTTATGCCTTTTGAAAATGAGCCCTTTGATAATTATATGTCATGCGTATATCTTCTGCCATTCTGTGGCTTTTCTTATCATTATTTGTGTGGTGTGTTTTGATAGTCAGATGTTGTCCATTTGAATGAAATTCAATTTATCAATTTTTTGTTAGCACTTTCTGTATTTTGTGGAAGAAATGTTTGTCTGCATTTTCTATGGTTCTCTCTGGTTGCTTTATTTTTTGCTTGTATATTTCTATGTATAATCCTTCTGGAATTGATTTTATGAATGTTATTAGTAGGAGTCTGATGGCTGCCAAGGTGACCCAGTACTGTTTATCCGGAAGACTGTTCTTCCTCCAGGTTCTGCCACCTTTGTCATCAGACAACCCTCCATGTATACTTAATTCTGTTGTGGGACTCCACTCTGACCATTTGTCTGTCTGTCCTTGTGCCACACTGTCATTAGCATTAGGCTTAATAAAGATCAAAATCTGGTTGAGTAAAGTCTCCCACCTTGTTCTTTTTGTGTTTTCGGTGAAGGTTTGCACAGCAGTTTAGGTTCACATTCAACAATTTCTACACAAATTGTTCAGTGACATTGGTTACATTCTTCACAATGTGTGAACATTCTCATTATTTCCATTCTGGTTCTTTCGTTTCCTTTAATCTAGTTTCCCTGTCCCCTTACATTCTCACGTTTGTTTTAAAATAATTGTTGACTGTTTGGTTTCATATAGGTGATTTTTCAAAGGAGCACAGTACTTACAGGTGATATTTGTCATTTTTTTAGCCAGTTTGTTATTTAGCTACAAGGTAACCTCAGGGGTAGTTTCGATTTCATGTTTGAAGAGTATCTCAGGGCAATAGTCTTGGGGAGTCCTCAGGTATCAACCAGTCCACTAGGCCTGGATTTTTGTTTGTTTGTTTTTAAGAATTTAGTTAGGTTCCACATTTTTCTCCCATTCTGTCAGTGTCCATCTGTTGTGGCCCTGATCACAATGGTGGGTAGTGGTAGCCAGGCACCATCTAGTTCTTCTGGTCTCAGGGTAGCTGAGGCCACGGTGTGTGTAGACTATTTGTCCTGAAGACTAGTTTCTTCTTTGAGTCTTTGGTTTCCTTCCTTCTCTTTTGCTCTGGACGAGTAGAGACCAATAGTTGTGTCTTGACTTCTCGCAAACTTTTAACACTCCAGACACTACTCACCAAACTAGGATGTAGAACATAACTTTATGAACTATATTATGCCAGTTAACCATGATGACCCATTTGGGATATTCTTGATGTTTTGCACTTCCACTTAAATTTGAGAATTACTTTGTTAAAAACATTTTAAAAAACTTGCTGGAGTTTTGACAAGCAGTGCATCAGATTTATAGACAGATTACAACTGGAGTTATATTGTATCTGTAGATCTTTGATAATATTGTGACTACCAAAATATGAATTTTATATATTCCCTTTATTTCTTTAGTTTGTCCTAAATTATTTCCAGTAATGATTTTTTTGTTTTCTGTGCAGAAGTCTTGCATGTTTTTATTAGGTTTATTCTTAGCAATTTATATTTTCTATTGTGTTTTTTTTTATCCTTAAGTTGTTTAAGTTCAATAAAAGACACATTTTGATGAAATTTAAATTTAAGTTACCAATTATGTGCTAGAAGCAAGACAAAAAAAGAGTACATACAGTGTGATCCCATTATCTGAAATCATATTGAATGCAAACCAACTCATCTTGAAAGAAAGCAGATTACTGATTACCTGAGTTCAGAGCATGTCAGTTATACAGCTGAAAAAGAAAAAAATTCCAAATATGTGTTGGTTGTGTATAGAAAGACAACTCATTTCTGTAGATTGACTTTGTACCCTGCAACCTCCTGAGTTCACTTAATTCTAGTAACCTTTTGGTAGAGTGTTTAGAATTTTCTAAACCCATTTAGTAGTTCTAATACTTTCTGTATGAAGTTTGCTTATTATTTTCTATGTGGAGCATATTGTTGCTTATAGGATTAGTGCTATCTATCTTTGAATGTTTGAGAGAATTCAGTAGAGCAGCCATCTATGTCTGGAATTTTCTTTAGGAAAAGTTTTTAATTACAAATTCATTTTTTAATAGATGAGTTTCTGTTCAGACTTCCTACTCCTTTTTGTATCACTTCGGCCATTTGTGTCTTGAGGGAGTAGTCTCATTATCCCCATTGTCAGGTTTGTTGACATAAAGCTGTTGATAATATTTCCTTATTATTTTAAAATACGTGTAGAATCTCTAATAATGTTCCCTCTTCCATTCCTGATTTAGTCAGTATTCATGTTTTTTATATTAACGATTATCAGAACAAAACAAAAACCAAACCCATTTCCCACTCGTAGCGACCCTACTGGACAAAGTAGAACTGCCCCATAGGGTTTCCAAGGAGTGGCTGGTGGATCTGAACTGCCAGCCTTTTGGTTAGCAGCCGAATGCTTAACCACTGCACCACCAGGGCTCCGATTATCAGAGTAGCTATTGATTTTTCAGAATTATTATTTTTTTTCCGAAAAGCCAGCTATCGCATCTGTAATTTTTTTTTTTAATTACATTGAATTTTGCTCTTATTATACCCTTCTAGTTACTTTGGGTTTATTTTTCTCTTTCTAGAGTCTTAGGATGGATCAGTTGCCCAGAAACTGCATCCCATGGGCCAATCCCCCTGCCATTTCTATCTGTCAGTATAGTTTTATTGGGATAGAGCCAGGCCTTTTTATTTGGGTATGCCTGTGACTGCTTTTGCAGAGTTGAGTAGATATCACAGAGATCATGTAGCCTGAAAAGCCTGAAATATTTACTACCTTGCCCTTTCCAGAAAAAGTTTGCCAACCCTTGTCCTAGATCATTGATTTTAGACCTTTCTTCTTTTCTAATATGAGCAAATAAAGCACAAGTTTTTCCCCTAACCACTGTTTAGAAGTCCTGGTGGTGCAGTGGTTACAGCACTCGGCTGCTGAGGTCACTGATTTGAACCCACCAGCCGTTCCATGGGAGAAAAACCTGGCGATCTGCTTCCGTAAGGATTTACAGCCTTGGAAACCCTATGGGGGCAGTTCTGTTGTGTCCTTACAGGGTCACTGTGAGTCAGAATCAACTCAATGGCAATGGGTTTAAGCATTGTTTTAGCTTTATCCTACAAAAAAAAAAAAAAAAAACCCATAGGGTTTCCAAGGAGCGGCTGGTAGATTTGAACTGCTGACCTTTTGGTTAGCAGCCAAGCTCTTAACCACTGTGCCACCAGGGCCCCATCTATGAAGATAGGTTCTTTTAATTAACATGCATTCAATTCAAAATGTTTTCTTTGTGATGTGGAAGCTGCTTTATCTCTTGAAGAGTTTGTGTCCGATTGGTTTTTGTGCATGTGTGTATTTTCCCGTGAAATACATGGTAGACTTTACAAGTGAGGAAATCGGATCCTGGATCTTTTCTTTTGGGTTGGTTTTTTTAATTAAAAATTTGATTTAATATTATTACTTATGTTTTTTATTTCTTCTTGTGTCAGTGTTGGTAGGTTCTCTTGGCATAAAGTAGTTCATAATATTCTCTTATTATTCTTTTAACACTCACATCATCTGTGTTGGGCTCCCTCTTTATTCCAGATATTCTTTATTTGAGTATGTTTTCTTCTTTTCTTTTTTTTTTCCTTCTCTTTTTTTTGTTTTCTTCTTTTCTTGATAAATCTTGACAATGGTTAATAAAATATTTTTCATTTTGTTAAATAAACTGTTGATGGTTTTTGTTAATGGAGAGATTTTTTTAAATGGTCTTCTAGTATGATTGTGGATTTTTCTACTTTAGCTTGTAATCCAATTTATGCTTTACATATTTTGGCTGAATATCATTAAAACCCATTGCTGTCAAGTCGATTCCAACTCATAACAACCCTATAGGGCAGAGTAGAACTGCCCTGTAGGGTTTCCAAGGAGTGGCTAGTGGATTTGAACTGCTGACCTTTTGGTTAGCAGCTGAGCCTTTAACCACTGTGCTACCAGGGCTCCAGATATCATTAGCTATATATAAGCCTTCAGTATGGATTACACCTCAACATAAAGAAAACAAAAATCCTCACAACTGGACCAATAAGCAACATCGTGATAAATGGAGAAAAGATTGAAGTTGTCAAGCATTTCATTTTACTTGGATCCACAATCAACACCCATGGAAGCAGCAGTCAGGAAATCAAAAGATGCATTACACTGGGCAAATCTGCTGCAAAACACCTCTTTAAAGTGTTAAAAAGCAAAGATGTCACCATAAAGACTAAGGTGCACCTGACCCAAGCCATTGTGTTTTCAATCGCTGCATATCCATGCAAAAGTTGGATGATGAATAAGGAAGACAGAAGAACTGAAGCATCTCACATCTGATTGATGGCACCTCACAATAACAGAACTGCCCGATAGAGTTTCCAAGGTTGTAATCTTTACAGAAGCAGACAGCCGCATCTATCTCCCAAGGACTCGCTGGGTGACTTCAAACCATGACCTTTGAGTTAGTAGCCAAGCACTTAACCACTGTGCAACCAGGACTCCTTATTTAAATATGCGGTGTTGGTTTATCATAATATTCGATCAAGTATAAGCATTGAAAAAGGCTTAATTTTTTTAAATTACTGCTTTCAACTGGATTATGCCAAGTTCACTTTTTATGCCCTTTTATTACAACATGGCAAACTTAATTTTCTTATAATTTTCAAATTATGAAAAGCTCTGTCACGTGTAGTTTAAATTCTAATAACTCATACAATTCAACCTCTTTATTAAGATTTTAATAGTTATTCTTTTGATTTCATTTTTAAAAACTTATATATATCTTTGTATATAAAGCAGATTTTTCTTAGAAACCGTATCATTTGGCCTTGTTTTTTTTTTTAATTCAGTTTGATAATATCTGTATTTCAATTGATACTTCTAGACTATTTATATTTCATGTAATTATTGGTATGATTAGATTAAAATCTACCATCTTGCTAGTAGCAACAGTACATTGCTACAGTTTTTGCTCTGGAAAGTTAGTTATCTTAGAACAATTAAAGAAATAAAATTCGTTTTTAAATGATATTTTATTGCATTTTTGGTGAAGGTTACACAGAAGTTTAGTTCCCGTTCAACAATTTCTATACAAATTTTTCGGTGACATTGGTTACGTGCTTTACAATGCATGAACATTCTCATTATTTCCATTCTGGGCGTTTTATTTCCATTAATCTAGTTTCCCTGCCCCCTTACATTCTCATGTTTGTTTTAAAGTAATTGTTGAATTAAAATTAATTTTATGTTGTCCTTCATTTATACTATTTCCACCACTTCTTATTTCTTTGTATAGATCCAAGTTTTTGTCTGGTTTCATATTCTACTTGAAGAACTTTCTTTAAAAAATATTTGTAGTGCAGGTAGGCTACATGAATTCTCTCGGTTTTTGTCTGTCTGACAAAGTCTTATTTCACCTTCCTTTATGAAACATTGTCTTGGCTACGTAGACTGTAACTGTGGGCTGACATTTTGTTGTTGTTTTGCTACTTTCAATGTCCAGTTCTTTGCTTTCTGACTTGCACGGTTTCTGAAGAGAAGCCAGTCCTTGTTTCTCTTTATGTGTCTTTATTCACTCTTGCCGTCTTCAAATGTTCTGTTAATATTTGGTTTTCAGTAGTTTATTATGACATGTTTAGGTTTTTAATTTTTTTTTTCTTTATTGCTCGTTTCTTCTTCGTTTTTTAATCCTGCCTAGTGTTTTCTGAGCATCTTGCATCCATGTGTTGGTGCCTTTCATTTTTTTGGAAAATTCTCATTCAATATCTCCTCACATATTTCTTCTGCCCTGTCTACTCTCTCTTCTTATATTGGTTTTCTATTGCTGCCATAACAAATTAGCACAAACTTCCCAGCTTAAAAACAACATCCATTTATTATCTCACAGTTCTGTAGGTTATAAGTCCAACACAGGTCACACGGGGTAAAAACCAAGGTTTTGGCAGGGCTGCATTCCTTACAGGAATCTCTGGAAGATAATCTGCTTCCAGCTTGATTCTGGTTGTTGGCAGAATTCAGATCCCTGTGGCTGTGGGACTGGTGTCCTGGCTTTCTCGCCAGCTGTCAGGCAAGGATGGCCCTTAGTCCTTAGAGGCCTTTCTCCAGTCCTCTCACGTGGCCTCCTGCATTCAGAACCAGCGTCTGTGTGTCAGATTCTTCTCATGTGGAATCTCTGGCTTCCCTTTCTGCCACATGTCTTAGTCCGTCCTTTTCTGCCACACTTCTCTGACTCCCGCCTGAGAAAATTCTCTGCTCTAAGGGCTATGTGATTGCGCTGGGCCCGCTTAGATAAGTCAGGGTAATCTCCCTGTTCTGAGGTCCATATCCTTCATTTCCCTTGCCAAGTCCCTGTCTTAGTCATCTAATGCGGCTATAACAGAAATACCACGAGTGGATGGCTTTAACAAAGAGAAATTTAATCTCTCACAGTCTAGGAGGTTAAAAGTCTGAATTCAGGGTGCCAGCTCCAGGGGAAGGCTTTCTTTCTCTGATGGCTCTGGGGGAAGTGCCTTGTCATCAGTTTTCCCCTGGTCTAGGGTTGCTATGAATCAGAATCTACTCGATGGCAACGGGTTTGGTTTGGGGTTTTTTTAAGGAACTTCTCCATGCAAGGACCCCAGGTCCAAAGGACGCACCCACTCCTGGTTCTTCATTCTTTGTGGTAGGGGGTTCCTCTCTTCTCTGCCAGATACTCTCTTTTATGTCTCAAAAGTGATTGACTCAAGATGCACCCTAATCCTGTAGATCTGTAGATTGAGTCCTGTCTTATTAACATAACTGCCTCTAATCCTGCCTCATTAACATCATAGAGGTAGGATTTACAACACAGAGGAAAATCACGTCAGATCACAAAATGGTGGACAACCAAACAGTACTGGGAATCATGGCCTAGCCAAGTTGATACACATTTTGAGGCGGTCACAAGTCAATCCTTAACAGTCCCTTTTCCATGTAATGTAACCTATTTGCAAGGTTCCAGGAGTTATGGTGTGGTCATCTTTGGGGGACCATTATTTGGCATACCACACTTCTTCTGGGATTCCCATCACATTTATATGAGACTACTTGATATAGTCCATAGCTCTCGAAAGCTCTTTTAAAAATATATTCTTTGTTTATCTCTTTGTTTTAGTTTGTCTGTTTTTTATTGATTTACCGTCAAGTTCACAGGTTCTTTCCTGGGCTTTATTCGGTCTGTTGATGAGCCCAGTGAAGACATTCTTCATCTCTGTTACTGTATTTTTCATTTCTAGCCTTGTTTCTTTCTTAGAGTTTTCTAGTTTCTGCTACAATCTGTTCATGCATATTGTTCACCTTTTCAACTAGTGTGTTAACTATCAGTTGTTGTTGGTTGCAGTGGAGTTGATTCCAACCCGTGGTGACTTCATGCGCGCAGACTATAACTGACTGTGCTCCATACGGTTTACAAGGGCTGATTTTTCCGAAGTAGATCCCTAGACCTTTCTTCTGAGGCACCTCTAGGTGTACTCGACCCTCCAACTTTTTGGTTAACAGTTAAGAGCATTAATCATTTGTACCACCCAGGGACAAACCAAACCCACTGCCAGCTGATAATCTGTGGTTTTGCTGTCATAATACTCTCCTAGTCTTTTCTTTTTAATCCGTGTTTACTTAAGCAAATCAGTTCACTTACCTATATCCACATTCCTGATTTACATAAAAGCATTCAATTAATAAAAATCTAGGAGCCCTGGTGGTGCAGTGGTTAATTGCTCAACTGCTAACCCAAAGGTTGGCTGTTCAAACCCACCAGCCACTTTGTGGGAGGAAGTTGTGACAGTCTGCCTCCGTAAAGATTACAGCCTTGGAAACCCTATGGGGCAGTTCTGCCTTGTCCTGTAGGGTAGCTATGAGTCAGAATCAACTGAAAGGCAACAGATCTATTTTTTGTTTTTAATAAAAATCTACCATGGAATTCACTAGTGTAATGATTTCTTTCATATCCAAACTCTATCGTTTAGGTGCATTGCTTGAGGGTATGTTATTATTTATTTTGATTCTAGATTTCATTATTATATCTATCCATTCATTCATATGATTTAAGAAATAGATGAAGAAATTTAATCTGCCAAATCAAATTAAGAGTTTATTTATGACATTATGCAGAGGACCAGAAGAATATAAAAAAATCAAAATAAAAAGTAAATAAAAAATGAAACTTTATGAAGCAGCAGAAACATAAAGAAGTTTATTAAAAGAACTTGTAATATAGGCAGTATCCTAAATGAAAGTAGAATTATTATGTTTTTCTAGAATTCTACAACATGTAACACTGGGAAAAAAATAACTTCTATGAACCCTATTTGTAAAGAGAATTATTTGGAGAACAGCAGAATAAATCTCTCCTTTTTCCACTGATTCATGTAATTACAGTTGTCATCCTTGGGTATGTCTGGAGTCCAGTTGCATTTGGCAAGAACTGATCATTTTAGTTAGGATTTTTCATACACTATTTTGTCCCATGGGCTAATTATATTTCTATTAATATAAATTCCTTAGAATTACAAGTGAGAGGGACTTCCTTAAATACAGGAAAAAGCAAACTTAATGTTTTTTAAACTATAATAATAAAGTCTCGTATTTAAAGTGTTTTTAATCCAGTCATCAGAACTCTATAAGGTTCTATCTGAAGCAGTATTATTTCCTTGGAATGTTTGTTTTTCTGGAGCCGGTCATTTGGCTAAAATCATTGATGAATTTCCCGGGTTGCAACAGTAATTCTCTTAATCAAATTCTCTTTTGTAAATGGGTTTACATTTAGTCTGAAGAAAAATTGCCTAAGTCGAAACAGTCACCAACCAAGCATCATAACACACTGTTAGTGAGACTGAGGGAGAAGGTGGGGAAAAAAGCGTGGAGAGGGGAGAGAGGAACTAGTGGCTTGGGAGAACTCATTTCAGCCTAGAATTGATGAATTCTCTACTTAGCAGCCAAGAACCTTGCCATGTATTAAGGAGTTACGAGAGTGTGAGATCACAATCCCCACTCAAGTCTGTGAAGGGCAGAGTCCACATCTAGCTGTGTATCACTTGTATGCAACAAGTGTTTTTGGCTAAAGGAATGTTTTTTGAATAAATGAAAATAAACTTTCAAAAGAAAACTGAAATATTAATAGTCTTTTCCTTAAAGTCATAAAATCTGCTTATTTTTCTTACAAAATCATTTGCCAGACCATAAATTGTTTTCTTCTCGTGGTTTATATGTTCTGTGTTTATTTTGAAGAGAGAAATTCGTTTATTTTTATAGGACGTAAGGCCAAGGAGTTCTCCCTTATTAACTTCTTTTCTTTTTTTTTTTTTTAACAAGTTAATAAATATCTTTCTCAAGTATGCCTTGGAATTGGGATAAAGGAATTTTAAATTGATTTTCTGAGATTAGAACTGAAATAACAACATCAGCAATTTTTTTGTAACTGATGGTTATTTGCTAGGTTATAGAGGAACGTCTTAAGACAAGGTGTATGTTTGTAACATTTCTCCTGAGAATTTAAATGGTGTAAAAATAAGTATCACACACTTTGTACAGTGTTTACTCTCCTTTGAAATAGGGAGGAGTCCATAAATATTAACCAGAAAATTGTCTTTTTTCCTCACTGTAAAAAGTGATAATGAAACTTTTTCACTTAGAATATTGTGTGGTTGTTTGGTAGAGAAGTTTGGTAGTGTAATTTGATAATGGTTTTTTGTACTGAAAATCTTTGGTCTCTTGCTGTGCAGAAATACTGAGTTACATTGTATGCTCCCTATTAAAACTAAAACCAACCGTTTGCCATCGAGTCGATTCTGACTCCTAGTGGTTGCAGAATGAAAATATGATATGCAAGAGTGATATTTAATATTATATTAAGCTTTATGAAAAAATAATTGTAGAAAAATCTTATCACAAGGAATCACTCAGTGTTCTGAGAAATGCCCGTTTCATTCAATGCCCTCATGTCAAGGCAGTGCATATGTATTTTTTCACACACACACAATCAGCTGCTCAGGTTAATTGAAGTTTTTATTTGACATTTAATTTAATCACCAAGAACAGTATTTATTCACCTGTGAAGCCTCTAAATCATACCAAACCAAAAAACCAAACCTGTTGCCATGGAGTCAATTCCAACGCATAGTCAACTTCTAGGACAGGGTAGAACTGCCCCATAGAGCTTCCAAGGAGCACCTGGTGGATTCGAACTGCCGACCTTTTGGTTAGCAACCATAGTTCTTAACCACTATGCCAGCAGGGTTTCCCTAAATCTTACAGAAACCTGTAAAATAGGGAGAAAGAAAAAATCCCAAACTGAGAGTAAAATATTCCTGACTTTGATTAGATTACAGTATATTAAATCCAGCAGTTTACCTATGATGTGAACCTCCCTGAATCTAGAATTCTCCTGAATTATTTTAGTGATTAATCTTAACTAACAATGAGTGTTCCTGCTTTCATCAGAACTCAGCTACAGAGACTATTAGTAATAATTATGTTTGGACTTTTCTCCTCTTCCTAGGTTCTTACCATTCTTTTCTTTTTTGTTGTTATTGGGTGCTGACGGGTTGAGTTGATTCTGGCTCATAGTGGCCCCCTCTAGGACAGAGTAGACTTGCCCCAGAGGGCTTCCTAGGCTGTAATCTTTACAAGAGCAGATCACCAGGTCTTTATCCCACGGAGCGGCTGGTGGTTTCTAACCACCAGTCTTTCAGTTAGCAGCCAAGTGCTTAACCACTGCGCCACCAGGGCTGCTTGGGGGTTCATTTACCGTTATGACATTGTATTGATTTTGTTGTTATAAATCATCAGAGTCACAATCTCTAAGAGTAAATACGGGATGTGTTTTATTCACAGTCACAGTCACATGAGCTAGGTTATTGGGCTCTGATTGTGTGCCAGGCACTTTCTAAGCACTTTACATGCAGTGAATCCTTTAATCCTCACTGGGTAAGCTATAGGAATATCTTCATTTCACAAGCATAGGGAGTCTAACTAATGTGCCCCGGTCGCCTAGCTAGCACATGACAGAACTAGGAGTCCAGTTCAAGCTCTTCCTCTAAAGCACTCACTTTTAGGGAAGATAGATCTGTTACCAAATTATTCATTTGCCTGAGCAGCAGCATTTTCTTCACTCACTTTTTTTTTTCTTTTCCATGTACTACTCAGTGTATTTTCAAGAGTATCAAACAGGACTTAACGTAAACCATATAACTTAAAATTCAGTAGTGATCGACAAATACTTGTACAGACAACAACAGATACATGGACCAGTGGAGCAGAATTCAGAACCCAGATGTAAATCCATCCATCTATGGTCACCTGATCTTCGACAAGGGCCCAGAGTCCATCAAATGTGGAAAAGACAATCGTTTTAACAAATGGTGCTGGCGAAACTGGATATCCATCTGCAAAAAAAAGAAACAGGACCCGTACCTCACACCATATACAAAAACTAATTCAAAATGGATCAAAGACCTAAATATAAAGCCCAAAATGATAAAGTTCATAGAAGAAAAGATAGTATCAACACTATAGACCCTAATACAGGGCATTAACAGGATACAAACCATAACCAACAAAACACAAACTCTAGAAGATAAGCTAGATAACTGAGATCTTCTAAAAATTAAACACTTATGCTCATCAAAAGACTTCACCAAAAGAGAACCTACAGACTAGGAAAAAAATTTTGGACATTGTAAGTCAGACAAAGGTCTAATGTCTAAAATCTACAAGAAAATCCAACGCCTCTACAACAAAAAGACAAATAATCCAATTAAAAAATGGGCAAAGGAATTGAACAGACACTTCACCAAAGAAGACATTCAGGCGGCCAACAGACACATGAGGAAATGCTCTGGATCACTAGCTGTTAGAGAAATGCAAATTAAAACCACAATGAGATACCATCTCACCCTGGCATTACTGGAACAAATCAATAAAACTGGAAATAACAAATGTTGGAGAGACTGCGGGGATATTGGAACTCTTATGCACTGCTGGTGGGAATGCATAATGATGCATCCACTTTGGAAAATGATATGGCACTTCCTTAGAAAGCTAGAAATAGAAATACCATACGATCCAGCAATCCCACTCCTAGGAATGTATCCTAGAGAAATTAAGAGCTGTCACACGAATAGATAACTGCATACCCATGTTCATTGCAGCAGTGTTCACAACAGCAAAAAGATGGAAACAACCTAGATGCCCATCAACAGATGAATGGATAAACAAACTATGGTACATACACACAATGGAGTATTAAACCCAAAAAAACCAAACCCATTGCCGTCGAGTCAATTCTGACTCATAGTGACCCTATAGGGAAGAGTAGAACTGCCCCATAGGGTTTCCAAGGCGCACCTGGTGGATTCGAACTGCTGACCTTTTGGTTAGCAGCCGTAGCACTTAACCACTACGCCACCAGGGTTTCCGGTGGAGTGTTATGCAACGATAAAGGACAATGGTGAATCCATGAAGCATCTCATAACATGGATGAAACTGGAAGACATTATGCTGAATGAAATAAGTCAACCACAAAAAGACAAATATTGTATGACACCACTGCTGTAGAAACTCATGACAAAGTTTACACACAATAAGAAACAATCTTTGATGGTTACGAGGGATGGGAGGGGTGGGGAGGGAAATACTAAATGGACAACAGATAAGTGGTAACTTTGGTGAAGGGTAAGACATTACACAATACTGGGGAAGCCAGCACAGCTTGTACAAGGAGAGGCCATGAAAGCTCCATAGACACATCCAAACTCCCTGAGGGACCGAATTGCTGGGCAGAGGACTGTAGGGACCATGGTCACGGGGAACATCTAGCTCAATTGACAGAACATAGTTTATAAAGAAAATGTTCTACATTCTACCTTGGTGAGTAGCATCTGGGGTCTTAAAAGCCTGTGAGCAGCCATCTAAGATACTCCACCAGTCTCACCCCTTCGGGAGCAAGGGAGAATGAAGAAAACAAGATACAAGGAAAAGATTAGTCCAAAGGACTAACGGACCACAGCTACCACGGCCTCCACCAGACTGAGTCCAGTACAACTGGATGGTGCCCGGCTACCACCGCTGACTGCCCTGACAGGGATCACAACAGAGGGTCCCAGACAGAGCTGGAGAAAAATGTAGAATAAAATCCTAACTCACAAAAAAAGACCAGACTTACTGGCCTGACAGAGACTGGAGAAACCTGGAGCGTATGGCCCCCTGGACACCCTTTTAGCTCAGTAATGAAGTCACTCCCGAGGTTCGCCTTTCAGCCAAAGATTAGACAGCCCCATAAAACAAAACGAGACTAATGGGACACAACAGTCCAGGGACAAGGACTAGAAGGCAGGAGGGGACAGGAAAGCTGGTAATAAGGAACCCAAGGTTGAGAAGGGACAATGTTGACATGTCATGGAGTTGTTAACCAATGTCATAATACAATGTGTACTGTTTAATGAGAAACTATTTGTTCTGTAAACCTTCATCTAAAGTACAATAATAAATAAATAAATAATTGTACAGGATTGGTAAATAAAAGCAAATGGTCTGATGGGATGGAAAATGCCTGTTTTGGCAAAGCATTTTATTCACAGAATTCCAGTTTTTCTCTTAGATGTTCAGCTTTCCGGGGAATTCTTCCTTGAGAGCAAAGGTTAATTCTTATTATCTGGCACAGAGACCCATGCAGTGGGAGTTCAGAGCATTTTCTTGGATGGCTAGGCGGGCGGACAAAGAAGGCATGCGAGAACAACTTTCCCTGAAGCTCTTCGAGCTGAGAACGTGGACTGTGGCCTCGACAGGGCTCAGCAGTGCACTTCCTTGTCACAGCATAGAGTCGTTCTAGTTTAGCTGCCGACTTTTGAGTAGTCTCATAACTGAATGTAAAATTGTTCAGGGTGTCCTTTCTACATGAAGCTTGTTATTATTTCCTGGGCTAATATTAGACTTCTGTGACTTTTAAAGATTTTCATTTACGTGTAAAGTTTATTTGACATTTTATATTGAATATTTATTAGTCTTTATGTCTTAATTTCCACAGCATCACTGCAAAACTTGAAAGAGCTTTAGAAAAAGTTGCTCCTCTTCTTCGTGAAATCTTTGTAGACTTTGCCCCATTCCTGTCCCGCACACTGCTGGGCAGCCATGGACAGGAGCTGTTGATAGAAGGTATGATTTCTGTCTCCATTCTCGTCGTTTTAGTTTCCGTAAC
This sequence comes from Trichechus manatus latirostris, assembly GCF_000243295.1. Taxonomy (NCBI): domain Eukaryota; kingdom Metazoa; phylum Chordata; class Mammalia; order Sirenia; family Trichechidae; genus Trichechus; species Trichechus manatus. The sequence goes on from NW_004444089.1 coordinate 6,169,610, forward strand.
GTGTCTGTTAATCAGGGCTGATTTGTGCTTCTGAGGGAGTATGTATTGCTAAAAGAATGTGAAGACATTGCTACCAGAAATTGTAGTAAGATCTTCAATATATAGTCTCCACCTATTGGTTTTTTAAAATAACACGTTTGCCGGCTATGCCAATAGCAGAGCGGAGAACTTGGAACAGGTGGTGGAGTGGGAGGCTCTGGTCTTGTCACCCCGTGTCCCGGGGTGTGGCTACCAGGCAGTGGTCTCTGATAGCTGCCTCTCACTGGATGGTCCATGCTTCTTCAAACGATTTTCTTGTTCCCAAAAAATGTGAAATATGAGAATCCTTAATTGAGAAAACACTAACATGTAGAGAAATACCCAACTGTGAATTGATGAAGCTGTAATCTTATACTCAACAGCAGCTTAAATGGGATGAGGGGGCAAAGAAGCTAAATTAACTATTGAGAAATTTTAATTTATGTACCTGTACGAGGAGAGTGGCTTTGAAAAAATATGTTTATCTGAAGTCTTATTTCTTTAAAAAAAAAACATTTCCTTTTATGTGTATTCCTGAGCCCCTGAAAGGGATAATCAATATCCAGATGATCTGTGAGAAACACAGGCTTCTGGTGGCCTTTCTGGCAGTCCTTGGATCTAGCAGCCCTGTGCACTTTTTGCTTTTCCCTCTGCATGTACTGTACAAGCCAGGAAGTTTGCCTGTGCCTGGTCTGTCACGGGGTCAGTTGTTCTACACCATCTCCTTCTGTTAGGGGAGACAGTAATGGTTTATCACTCGGCCTCTGGAAGCCGAGTGAGTTTGAATCCTACTTCTGCTGCTTTTCTAACTCTGTGACCTTGTGTCTTAGCTTGCTGTGCGTGAGACGGAGCCCCTGGCGGCAGCTTCCCGACAGCTCTCAGAGCAGTGGCTCATAGTGAGCTGCTCGTTTTTCAGACACACTGAGTTCCTGCTGCTTGTCCAGTACTGTCTTAGGCACTTGGGATAGATGTGCAGATACCAGGCAAAGATCCTTGCCTTTATGCCGCTTGCAGTCTAGCAATGAGAGACAGGAAATAAACAGTAAACGTAAATAATTAAGTTACATAGCATGTTAGAAGGTGCTGAGTGCAATGGGAAAGGCTGAGTACAGCGTAGGGGGTTAGGACCCCAGGAGTGGCAGGGTCGGTGCAGTTTTTACAAAGGGGGGTCAGGTAGGAGGTCAGGACCCCGGGAGTGGCAGGGTGGGTTCAGTTTCACAAAGCGGGGTCAGACATGGTGGTTAGGACCCCAGGAGTGGCAGGGTCGGTGCAGTTTCACAAAGGAGGGGTCAGGGAGAAGTTAAGTTTGTGCAGAGATTGAAGGAGGTAAGCCGTGCAGCTGACTAGGGAAGAGTGTTGTCAGCAGCAGAAGCAATGAGTGTGTGGCCTCACGTCCTTGGTGGGTCAGTGACCTTACTACCTGTCACCCCAGAAGAGGCTGGATGCCACTGTGACGTGGGTGGAGCAGAGTGAACCAATGGGAGAGAAGTTGAAGACTGGGTCAAGGGAGGTCATGGGTGTCAAGTCCCAGAGGGCTGGGTAGTGCATTGTAATGACTTTGACTTGAACTAGTGGGGACATCATTCTGGGTGCCACTGTCCTCGCTGTTGTTATCACCTCCACCAAAGATCAGGACTCTGAGAAGAATCACATAGCCTTAAAGCAACCCGAAAATGAACTTTAAAAGTTCTTGGGAACTTAGAAACCATTCCTTGGCCACAGACTGTGTCTGTAACTTGAATAGGCTTGTTTTGGATGTAGGCAATTGGTTACACAAAGCTGTGCATTTACTGGTTTGTTCAAAAAAGAAGAAAGCAGATGCTTTTGCATGTTATGTGCCACGATGAAAAGGCATGACTGTTACCTTCAAGGAGCTTGATGGGAAAACAGACACAAACACTGGTAATTAAAATACAATATGATACATGCTGCAGCAGGTATGAAAGTGTATATAGGGTGCGGTGGGAAGTGCGACTGGGTGGTTCACTGTTTGCTTCTCAGTGGACCTACCTTCTGCACTGGGCCTGCCCCTAAAGCCACTCCCTCACCTCTAGAAGGACATACATTTTTGACAGGACAGTTTGTATACCCTGCTACTGCTTAACTCCATCATAGCTCAACACAGCCTTCCGAGTTCCAGACAGACTCTGAGTTACCCAGACCGGCCGTCTCCAGCCAGATTCTCCATTGATGCTTCCAGTTCAGTTCATCCAGTTTGAATTCATCTTTTCCTTCACAGTTGCTTTTTCTCCTAAATTTATTTATTTTGCTGTTAACATCTCCATTAATGGAAACATTTGAGGTAGAAATTTGATTTTTCTTTAACTCTTCTCTCCCTCAATTTCTATATTTATAATTACTTGGTAAACATTAATTATTTCTGAAAATAATGGTGATTTGGAGCCTTCTTCTTCAAATATTCGTAATATTGTATTGTTAATATTATATTAAGCCCTGCTTTAAAACTTTCCACGGTAGCATACGTATTATGCTGGCTGAACAAGGGACCCATAGTGATGTGTTCCAGAGAGGACTAGGCTATCAGCTGGTTTGCTATAACTTCCTTTTGGTGTTTTAAAATTCCTTTGAGTTCCTTATAATTGGATGCCGCTGAGAAAGAAGAATGCTTGTCAGTTAAATTTCCATCTTCATGCTTTTCTATAACGTGTTACTTTTATAATATAAGAGAAAAAGTTCCAATAAACATTATTGAAAAAACAAATCTTAAATGTTTCTTCATTCTCTAGAAAAGACTTTTTTTTTGGTGGTTATTTATGTATATCTTGCTCCTTTTCCTAAAATGATTTGAATATATTTACAGAAATTCATAAACAGTGATCAAAGCATACTAAAATAAAATAAGGAATAAAGTCAGTGATATCTAACAAATGGATCCCTAACTGTTAGTAAAACTGGGTTACAAATTCTGCACTAAGTTGCCTGGCAGGCAAAGCAAAGCAGAAATTATGGGAAGTTATGACTCACATCATTTGTTCCTAAGTGACTGTTAGGGTCTAAGGAGCTAATCTCACATAACTTTTTAACTACTCTATTTTGGTCAGAATTCCAAATGTGTAGCCCCCTTTTCTAGAGTTTTCCATGGCCAGACATCCCAACTGTCTCTTATTTATTTCTTCCAAGCATTGCAGAGAGAAAATAAGAGAAATGGCTGGATAGTTGAGACCTGTTTTCTCTGGGATCCCTAACTTCACCTAAAATATTCTAAATTGAGTTGAAAGAGCATATCTTTTATACCAGTGCATCCAGGCGAACCTGGATATTTTTTTAAAAGTGACTGGGATAAAATGAAATATTAGAACAAGTTAAATATTGAACATTCACTGTGTGTTCCACTGGAAGAATGTAATTTTATAACTTTCTTACATTCAAAAGAATTTAATATATCCTATTTTTGAAACTATGTGGATGTAATGTTTATGTACTTCTTACTTTTTTATGTTAAGATGACTTTGTTATAAAATGACGATAGTGGATGCTATAAGTTTAGGTTTTCTGTTTTGTTTTTAAAAACTATTACTTGGCAAAATAAAAACTTGACAACCCTAATGGTAGTACTCCAAATTTTTGCTAGCCTATAAAATCTAAAAATCTAGAAACGACTCCTGAGTAACAGAACAACATTTAGTACCCCTCACAATCACTCCCCAGACTTAACTAGTCTCTAACCTCTCGCTACAGAAAACCAAAAACCAAACCAGTTCTGTCCAGTCATCTCCAACTCATGGTGACCCCATGTGTGTCAGAGTAGAACTGTGCTCCGTAGGGTTTTCAACAGCTGATTTTTTTGGGAAGTAGATCACCAGGCCTTTCTTTTGGGGCACCTCTGAGTGGTCACGAACCACCAACCTTTTGATTAGCAGTCAGGCACTTAACCATTTGTGCTACCCAGAGATTCCCTTGCTGCAGAAGATATTCTTCAAACCTGCAAGCGCCTGAAGTATTATCACATTTCTTTGCTTTTGCACAACTCTTCCCTCTGCCCCAAATCCTTTTCTTTTCTACTGTCCTGAAAATTCTACTCATTCTCTGTATCCTGTTTCAAACTCCTAAGGCCAAACTAATGCCTTTTCTTCTGTGTTCTTGTGGCATTTTATTTATACAATATGAATAAAATTATTTCCCATTGTAAATCGGAAATATTTATTGTTTATATTACCAGTGCTTAGCTAGATTCTGATATGTAATAAATATTCAGCGTTTTTTTTTTTTTTTTATTAATAGAACATTGTTTTTGTTACTGCTCATTTTTTGTAGCGGTAAATCTTGAAAATAAGAGAAGAGAGGTAAAATTTTGTGTTCTTTGGTGAGAGTTCTCAACATTTATCAGTCACCACACCCTTGAGTTTCTACTACACTCATTCAGAGTCCATTCTGGGTCTTTGTCCCAGTGTAGAAACCTATGTTCCTTCATAGTCTCGTCCTTGTCCGTGTGCTCTTGCTCATTCTTTCTTTTTCCCTCTTCCTCTCATTTACCCTCTTTCTCTAATTCATACACTTTTCTCTCCCTTGACAAAAACTGTCAGACTGTTGTGAAGAATGCGGGACATTTACACGGTAACAAAATCTTTACCCCAAGCTATATTTTTGTTTAAGAAATAGTATTTATGATTACTAAATATCACTGCTTTGAACTTCATCATGTATGTTTATGGTAAGAACAAAGCTCGATTTAGATAATTGAAGACACTTTAATATCCTAAGAGAGAGAGAGCAAACTTCTCTTTATTTAAAGTAATCATAAAATATATATTTAAAAGGAATTTTATTTTATGTTTTATATTCAGTTTTCCTTGATGCACACATGTATACTTTTACATTTTTTTTGTTGTTGTTGTTATAGAATAATTCATTTTTGGTAGTTTTTATTCTCTATGCCCTTTAAAATACAAGTTAAAATAATGTCCTTTTATTTGCTTAAATTGCTTATCACTTTTATTAGTCAATTTGTGTTATATTTATTATTTTATGATTCTGGAGAACTTTAGTTCACATCTTATTAGGTAACTCATTAATAGTAGCTATTTTTTATTTAGCTTTTTTAGAATATCCAGCATACATGTAATGAGTTTCCAAAGAAGAAAACCAATGCAAAGAACAGAAAAATAGTAAGAACGATAGCTCTAAGATAACTTCCTGAAATTTAAAAAAAAAAAAAAAATTGAAAAAATATTTTGAAAAAGCACAATGAATACCTGAGAAAATCCATTCAGATAATCAGTATTGAAAGTTACTCTAGTAAAATTACTGGAGTTTAAAGAATAGGAAAAAAATATTGGGATACCTATGCAAAAATACAAAATCAGATGGTCATCAAAATTTTGACAGCCATAGTGTGTGCCAAAAGATAATGGCAGAGGATATTTGAGACCATCAAGGGATGAAAATCTGAGCCAGACTGAGTTTCACGTAGAGACTGCAGACAAACTGTTAACATGCCAGAACTCAGGGAACAATATTCATATGAGTCCTGCCTGAGGAATGTCCTATAGGAGAGATGTCAACATAAGACTAATGGAAACCATCAAATACAGATGTACTTGTTCCTGTTGCCATCAAGTCCATTCCAACTCATAGCAACACTATAGGATAGAGAAGAACTGCCCCGTAGGGTTTCCAGGGAGCGGCTGGTGGATGCAAACTGGTGAGCTTTTGGTTAGATGCCGTAGTTCCTAACCACTGCACCACCAGGGCTCCAGATGTACTTGTAGAATACTGAATGAGGGCTATAAAGGAGAGAGTATAGAGTGTAATGGCTGTCTGCTATATTATAAAACTACAGGATAAGGGGGCAGTAATTATATTGGTGGTGGCATTACTGGTATTTTCATGAAACTAATAATCAACAGAAGTTTGTCTGGGTTACAGAAAAAAATCCTGTCAATCAGTAAGAATAACACAGCCCTGTAGAATAACGGACAAAAGACAAGTCTAGCTAATTTGCAGGTGAGGGAAATAGAGTGGCCAATAAACACGTTTTTAAAAAAATTCAACCTTATTTGTAATCAGGCAAATTAAGAGTAAAACCAAAATAAAACAATTTAACACCTATCCAATTGACACAAAGTTTAAATTTAAACACAATGTATTGGTAAGGTGATGGAACAATAAGCACTTCTATTGGGAGTATAAATTAATACAATCATTTTGAAGAATGATTTTGCATTATTTTATAAAGTTGAATTTGTAAAGTTAAATTGACCCAGTGATTTCATTTCTAGGTATATACCTTCAAGAAATTTTTGCATATGTGCACAAGCAGATATATATATACACACACATATATATTTAATGTTTATAACAATAGTATTTTTAATATGAAAGATAATTTTGAGTAAGGAAGTAAATGTAGAGAAGAGTGGACAAATAAATGGAATGGTCATACAAGGCAACGCAATAAGTAAAACAAAAACAATAATTCAATATAGTAGTAAAAATGAAATTTCACAAACATAATATTAAGCAGAAAAGCTTAACTCATGAAGATGATGCTGTATCATGTTCAGGGATACATTCATATTTGGTAAAAGTATAAAAATGAGAGTTGTTGTTTTTAGGTGCCATCAAGTCGGTTCCGATTTATAGCGACCGTGTGTAACAACAAAACACTGCCCAGTCCCGCGCCATCGCCACAGTGGTTGCTGTGTTTGAGCTCATTGTTGCAGCCACTGTTTCAATCCATCTCCTTGAGGGTCTTCCTCTTTTTCACTGACCCTCTGCTTTACCAAGCATGATGTCCCTCTCCAGAGACTGGTCCCTCCCGGTAACAAGTCTGATGTATGTGAGACAAAGTCTCACCATCCTCGAATTCTAAGGAGCATTCTGGCTGTACTTCTTCCAAGACAAATTTGTTCGTTCTTTTGGCAGTCCATGGTATATTCAGTATTCTTCTCCAACACTGTTCTTTTGGCAGTCCATGGTATATTCGGTGTTCTT